>NC_040083.1:40953894-41259269 GCF_003369695.1 Bos indicus x Bos taurus
CTTCTAAAACTCTTTCAAAAAATCGCAGAAGTTGTTCCAAACTTCCATACTCATTCTATGAGGCCACCACCACCCTGATACCAAAACCAGACAAAGACAACTCTAAAAAAGAAAACTACAGGCCAATATCACTGATGAACATAGATGCAAAAATCCTCAACAAAATTTTAGCAAACAGAATTAAGCAACACATCAAAAAGCTCATACACCATGATCAAATTGGGTTTATTCCAAGGGATGCAAGGATTCTTCAATATATGCAAATCATTAATGTGATACACCATATTAACAAATTGAAAGATAAAAACCATGCGATCATCTCAATAAATGCAGAAAAAGCCTTTGACAAAATTCAGCACCCATTTATGATAAAAACTCTTCAAAAAATGGGCATGGAAGGAACCTACCTCAACATAGTATATGATAAAACTATACAAGCATTATTCTTAGTAGTGAAAAACTGAAAGCATTCCCCCTAAGATCAGGAATAAGACAAGGGTGTCCACTTTCACCACTGTTATTCAACATAGTTCTAAAAGTCCTAGCTACAACCATCAGAGAAGAAAAAGAAATACAAGGAATCCAGATCAGAAAAGAAGTAAAGCCCTCACTGTTTACAGATGACATAATACTGTACATAGAAAACCCTAAAATAATATCAGCAAATTATTAGAGCTAATCAGTGAATTTAGCAAAGTTGCAGGATACAAAATCAATACACAGAAATCACTTGCATTTCTATATACTACCAATGAAAAAGTCAGAAAGATAATTAAAGAATCAATCCCATTTGCCATTGCAACAAAAAGAATTAAATATCTAGGAATAAACCTACCTAAGGAGACAAAAGAACTGCATACAGAAAATATAAGACACTTCAGGTATGACCTAAATCAAATCCCTTATGATTATACAGTGGAAGTGAGAAATAGATTTAAGGGACTAGATCTGATAGAGTACCTGATGAACTATGGAAGGAGGTTTGTGACATTGTACAGGAGACAGGGATCAAGACCATCCCCATGGAAAAAAAATGGAAAAAAGCAAAATGGCTGTCTGAGGAGGCCTTACAAATAGCTGTGAAAAGAAGAGAAGCGAAAAGCAAAGGAGAAAAGGAAAGATATTCCCATTTGAATGCAGAGTTCCAAAGAATAGCAAGGAGAGATAAGAAAGCCTTCCTCAGAGATCAGTGCAAAGAAGTAGAGGAAAACAACAGAATGGGAAAGACTAGAGATCTCTTCAAGAAAATTAGAGATACCAAGGGAACATTTCATGCAAAGATGGGCTTGATAAAGGACAGAAATGGTATGGACCTAACAGAAGCAGAAGATATTAAGAAGAGGTGGCAAGAATACACAGAAGAACTATACAAAAAAGATCTTCACAACCCAGATAATCACGATGGTGTGATCACTCACCTAGAGCCAGATTCCTGGGATGTGAAGTCAATGGGCCTTAGAAAGCATTACTACATTGTAAAGTTAAAAAATAAAATAAAAAAAATTAAATTTAAAAAAATTAAAAAAAAAAGAAAAAGAAAGCATTACTATGAACAAAGCTAGTGGAGGTGATGGAATTCCAGTTGAGCTATTTCAAATCCTGAAAGATGATGCTGTGAAAGTGCTGTCCTCAATATGCCAGCAAATTTGGAAATCTCAGCAGTGGCCACAGGACTGGAAAAGGTCAGTTTTCATTCCAATCCCAAAGACAGGCAATGCCAAAGAATGTTCAGACTACCACACAATTGCACTCATCTCACATGCTAGTAAAGTAATGCTCAAAATTCTCCAAGCCAGGCTTCAGCAATAAGTGAACCGTGAACTTCCAGATGTTCAAGCTGGTTTTAGGAAAGGCAGAGGAACCAGAGATCAAATTGCCAACATCCACTGGATCATGGAAAAAGCAAGAGAGTTCCAGAAAAACATGTATTTCTGCTTTATTGACTTGACAAAGCCTTTGACTGTGTGGATCACAATAAACTGTGGAAAATTCTTCAAAAGATGGGAATACCAGACCACCTGATCTGCCTCTTGAGAAACCTGTATGCAGGTCAGGAAGCAACAGTTAGAACTGGACATGGAACAACAGACTGGTTCCAAATAGGAAAAGGTGTATGTCAAGGCTGTATATTGTCACCCTACTTATTTAACTTATCTGCAGAGTACATCATGAGAAATGCTGCGCTGGATGAAGCACAACCTGGAATCAAGATTGCCAGGAGAAATATCAATAACCTCAGTTATGCAGATGACACCACCCTTATGGCAGAAAATGAAGAGGAACTAAAGAGCCTCTTGATGAAAGTGAAAGAAGAGAGTGAAAAAGTTGGCTTAAAGCTCAACATTCAGAAAACGAAGATCATGGCATCTGGTCCCATCACTTCATGGGAAATAGATGGGGAAACAGTGGAAACAGTGTCAGACTTTATTATTTTGGGCTCCAAAATCACTGCAGATGGTGACTGCAGCCATGAAATTAAAAGACACTTACTCCTTGGAAGGAAAGTTTTGACCAACCTAAATAGCATATTGAAAAGCAAAGATATTACTTTGCCAACAAAGGTCCGTTTAGTCAAGGCTATGGTTTTTCCAGTGGTCATGTATGGATGTGAGAGTTGGACTGTGAAGAAAGCTGAGTGCTAAAAAATTGATGCTTTAAACTGTGGTGTTGGAGAAGACTTTTGAGAGTCCCTTGGACTGCAAGGAGATCCAACCAGTCCATCCTAAAGGCGACCAGTCCTGGGTTTTCATTGGAAGGAATGATGCTGAGGCTGAAACTCCAATACTTTGGCCACCTCATGCGAAGAGTTGACTCATTGGAAAAGACCCTGATGCTGGGAAGGCTCGTGGGCACGAGGAGAAGGGGAGGACAGAGGATGAGATGGCTGGATGCCATCACCGACTCGCTGCACATGAGTTTGGGTGAACTCTGGGATTTGGTGTTGGACAAGGGACGCCTGGTGTGCTGCGATTCATGGGGTTGCAAAGAGTCGGACATGACTGAGCAACCGAACTGAACTGAATTGAATGAAAGAAATCAAAGATGACATAAACAGATGGAGAGATATTCCATGTTCTTGGGTAGGAAGAATAAATATTGTGAAAATGACTAAGCTACCAAATGCAATCTACAGATTCAGTGTGATCCCTATCAAATTACTAATGGCATTTTTCACAGAACTAGAACAAATAATTTCACAATTCATATGGAATTGTGACAAAAGATTCACATGGAATTGTCACAAAAGACCCTGAATAGCCAAAGAAGTCTTGAGAAAGAAGAATAGAGCTGGAGGAATCAACTTTCCTGACTTAAAATTATACTACAAGGCTACAGTCATCAAGACAGTATGGTACTAGGCACAAAAATAGAAATATAGACCAATGGAACAAAGCAGTATGCCCAGAAATAACCCATGCATCTATGGGTACCTTATTTTTGACGAAGGAGGCAAGAATATACAATGGGGCAAAGACAGCTTCTTCAATAAATAGTGCTGGGAAAACTGGACAGCTACATGTAAAAGCATGAACTTAGAGCACTTCCTGGAGAAGGCAATGGCACCCCACTCCAGTACTCTTGTCTGGAAAATCCCATGGACAGAGGAGCCTGGTAGGCTGCAGTCCATGGGGTCCCTAGGAGTTGGACACGACTGAGCGACTTCACTTTCCTTCACTTTCATGCATTGAAGAAGGAAATGGCAACCCACTCCAGTGTTCTTGCCTGGAGAATCCCATGGACGGGGGAGCCTGGTGGGCTGCTGTCTATGGGGTCGCACAGAGTCAGACATGACTGAAGCGACTTAGCAGCAGCAGCAGCAGAGCACTTCCTAACACCATACACAAAGATAAACTCAAAATGGATTAAAGACCTAAATGTACACGTGTTCCCTATCCTATACATTTATGTCTTTAATCCATTTTGAGTTTTATCTTTGTGTATGGTGTTAGGAAGTGTTCTAAGTTCATTCTTTTGCATGTAGCTGTCCAGTTTCCCACACCCATGGCAGATCCATGTTGATGTATGGCAAAACCAATACAATATTGTAAAGGAAAAAAAGACTTAAATGTACGACCAGAAACTATCAAACTCTTAGAGGAAAACATAGGCAGAACACTCAATGACATAAATCAAAGCAATATCCTGTATGACCCACCTCCTAGAGTAAAGGAAATAAAAACGAAAGTAAACAACTGGGACCTAATTAAACATAAAAGCTTTTGCTCAGCAAAGGAAACTATAAGCAAGGTGAAAAGACAACTCTCAGAATGGAAGAAAATAATAGCAAATGAAACAACTGACAAAGGATTAATTTCCAAAATATACAAGTAGCTCATATAACTCAATACCAGAAAAACAAACTATCTCATCAAAATGTGGAAAAAAAGACCTAAACAGACATTTCTCCAAAGACTTACTGATGGCTAACAAACACATAAAAAGATGCTCAACATCACTCATTATTAGAGAAATGCAAATCAAAACTACAATGAGATATCACCTCAAACTGGTCAGAATGGCCACCATCAAAATGTCTACAAACAATAAATGCTGGAGAGGGTGTGGAGAAAAGGGAACTCTCTGTTGGTGGGAATGTAAATTGATACAGCCACTGTGGAAGACGGTATGGAGATTCCTTTAAAAGCTAGGAATAAAACCGCCATATGACCCAGCAATCCCACTCCTAGGTGTATACCCTGAGGAAACCAAAACTGAAAAAGGCTCATGTATTCCATTGTTCACTGCTGCACTATTTACAATAGCTAGAATATGGAAGAACCTAGATGCCTATCGACAGATGATTGGATAAAGAAGTTGTGGTTCATGTACATACACAGTGGAATATTACTCAGCCATAAAAAGGAACACATTTTGAATCTAGTAATAAGGTAAATGAACCTAGAACCTATTATACAAAGTGAAGTAAGTTGAAAGAGAAAGGTAAATGTCATTTTCTAATGCATATATACAGAATCTAGAAAAATGGTACTGAAGAATTTATTTACAGGGCAGAAGTGGAGAAACAGACATAGAGAATAGACTTATGGACATGGGGAGAGGGGAGGAGAGGGTGAGATGTAGGGAAAGAGTAACACGGAAACTTACATTACCATATGTAAAATAGATAGCCAACAGGAATTTGCTGCATGGCTCAGGAAACTCAAACAGGGGCTCTGTGTCAACCTAGACGGATGGGATGGAGAGAGAGATGGGAGGGAGGTTCAAAAGGCGGGTATATTGTATACCTGTGGCTGATTCATGTTGAGGTTTGACAGAAAGCAACAAAATTTTGTAAAGCAATTATCCTTCAATAAAAAATAAATAAATTTTTAAAAATAGGCAGAAAAAGATAAGCAAAGTTATAAACCTTTAGTCAGGGTATTAAGAAGAAAAGCAGAGGACTCAAGTCAATAAAATCAGAAGTGAAAAAGAAGTTAGAGCTGATACCACAGAAATACAAAGGATCACAAGAGACTACCACTAACAGCAATATGCCAATAAATTGGGCAACCTAGAAGAAATAGACAGATTTCTAGAAATGAACAATCTCCCAAGACTGAACCAGGGAGAAATAGATAATATGAACAGACCAGTTACCAGTAATGGAAAAATATGTACTGTAATTTTTAAGAGTGATTTTTAATATTCTGACTTTCTGACTTTATAAGTATTATATAATATGGATTAAAGTAGAATTGAGTCCCACATATGGAATTGAGTCCCACATGTAGTTTACATGTATTTATTGGATAATTTCCTGGAGATCCCTAAACTGTCCATCTTTAAAAACAAAAATGCACACTTGTCTATAAAACCATTGATTCAACTCCAAATTAGTCATGAGCCATTTTTGTGACCCATATCTTTACATTCATCTTTGGCTTTAAAATATTTTTTGCTTTGCTAATGTAAAAGTATTCTTTACCTAAATAGTTATCTAATCTAATATGCTATTAGTGCTTACTGGGCTGCATGTCTTTATCTCTTTGGAAGAAGTCTTACATGGTAGACTGTTTTTTCCCCTACCATTCCAATGAATTTTATTCTTTAAAATAGCATATGGGTGGAACTGCTTAACTGAGAAAGTTGTGAAGAAAAAACAGAATGCCTTTATTTAGGAATAGTATGAAAACTGAACTTTCTTGTTTCTTTCACTATCACCTTCTTCTCTTTATGTTTTCTTTCTTCCCTAATGTGCCATTTGCCTGTGTTATTTTTTGTTCTTGTTCGTTGGCAACTCAGTGCTATTTGTTGAATTTTAGTTTGTGCTCACCTTTGTAGCTCAGCTGGTAAAGAAACCGCCTGCAATTCAGGAGACCTTGATTCGATTCCTGGGTCGGGAATATCTCTTGAAGAAGGGATAGGCTACCCACTCCAGTATTCTTGGGCTTCCCTGGTGGCTCAGATGGTAAAGAATTCGCCAGTGGGAGACCTGGGTTCAATCCCTTGGTTGGGAAGATCCCATAGAGAAGGAAGGGAACGCCTATCCACTCCAGTATTCTTGCCTGGAGAATTCCATGGACAGAGGAGCCTGGTAGGCTACAGTCCATGGGGTTGCAAAGAGCCAGACACGACTGAATAACTTTAATTTTAACTTTTACTTCATCAAATCCTTACTGAGAATTTACTATGTGCCAGTCATTTTGATAGAGGATAAAGAAGAAACAGATATTGTTCCTCCCTTCATGGGACTTACAATACAAAACACAATTCTCCCTCTTTCCTCTACATCAGAACTAGCCTTGTAAAGTTGCAGGGAAAGTACATCTTGTACTAAGATGTAAATGGATGACAAAATAATGACATTTAAATTATAAACTACAGTGCTTAGGAATAGGCAGAGCATTAGATCAGAGGGATCGTTCTCCCTTGTGAGGTCCCGTGCAAAATCGTCAGGCAAGTGGAAAGTTGATTTAGATGTGCTTTCCCAGCAGCTGTTAAATTGACTGCAATCTGCCTTACCAACAGGCAGGGGCAACTTGGTAAATAATACCTTTTGTTTACTGAGTGAAAAGCCGTGGAGACATCAAAGAAAATCAATTAAGGAAATAAGATCCCTGTCTATCGTACTGATAAGACCACCTGTTAAAATTTTGAGAAAGATACTGGTTCCTAGGTTTACCACACAATTCCTCTTATTTGTATATCATGGAAATTGGTGTTTTGAGGAGAGCAGGACAGGTCAATAATTTTAAAAATCACTTTTAATAAGAAAATAAACTTTAAAATTTTAGACAATGGATGAATTTTCTTTTTAATTAACTCATAACATTGTTTTGATAGTTCTAACAAATATCTAATCATTGTTCCATGTTATGTTATTTGCTTTAATTTCTTTCTTCTCTATTTTTACCTTCCTTTAATTTGTTTTCTGATTCCAAAACTCTCTCAGTTCCATGAGAATTAAAATCATTATCTTTCATATTCACTAAACTTTTTTCTTGCTTTATTTATTCCTTTGTTTTAAAAATTTTACCCAAGAGCTATAAGTAACATGCTTTGTTAAAAAGGATTCAAATAGTATGGAAGCATGCTGACAAAATAAGTGAAGCTTATTTTATTGTCAGTCTTGTCACTGAGTACCATTGTAAGTTTTCTTTTACCGTATCTTTAAAAAAATTACATAATTCAGCCATGCATCAGCTCAAAATTCTCTAAACTGATTTCAAAGTATGAATTATTTAATATTTCTTAGACCATGAAGAGTTTTATAAATTTAACATACTATGTAATAAATTGCATTTTTAATTAAAGGAAAAGGTAAATAGTGCAATAATTTATTCAGTGGAATCAAGAATGTTGATTATTATTTTACCAATATACTATATTTGCTTTTAAACATTGTAGTCATTATAGATAAATTACTGAAAGAACCTTGGCTATTGTATATATCCTGGCCTCTTGTGAAATATTTTGGATTCTAGTATTTGATACCAGTTAATATGCTCCTACTTTTCATTAGGTGATTTACCCAATGACTTTTAGGGTTTATGTTCTTTTGTATTTGTGTTTTCAATTTACATTGTACCTTAAATATTCAAACTTTTCCAGGAAGAGATAGCATTTTACTCCCCAAAACTTAACATTTAACAGGAAATTGAAGATTTTGGTTGGCATATATGGCTTAATTAAGGAGTATTAGTGGAAATACAGGGGAGGAAGGGAGAAGTGATTCCGAATGTATTTTCGTTTCCCCGGGAATCCTGAAACTTTATGGAGGTGGAAAGTAGTAATAACAGTTGCTTTGGAGTCTATCTGGATTAGTTTCCTATTGCTGTATAACAAATTACAACTAACTTAGTGGCTTAAAACAACACCCATTTATTATCTCGTAATTACTGTAAGTCAGAAGTTTGAGTGGATGCAACTGGGTTCTCTGTTTTAGGTCTCACAGGACGGAAATTAAGGTGTCTGTCACACCACAGTTTTATGTAGTGGTCCTAGGATTAATTCATTTTCAAACTCATTCAGGTTGTTCAGTTCACTTCACTTCAGTAGCTCAGTCATGCCCGACTTTTTGTGACCCCACGGACTGCAGCACGACACGCTTCCTTGCCCATCACCAACTCCTGGAGTTCACTCAAACTCATGTCCACTGAGTCGGTGATGCCATCCAACCATCATGTCCTCCATCGTCCCCTTCTCCTCCCACCTTCAATCTTTCCCAGCATCAGGGTCTTTTCAAATGAGTCAGTTCCTCACATCAGGTGAAGTTTCAAGTCAGCATCAGTCCTTCCAAAGAATAGTCAGGACTAAATTCCTTTAGGATTGACTGATTGGATCTCCTTGCAGTTCAAGGGACTCTCAAGAGTCTTCTCCAACACCACAGTTCAAAAGCATCAATTCTTTGGTGATCAGCTTTCTTTATAGTCCAACTTTCAGATCCATACATGACTCCTGGCAAATCCATCGCTTTGACTAGACGGATTTTGTTGGCAAAGTAATGTCTCTGCTTTTTAATATGCTATCTAGAGTGGTCATAACTTTTCTTCCAAAGAGCAAGCATCTTTTAATTTCATGGCTGCAGTCACCATCTGCAGTGATTTTGGAGCTCAAGAAAATAAAATCTGTCACTGTTTCCATTGTTTCCCCATCTATTTGCCATGAAGTGATGGGACCAGATGCCATGGTCTTAATTTTTTGAATGTTGAGTTTTAAGCCAGTTTTTTCACTCTGCTCTTTCACTTTCATCAAGAGGCTTTATAGTTCCTCTTCGTTTTCTGCCATAAGGGTGGTGTCATCTGCATAAATGAGGTTATTGATATTTCTCCCAGCAATCTTGATTCCAGCTTGTGCGTCATCCAGCCCGGCATTTCGCATGTGTACCTTGCATGTAAGTTAAATAAGCAGAGTGGCAAAATACAGCCTTGACGTACTGAAGCCTGGCTTAGAGAATTTTGAGCGTTACTTTGCTAGCGTGTGAGATGAGTGCAATTGTGCGGTAGTTTGAGGCTAAGTCAGTCTCAATTTTAACTTCAATTGTGCCATGTAACACAATCACGATAGATATCTCTCATCACTTTTATAGGTTACAGGGATGCAGGTTTGGAATCTGAGAGATTTTTAGAAATCTGCCTACCACATCACTTTGAAAAATAGCATCAAACTTCATAGTAGGTGCTCATAACCAGTTAGTTAGGGTAAAGCTTATAACTCACATATGAAAGGACATTAAAGAGGCCTAAATTTAAAAATGAGATTTTTTTTTCTACAAAGAATATGTAGTGAGATTATTTTGTTTCTGGATGGATAGACTCCGTATTACGCAGAATTCATTTCTTTCCTAAACAAATGCACAGTTTCAAAATAGTCCAACTAAAACATCCATCAGTGTTTTCTTAAAATTTGCAAAGCTAATCTTAAAGTTAATGGAAAAGAATATATACCAGAATAGCCACGGAGGACTTGTTCTACTAACCTTATAAAATGCTACAAAGCTATAGTAATAAAAACTGAATGGTAACAGACCAGGAGTAAACAAACAAATCCAAGTAAAAATGAGAACTTAGTTTATGATAAATATACTCTTTCAAATAAGAAAAAAAGATAATGCAGTAAATACATTGGTGCAACTAATGCAATGGTGTTGAGAAAAATCGGTTATCTGTTTAGAAAAAATAAAGATATACCTTTGTCTTAAAACCCAAAATATATTCTAGAACTAATGAGTTTTAAAACTTCAAAACCAATAGAAACAAAAGCTGGATAGTATTTTTTCATAATCTTAAAAGGAGGAAGATCATCTTATGTAGAATATAAAACATCACAATGTTTATAGGAAAAATGTTGATATATTTTGCCAAGTAATAGTTAACAAACACCATAAGTAAAGTTAAAGGAAAAAATATCAAGTGGATTGGAATAAAAATTTTATCATGTTTATTAACAAGATTCTGTAAATCATTAAGGGAAGAGAGTACAATAGCTAAATTCACATAGGATATGAATAGGCTGTTCACAGAACATGAGAACCCAATGGCCAGTAAACATATGGACAGGATCAACTCCATAAAATGTTTGATTAAAACTTAGATGTGTTCTTTTTTTATGGTATTTTTTATAATAGGGAAAAAGTAGCCTGAATATACATCAATAGTGGAATGGTTAAGTGATGTAGCTGTGCTATAGTTACTGTGAAACCAATAAAAATGGTTGTATGTGCATGTACACATACATACATACATACAAACATACTTGAAAAGAGCTCTGAATATATCATTAAGATGAAGAAAAGTATATGGCAGGAAAACACATTCTCTTTCACCTGATTCACATATGTACTATTGAACAAAATGGTATTGTATCAGATATATAAGTTCAGCTTTTTCCCTTATGTTTAGGTTGCACCCTGTGGCATATTCTGGATAGTGGGTTGTGAGCAAAAGTAGCATGTATTATGTGTGAGTCATGGTATTTAGGAGCCAGGATTGCCACCTCTACAGTCTCTTAGCTCCTCTAAAAGATGATGCTGTGAAAGTGCTGCACTCAATATGCCAGCAAATTTGGAAAACTCAGCAGTGGCCACAGGACTAGAAAAGATCAGTTTTCATTACAGTCCCCAAAAAAGCAATGCAAAAGAATGTTCAAACTACCACACAATTGGACTCATCCCACACACTAGCAAAGTAATGCTCAAAATTCTCCAACCCAGGCTTCAACAGTACATGAACCAAGAACTTCCAGATGTTCAAGCTGGATTTAGGAAAAAAAGAGGAACCGGAAATCTTTTTTTTTTTTTTAATAAGAAAAAAAACTTTATTTGAAGTGTTCACAAGAATTTTAACATAGTAAACCTCAACTCAAACATTGACACACAAACAATAAAAAATATTAAAGAGTATCATCATACATCATTTTGGCAAAACAAGACGGTCCAAGTTCTTGTCACAAAACATTGCATAGTGACATTTTTCCTGTCAAATGACTAACTGGATGAAAATACCACATTTCTTTTGTGTCCTTAAGAATATGTAGGTCATTTATCGATTATTGAGTTTTGAGAAGATTCATCTACAATATATTCCTCTGAAAGCTCATAACCTGACCAATTTTGCCATCATTAACAGAGTCTAAGAGTGCTGCTACCTGCCTCTTTCCATTTATCCTCTGATTCATCTAATAACTTGGAAACATCTTCCTCTATCAATTTCCTTTTATTTGCCACTATGAATGGAAAATGAAAAATTCTAAATTCTCAACTTGTATGAAATCTTGAAGCAAACCATAAAGGTAGTCCCTTCAAGTCTTATTTTATTCCTTCTTGAAAATGAAAGCAGTACTTTAGGCACTATGATAGGAAAACTGCAGGATAATATATTTTTTAAAGACAGTGCATCATCTTTTAGGGGATTTCATCATTTTCCATGTTTTGTATAACTTAATTCTTTTTACTTTTTTTTTTTTTAATTTTTTATTCCTTTATTTCTCATGTGTTCCCCATCCTGAACCCTCCTCCCTCCTCCCTCCCCATACCATCCCTCTGGGTCGTCCCAGTGCACCAGCCCCAAGCATCCAGCATCGTGCATTGAACCTGGACTGGCATCTCGTTTCATACATGACATTTCACATGTTTCAGTGCCATTCTCCCAAATCTTCCCACCCTCTCCCTCTCCCACAGAGTCCATAAGCCTGTTCTATACATCAGTGTCTCTTTTGCTGTCTCGTATACAGGGTTATCGTTACCATCTTTCTAAATTCCATATATATGCGTTAGTATACTGTATTGGTGTTTTTCCTTCTGGCTTACTTCACTCTGTATAATAGGCTCCAGTTTCATCCACCTCATTAGAACTGATTCAAATGTATTCTTTTTAATGGCTGAGTAATACTCCATTGTGTATATGTACCACCGCTTTCTTATCCATTCATCTGCTGATGGACATCTAGGTTGCTTCCATGTCCTGGCTATTATAAACAGTGCTGCGATGAACATTGGGGTACACATGTCTCTTTCCCTTCTGGTTTCCTCAGTGTGTATGCCCAGCACTGGGGTTGCTGGATCATAAGGCAGTTCTATTTCCAGTTTTTTAAGGAATCTCCACACTGTTCTCCATAGTGGCTGTACTAGTTTGCATTCCCACCAACAGTGTAAGAGGGTTCCCTTTTCTCCACACCCTCTCCAGCATTTATTATTTGTAGACTTTTGGATCGCAGCCATTCTGACTGGTGTGAAATGGTATCTCATAGTGGTTTTGATTTGCATTTCTCTGATAATGAGTGATGTTGAGCATCTTTTCATGTGTTTGTTAGCCATCTGTATGTCTTCTTTGGAGAAATGTCTATTTAGATCTTTGGCCCATTTTTTGATTGGGTCATTTATTTTTCTGGAGTTGAGCTGTAGGAGTTGCTTGTATATTTTAACAAGTATGAAAGGAGAAATTAACAATAACACAATAATAGTGGGAGACTTTAATACCCCACTCACACCTATGGATAGATCAACTAAACAGAAAATTAACAAGGAAACATAAACTTTAAACGATACAATAGACCAGTTAGACCTAATTGATATCTATAGGACATTTCATCCCAAAACAATGAATTTCACCTTTTTCTCAAGCGCACATGGAACCTTCTCCAGGATAGATCACATCCTGGGCCATAAAGCTAGCCTTGGTAAATTCAAAAAAATAGAAATCATTCCAAGCATCTTTTCTGACCACAATGCAGTAAGATTAGATCTCAATTACAGGAGAAAAACTATTAAAAATTCCAACATATGGAGGCTGAACAACACACTGCTGAATAACCAACAAATCACAGAAGAAATCAAAAAAGAAATCAAAATTTGCATAGAAATGAATGAAAATGAAAACACAACAACCCAAAACCTGTGGGACACGGTAAAAGCAGTCCTAAGGAGAAAGTTCATAGCAATACAGGCACACCTCGAGAAACAAGAAAAAAGTCAAATAAATAACCTAACTCTACACCTAAAGCAACTAGAAAAGGAAGAAATGAAGAACCCCAGGGTTAGTAGAAGGAAAGAAATCTTAAAAATTAGAGCAGAAATAAATGCAAAAGAAACAAAAGAGACCATAGCAAAAATCAACAAAGCCAAAAGCTGGTTCTTTGAAAGGATAAATAAAATTGATAAACCATTAGCCAGACTCATCAAGAAACAAAGGGAGAAAAATCAAATCAATAAAATTAGAAACGAAAATGGAGAGATCACAACAGACAACACAGAAATACAAAGGATCATAAGAGACTATTATCAACAATTATATGCCAATAAAATGGACAATGAGGAAGAAATGGACAAATTCTTAGAAAAGTACAACTTTCCAAAACTCAACCAGGAAGAAATAGAAAACCTTAACAGACCCATCACAAACACGGAAATTGAAACTGTAATCAAAAATCTTCCAGCAAACAAAAGCCCAGGTCCAGACGGCTTCACAGCTGAATTCTACCAAAAATTTAGAGAAGAGCTAACACCTGTCCTGCTCAAACTCTTCCAGAAAATTGCAGAGGAAGGTAAACTTCCAAACTCATTCTATGAGGCCACCATCACCCTAATACCAAAACCTGACAAAGATCCCACAAAAAAAGAAAACTACAGGCCAATATCACTGATGAATATAGATGCAAAAATCCTAAACAAAATGCTAGCAATCAGAATCCAACAACACATTAAAAAGATCATACACCATGACCAAGTGGGCTTTATCCCAGGGATGCAAGGATTCTTCAATATCCGCAAATCAATCAATGTAATACACCACATTAACAAATTGAAAAACAAAAACCATATGATTATCTCAATAGATGCAGAGAAAGCCTTTGACAAAATTCAACACCCATTTATGATAAAAACTCTCCAGAAAGCAGGAATAGAAGGAACATACCTCAACATAATAAAAGCTATATATGACAAACCCACAGCAAACATTATCCTCAATGGTGAAAAATTGAAAGCATTTCCTCTAAAGTCAGGAACAAGACAAGGGTGCCCACTTTCACCATTACTATTCAACATAGTTTTGGAAGTTTTGGCCACAGCAATCAGAGCAGAAAAAGAAATAAAAGGAATCCAAATTGGAAAAGAAGAAGTAAAACTCTCACTATTTGCAGATGACATGATCCTCTACATAGAAAACCCTGAAGACTCCACCAGAAAATTACTAGAACTAATCAATGATTATAATAAAGTTGCAGGATATAAAATCAACACACAGAAATCCCTTGCATTCCTATACACTAATAATGAGAAAACAGAAAGAGAAATTAAGGAAACAATTCCATTCACCATTGCAACAAAAAGAATAAAATACTTAGGAATATATCTACCTAAAGAAACTAAAGACCTATATATAGAAAACTATAAAACACTGGTGAAAGAAATCAAAGAGGACACTAATAGATGGAGAAATACACCATGTTCATGGATTGGAAGAATCAATATAGTGAAAATGAGTATACTACCCAAAGCAATTTATAGATTCAATGCAATCCCTATCAAGCTACCAACAGTATTCTTCACAGAGCTAGAACTAATAATTTCACAATTTGTATGGAAATACAAAAAACCTCGAATAGCCAAAGCGATCTTGAGAAAGAAAAATGGAACTGGAGGAATCAACCTACCTGACTTCAGGCTCTACTACAAAGCCACAGTTATCAAGACAGTGTGGTACTGGCACAAAGACAGAAATATAGATCAATGGAACAAAATAGAAAGCCCAGAGATAAATCCACGCACATATGGACACCTTATCTTTGACAAAGGAGCCAAGAATATACAATGGATTAAAGACAATCTCTTTAACAAGTGGTGCTGGGAAATCTGGTCAACCACTTGTAAAAGAATGAAACTAGAACACTTTCTAACACCATATACAAAAATAAACTCAAAATGGATTAAAGATCTCAACGTAAGACCAGAAACTATAAAACTCCTAGAGGAGAACATAGGCAAAACACTCTCTGACATACATCACAGCAGGATCCTCTATGACCCACCTCCCAGAATATTGGAAATAAAAGCAAAAATAAACAAATGGGACCTAATTAAACTTAAAAGCTTCTGCACATCAAAGGAAACTATTAGCAAGGTGAAAAGACAGCCTTCAGAATGGGAGAAAATAATAGCAAATGAAGCAACCGACAAACAACTAATCTCAAAAATATACAAGGAACCAGAAATCAAATTGCCAACATCCGTTGGATCATAGAAAAATCAAGAAAGTTCCAGAAAAACATCTACTTCTGCTTTATTGACTATGCCACAGCTATTGACTGTGTGGATCACAAACTGGAAAACTCTTAAAGAGATGGGAATACCAGACCACCTGACCTGCCTCCTGAGAAATCTGTACGCAGGTCAAGAAGCAACAGTTAGAACTGTACATGAAACAGCAGACTGATTTGAAATTGGGAAAGGAGTACATCAAGGCTGTATACTGTCACCCTGCTTATTTAACTTACGTGCAGAGTACACATGTGAAATGCTGGGCAGGATGAAGCACAATCTGCCATCAAGATTGCCAGGAGAAATATCAATAACCTCAGATATGCAGATGACACCACCCTTATGTCAGAAAACGAAGAGGAACTGAAGAGCCTCTTGATGAAAGTGAAAAAGGAGAGTGAAAAACTGGCTTAAAACTCAACATTCAGAAAACTAAGATAATGTCATCTGATCCTATCACTTCATGGCAAATAAATGGGGAAACAATGGAAACAGGTACAGATTTTATTTTCTTGGCCTCCTAAATCACAAAATTAAAAGATGCTTGCCATGAAATTAAAGACGCTTGCTCCTTGGAAGAAAAGCTATGACTGACCTAGACAGCATATTAATAAGCTGAGACATTAATTTGCCAACAAAGGTAGGTCCATCTAGTCAAAGCTATGGGTTTTCCAGTAGTCACGTATGGATGTGGAGTAGTACCATAAAGAAGGCTGAGTGCCAAAGAATTGATGCTTTTGAACTGTGGTTTTGGAGAAAACTCTCGAGAGTCCCTTGGATTGCAAGGAGATCAAATCAGTCAATCCTAAGTGAAATCAGCCCTGAATATTCGTTGAAAGGACTGATGCCGAAGCTGTAGTTCTAATAATTTGGCCACTTGGTGCAAATAGTTGACTCATTGCAAAAGACCCTGATGCTGGAAAAGATTGAAGACAGGAGGAGAAGGGGACGACAGAGGATTAGATGGTTGGATGGCATCACTGACTTGATGGATTGAGTTTGAGTAAGCTCCAGGGGTTGGTGATGGACACAGAAGCCTGGCATGCTGCAGTCCATGGGGTCGCAGAGTCAGACACAACTGAGCGACTGAACTGAACTGAACTGTTGGAGAAATGCATTTTGTCTTACAGTTGGTTAGTCATTATGTCCAGGAACAGGAATAGCTGGGAGTATGAGCATGAAGTGGGAGGAGCCTGGTGGGCTGCAGTCCATAGAATCGGAAAGAGTCAGACATGACTGAGTGACTTAAACACAAACAGTCACATTTTACTCTGATTATTCTTTTTGTTTGAATCTTATGCAGCCGTATTTATGTATAACTTCGATTGTAATAGTATTAGAATAAATGAAATATTGCTAAAAAGTAAGTGATACACCAAATTTCCTTCACAACTAACTTGACTCTTGCTATGGTAGTATTATGGCTATTGTACTCATTTAGGAATTTATGTAAGTAATAAGTTGATACAATGAAGCAACTAATTGATTGAATTCTGTATGAAATGTAAAGTTCTCTAAATTGGAAAGCCTTTTGGTGGTCATTATTAAGAGTATGATTTATTGTGTTTGATATGTAGTAGAATATTTTCAAGTTTCATTTTTTGCAAACTGATTAATGGATTTTTATTTTTTGCAGAATCCACTATATTTTTATATACTAATTTTCTATAAAATTACTAACATTAATTTAATAAAGAGAACATTATGTTTCTACCTAAAGTGAAAAAAAAATATGTCCCTTGACATAAATGGAAGAGAAACATAAAGCTGTGTGTGTGTGTGTGTGTGTGTGTGTGTGTGTGTTAGTCACTCGGTTGTGTCCTACGCTTTTGACCCCATGGACTGTAGCCCACCAGGCTCCTCTGTCCATGGGATTCTCCAGGCAAGAATACTGGAGTGGGTAGCCATTTCCTTCTCCAGGGGATCTTTCCAACCCAGGGATCGAACCTAGGTCTCCTGCATTGCAGGCAGATTCTTTACCATCTGTGCTACATAAAATGAAATACTTTATGATTTGGCTAAATGCTTTTGCTTGACAACATCCAACACTGGAGCATAATTTCCAGAATCAGAGGTGGTAAGACTGGAATGGGTGAATTTAACTCAGATGACCATTATATCTACTAATATGGACAAGAATCCCTTAGAAGAAATGGAGTAGCCATCATAGTAAACAAGAGTCTGAAATGCAGTACTTGGATGCAATCTCATAAATGACAGTGATCTCTGTTCATTTCCAAGGCAAACCATTCAATATCATAGTAATCCAAGTCTGTGCCCCACCAGTAATGCTGAGGAAGCTGAAGTTGAATGGTTCTATGAAGACCTACACGACCTTATAGAACTAACACCCAAAAAATATGTCCTTTTCATCAGAGGGCCTGGAATGTAAAAGTAGGAAGTCAAGAAACACCTGGAGTAACAGGCAAATTTGGCCTTGGAGTATAGAATGAAGCAGGGCAAAGGCTAGTAGAGTTTTGCCAAGAGAACACACTGATCATAGCAAAAACCCTGTTCCAACAATACAAGAGAACACTCTACACATGGACATCACCAGATGGTCAACACAGAAATCAGATTGGTTATATTCTTTGCAGCCAAAGATGGAGAAGCTCTATACAGTCAGCAAAAACAAGACCGGGACCTGACAGTGGCTCAGATCATGAACTCTTTATTTATTGCCAGATTCAGACTTAAATTGAAGAAAGTAGGGAAAACCTCTAGGCCATTCAGGTATGACCTAAATGAAATCTCTTATGATTATACAGTGGAAGTGACAAATAGATTCAGGGGACTAGATGTGATAGACAGTGCCTGATTAACTATGGACAGAGAATCGTGACATTGTACAGGAGGCAGTGATCAAGACCATCTGCAAGAAAAAGTTATGCAAAAAAGGTAAATGGCTGTCTGAGGAGGCCTTACAAATAGCTGTGAAAAGAAAGGAAGTGAAAAGCAAAGGAGAAAAGGAAAGATATACCCGTTTGAATGCAGAGTTCCAAAGAATAACAAGCAGAGATAAGAAAGCCTTCCTCAGTGATCAGTGCAAAGAAATAGAGGAAAACAACAGAATGGGAAAGACTAGAGATCTCTTCAAGAAAATTAGAGATACCAAGGGAACATTTCATGCAAATATGGGCACAATAAAGGACAGAAATGGTATGGACCTAACAGAAGCAGAAGATATTAAGAAGAGGTGGCAAGACTACACTGAAGAACTATACAAAAAATACCTTCATGACCCAGATAATCACAATGGTGTGATCACTCACCTAGAGCCAGACATCCTGGAATGTGAAGTCAAGTGGGCCTTAGGAAGCATCACTATGAACAAAGCTAGTGGAGCTGATGAAATTCCAGTTGAACAATTTCAAGTCATAAAAGATGATGCTGTGAAAGTGCTACACTCAAAATGCCAGCAAGTTTGGAAAACGCAGTAGTGGCCACAGGAGAGGAAAAGGTCAGTTTTCATTCCAATCCCAAAGTGAGGCAATGCCAAAGAATGTTCAAACTACCACACAATTGCATTCATCTCACATGCTAGAAAAGTAATGCTCAAAATTCTCCAAGCCAGGCTTCAACCGTACGTGAACCTTGAACTTCCAGATGTTGAAGCTGGTTTTAGAAAAGGCAGAAGAACCAGAAATCAAATTGCCAACATTCACTGGATCATCAAAAAAGCACGAGAATTCCAGAAAAGCATCTATTTCTGCCTTATTGACTATGGCAAAGCCTTTGACAGTGTGGATCACAACAGACTGTGGAAAATTCCTAAAGAGATGGGAATACCATACCACCTGACCTGCCTCCTACGAAATCTGTATGCAGGTCAGGAAGCAACAGTTAGAACTTGACATGGAACAACAGACTCGTTCCAAATAGGAAAAGGAGTACATCAAGGCTGTATGCTGTCACCCTGCTTATTTAACTTACATGCAGAGTACATCATGAGAAATGCCGGACTGGATGAAGCCCAAGCTGGAATCAAGATTGCTGGAAGAAATATCAATAACTTCAGATATGCAGATGACACCACCCTTATGTCACAAAGCAAAGAAGAACTAAAGGGCCTCTTGATGAAAGTGGAAGAGGAGAGTAAAAAATTTGGCTTAAAACTCAACAATCAGAAAACTAAGACAATGTCATCTGATCCTATCACTTTATGGCAAATAGATGGGGAAATAATAGTAGACTTTATTTTGGCGGGCTCCAAAATCACTGCAAATGGTGACTGCAGTGAAATTAAAAGACTCTTGCTCTTTGGAAGAAAAGTTATGACCGACCTAGACAGCATATTAAAAAACAGGGACATTAACTTGCCAACAAAGGTCTGTCTAGTCAAGGCTATGGTTTTCCCAGTCGTCACGTATGGATGTGAGAGTTGGACTATAAAGAAAGCTGAGCACTGAAGAAGTGATGCTTTTGAACTGTGGTGTTGGAGAAGACTCTTGAGAGTCCCTTGGACTGCAAGGAGATCCAACCAGTCCATTCTAAAGGAGATCAGTCCTAAATATTCATTGCAAGGACTGATGTTGAAGCTGAAGCTCCAATGCTTTGGCCACTTGATGTGAAGAACTGACTTATATGAAATGACCCTGATGCTGGGCAAGATGAAGGAGGCAGGAGAAGGGAACGACAGAGGATGAGATGGTTGAATGGCATCACGAACTCAATGGACATGAGTTTGAGTAAACTCCGGAAGTTGGTGATGGACAGGGATGCCTGGCATGCTTTAGTCCATCAAGTTGCAAAGAGTCAGACATGATGAGCAACTGAAACGAAATAATGAGGCCTTTTCCTTGACATATCAGGATGCATCAAAGATCATTGAAAATGGAATAAATTCTTAGCATATGTTTTATAGTCATTTACTATCTTACCCTGTATCACTAGTATTATTAATCCCATATTTGCAGAAACACTGGTATTTTAGAAAGAATTCTAAGATTGGATTCATAATCAAATCACTGTTACCTGTCAGACCATATCTTTCGGTTGTCACTATATGTTGTACTTATATCAGCATTTATAAAATGTGGGCAAAAATGCCTATCACCTTTAATTCATCTTAGAATATTTGTGAGGAACAAATGAAATAATATTGCATGTCACTATTAATAGTTTCAGTGCTAGTTTAACAATCATATATAACTAAGGAATTCTGCTCTTTTATGTTACAGTGCTTTGTCTGCCAACACTTAAGTTTAATAATTTATTCTGTTAATTTCGTGTACTCCTCCCAAAGGGAATCAACATCTGTCCTATCTTGTAAATATACTTTATTACCATAGACACTCGGTGCACGTATGAGTTTGAACCTATGCAGTCTCACCATAGAATACATTCAAAATACATATTCTAATGGTGAGTCTCGAGTTGTGAAATGTATTTTGTGCAGTTAGATTTTCTGATGTGCTGCTTACATTTATTGATATTCTAAGTTTCTATAGATTCTATAGTAGATTGACTTTTTACTAGAAAGACTGAAGTAGTCTCCCATTCCAAAGTCTTCTAATATGGCAGTGAGATTGGTATACTGAGCTCATTTGCCCCATCAGGTCACCAGAGTGTTATTTACTAAATTTCTTCCCCTAGAAATTATTACTTAGTTTAGTAGGATCTTATTGGTCTGTCCTGCTGGGCCCCAAGGAAAATAATGTTTAGTGTTGTAATCATGACAGAAAATGTTCCTCACTTGTAGGAAGTAGTTGTTACTTTGTTCTTTTTGAATCACAAAAGTAGGTTTATATATTTTATGAAATATCTATCAAATTTGTTATTGAGAAATCCTTATAAGCTGAATCTTCTCTTAGCCACATCCCTGCTCCCAGAAACACTTCTACTCTCGTCTTCGGGAACTTGCTTCACCTTTACCAGATAACTTCTATTCTTTGAAGCTAACTAGGTATTTTGGGGGTAGATAGATGGTAGGCAGTTGGGGTGATTTATTGAAATAATTCACTCCCTATTGATTCTCTCATTTTCATGTGGTCAGAAGTATAAGAAAGTAAGCCAGGACCTTAACACTGTATTATTAGCTTTCATATGACTCTATTTGAAGTCCAAGTATAATAATAATTTTCATAATAAGTTTAATTTGCCTGTAACAATCATATAATTTTAGTAAATAGTTCCTATACATTTGTTTACCTCTAGTCCTGTTGATAAAGCAGGCTTCGTGATGTTTGTTGGATCTGAATGTGCTAGAAGCATCTTTTATTTACATAGAGTCTGCTATAAGAAAAGTATATCCAAAAATCTGAATGTTTCAGGAAAAAAAAAGTGCTACATAGTTTTAAAGTGAGATTCAATTAACACAGGAAGAGTGAGTATCCTATTTAAATTTTACAGTGTAAATGAACAGATTCCATTTTCTGCATAAAATGAACTCTGTCATTTAAATAAACAATATCCTATTTTCCAACAGTTCATGTTCATCACATTCTTTGAAGTGGGGGGCTACCAGTCTTAGAAGATAAAACAGGAATTTTATAGTTATCATTGAATATCCCAGGAAGAACTTTGGAAATTAACAGTAAAGATCTAGGGAAACTGCTTGTTCTTAGCAAACATAAGGAGAATATTTAAGTAGTAATTTTTTAACCTGTCCTGTCACTTAACCATGCTTTTTGTTCACCATGATCTTGTGATCAAAATGTATAACCATCCGGTACCTGCAGATGAACTTTGAACATTCATAATATTTGTGGGATTCTTTCTTGGCAAGATTGATTAAACACCTCTGTAATATATGATTACTTTTTAATTTTAACCAAGACTGAAAACAATGGTTTTAGGTTTTTGATTTCTGTTCCCATAGCCATGCTTCTAAAGAAATTGTTGTTGTTGCATCTTTTTGAGGCATCTTTTTGATTACAGTCCTAATGCTGTAGTCATTGAACTTTTTGACTATGTTTCCACATTCCCTTCAATTCCCTACAGTTTTCCTCATCCAGAATTATTGATTTAGTTCTTTCTGTTTTCTCACAAAGTGGCTTTTCTAATTAACTCTCTGCTGCTACTCTGTATGTCTTACTTCCCCTCTGCCCTTTTGTTAATACCTGTTCCAGTGTTGATCTTTTTCTTTCTGCCCCACTTTTGGTCAGTCACATAGCAGTCTCTAACCTAGCTGTTCTAATATCCCCTGTTTTTAATCTTCTGAGAGCTCTTTCATATCTCTTGTGGGTTTATTAAAGTCATCTTAATGCAGTTTTTGACAGTTCTCAGTACTAAAGTTAGACGTTTGGTGCCAGCCACATGTGTAAGGAGTGCTTTTATACAAGAAAGGCAATGAATATCTTGACATGATAAAGACATTTTTTACAGAGACTAGTATTATTCTTTACTGTCTAATAAGCTTGACAATTATAAATGAT
The DNA here is from genome assembly GCF_003369695.1 of Bos indicus x Bos taurus. Lineage (NCBI taxonomy): Eukaryota > Metazoa > Chordata > Mammalia > Artiodactyla > Bovidae > Bos > Bos indicus x Bos taurus. Next base: position 40,976,965 of record NC_040083.1, read on the forward strand.
TTCATTTACTGTTGAAAAGGATTACTGTTTTGAAGCGTGATTCATTTTATTTTTCTTGTAGCACATCCAAAACAACATATTGTATAAATTTGTCCTCAAAATATACTAATTGATTCTGTTGAACCAGCACATTTTCCTGTAGTATGTAGTTTGTTTTGGTATTCACTTCTTTTTGTAAACAGTAAGAATTATAAAAATGCAGTAAAATAAGGAAAGTCATTTGTCACACTACATTTGAATAGTCATGAGGTGCTTCCATTTAAGTGTGTATTAGTAAGAGTATTAAGTTGCTTAATTCATCTAGTGTATAAATGTATGTACATTGTTACATATATTTATATTTGGGGGATTTTTTTTCCCTTCAGTTGACAAAAAATGGATGAATTTCTTGTACAGAATGTTATGGTTTCACTTCATTCCCACCACCATTCTGGTATGTATTATGTAGCCTTTTAAAAATTAACCCAAGGTCATTTTTATTAAATAAACAATTAATTGTAGAAATTCCATCTCTTTTCAGTATTTTTACCAATTTGTTGTTTATTAAAATTCAAGTGGTGAAAATTATTTGTTCATCCTCTTTGGAAACACTTCTGAGAATTTATCTTGGAAATACAATAAAATTAAGAGAAAATTAATTTCCTGTAGGGTTTTTTTTAATTATCTGCCTTTCCCCTGAGGACTTGGGTAGGGTAGGCGGTAAAATGTGACACTTTATAGATTTCACAGAGATGGATGGAAAATACTGTTACTGGGAATAGTAATAACATGCTTACAGGATGCTCGTTTTCCTTTCTTTCAGCATTGCTAACCTGAACAGTTCCTGCACTGCGATTGGCAAATAAAATAGAAAATGAACTCACAAAAGATAGCAATTTAGTAAATATTTGAACAGAAATTAATGTTTAACAAAAAGATGGTATAAAATAATATTTGAACAAATTTGAGATCACAGTTAATTACTTTTGGAAAAAGAAAATAGCATGCAACTTCCTTTTAAAATTTTACCTTTGGTCTTTAATGACACATTAAAGGGCATTAAAAATAATCACACCAGTTCACTTTGGAATCATGAGCATTTCTTGGTGTTTTTTTAAGAAATGAATATATATCCACATTTAGAAGATATTATAAACTGTGCAAATATTCACTGAGCATTTCCTTTGCTAGGTACAGAGTTTTATTTAATTATTATGCAATATATATAGTATAAAGGTGTTGGGTTTTGGGAAATGTATCAAAATATACAAAATGCTCTGCATGTGCATTTCCATCCTGTGACTGGATTTATAAGTCTCGATAGAGGTATTTTGTAGATATGTCTCTCTTCCTAGGTCTGAATAATTTTGAGATAGGAAGGGAGCATTTCTGCACCTCTCCAGTGACCTTTAACTATATGATAGAGCTCCACTTTCCCCTCCCCCACAAAGGAAAGACAGTCAAATAACCCTCAACTAAAAATTAAAAGGACCTTAATTTTTCATTGGTGAAATGAGACGTACAGACCTAAGGTAGTTATTTTTCCTTTCTCCTTTCTTTTTCTGCCTTTTTACTCCTCTTTTACTTCCTTCACTGTCATTATACCTTGAAAAAATACCTTATCAAACTGTAGGCAATTCCATTTCTCATCACTAATTTGTTTCAAGGCCTCTTCAGCCTAGTTTGTAATGATTAGTCTGGATAATAAGGAAAATTGTGTTACCTCCAATATATGCTGTAATTCATTATTTTTAGTGTTTTTCTATTTTCTATTAAGTAAATAGGTCTTCTATTTACTTCATCAGTTCTTTAACTTAGTAGATAATGCAAAGAATTATGCCCTATTTTTACACTGTACAGTTACGTCTCAGTGTAATCAAGAGCCATATTTATGTATTGATGTCTTAGATGAGTTAGCCAGCATCTACTCAGAATTCTTTTCTAAGACTCATGACACTTTGAGTTTCATTTCTACTTTAATTATAGAATTTCATGATTTGAAGGAATTCTTGATGAACATTTATTGTACATATTTATGGCTGAAACCAAGTGGAATATAAAGATGAAAATTACACAGAAGTAGAAGACAAGATTCTTATTTCAAAGTATTTAATAATGTCTCTCATTATTCAAAATGTATTATAATTATCATATATGCCTTATGACATGCTTTGTGTTTGTATTTAGTAGCTTTGGATTCTCACAAAAATTCTTTTTGACAGAGTAGATATAGTTTTTCTTTACACACAAAGAAATTATTAGTTAAAAAAATGAATTGACTCCCCCAATATATAAACAGCAAGTGTCAGCATAAAGACCTAAAATGAGTTCTCCTATTTCCAAATTAACTGAATTTGCAACCATTCCATATTGGCCTCCACAAAGGAAACTAGTTAACATTCGATTCTTTCAGTTTTTGCTTCATGTTATTTTGAAACTGTTGTTAGATGCAAAGACATATAGGATGTGTTATTTATTCTTGATAATATTTTGATTAAATTTCCATCCTTTGGTAGTATTGGTTGTCTTGAAGTTTACTCTGACTGATGTTAACATAGCCACTCTTTCTTGTGATTGGTGTTTGCTGAAGGCTGTCTTTTTATATCCTTTTATTTTTAACCTGTCTTTGTATATTTAAAGTGTGTTCTGGTGGAGAGTATATAGTTAGAGTTTACATTTTTACCCATTATGACAATCAAGATTTAAACTGAGTATAATTTCTTTTGTGCTATTTTTGTCATACTTACATTTTATTTCTGCATATGTGATAAACCCTGTTATATGCATATTGTTATTTTTACTCTGCACAGGCAGTTATCTTTTATAGAAATTAAAAGATGAGAAAATAATCAAAATTACCTTACCTACAAATTTACCATCTAATGCTCCTCATTTCTTGTGTAAGTCCCATTTTCCATCTGAAATTGTTTTTCTTTAGTCCAAAACTCTCTTTTGTTCCCTCCAGTTCCCTTCACTGGAGGTCTGCTAGAGCAGAATGAATGATCTTAGTTTTTGTCTAAGAAAGGATTTTCTCTTTATTTTTGAAGAATATTTCACTGGTTATGGGATTCTTGATTGAAGTTTTTCTCTCCCTGCATTAAATACATGCTATTTGATTATCTTAGGCTTGTATTTTTTGACTGGGAAGTTTTCAGTCATTTTAATACCTGTTGCCTTGTGTACAATGTATCTGTTTTCTATCTGCTTAGGAATTTTTCTCCTTTAGCACTTTAATTATAATGCACTTTACTGTGGTTTTCATTTGTCTATACATTGTCTTGTATATTAAGCTTCTTAGATCTGTGTTTATAGTTTTAATAAAATTGTAAGTTTATACCACTCTTCCTTCAAATATATTTTCTGTTCTTCCTCTTCTGGGACTATAGTTACATTGTTTAGACTACTTGATATTTTTCCACTTTTCTCTGTTCTTCATTATTTCTTTTTTTCTGTTCTCCAAATAGTTTTTATTGCTGGGTTTTCATCTTAACTTGTCTTTTCTTCTGCATTATGTAATCTCTCTATTCCATTGAGCAAATTTTTCATTTCAGATATTGTATTTTTCAACTCCACAAATTTGACTCAGCTCATTACATGTTCTTTCTTTCTTACCATATTTGCATTTTCCTTTAAATCTGAAGGCTATTTAAGAATAGTTGTTTTAACATCTCTCTGCCACTTCTTATCTTTCATTTCTAGATTTGTTTCTATTGATTGATTTTCTTCCTCATTAGCGATCACATTTTCCTGCTTCTTCATATGTCATAATTTTTTTTTTTTGAATGCTGGACACTGTGATTCTTATGGTTTTATATGTCTGGATTTTTGATATCTTCCAAGTGTTAAATTTAGTTCCATATAGGCAGTTACTTGTGGATATTATCAAGGCTTTTCTTTTAGATTTGTTAGGATGGACCTAAAGTAGTTTTTGAGACATAGGAGATGCAGGTTTGATCCCTAGATCGAGAAGATCCCCTGGAGGAGGGCATGGCGACCCACTCCAGTATTCTTCCCTGGAGAATCCCATGGACACAGAAGCCGGGTAGGCTATGGTTGATAGGATTGCAAAGAGTTGGACACGACTGAAGCAAGTTAGCACGCACGCAAAGTAGTTTTATTCTAGATGTAGTTTAGTCCTTTTATCAATACTATGGCTCTTCCCTCTGGTGTTTCTACAGAGTGTCCTAGCTGTTCAGTAAGGTCATGACACGATGGATGGTCAGAACTTATATTTCTCTGTCCCTGCACATGTGCAGCTTAGTATTTGGCATCAAGGGGATCTCTACAAACATTTCTGGATCTATTTCTCTACCTAACTTGCTTTCTGATACTGTCCTCAAACTTCAGGTGACTCAGCCTTCCCCAAATTCAGTATCTCCTCACCTCATTGAGGTCACGATGCTCTGCTTTGTTTCTCCATTCCTCCTCTATATTCTGCATCCTGGTCTCCAAGATCATCATAGGGTTCACTGTATTTGTTTTCCTTCTGTTAAGGAACAGAATCACATGATGCCTTTTTGTTAAATGACTGAAAATACTGTTTTACACATTTTCTCTACTTTTCTACTTGTCGGCGGAGGGGGGGCGGGGCGCGGGGGGGGGGGGGCATTTCCAGTAGTATTTACTCCATCGTGGCCAGAAGTGGAAGTCCTTTCATATATTGAGATATATAAAATACAGATGTGAATTCATAAAGGATGTTAGTCATTTCTTCTCTCCCATCTCATTTAATGTTGCTCAGTAAAGTAACCATTTTTAGAAATTTAGTGTGCATTCTTCTATCTTCCTTTATATATTGAAGCATATTTGTATGCACATGTGCCCATATATGCAGATATATACGTAAATCAAGTTACATTGTAAGTCTCTGGAGAAGGAAATGACAAGTCACTCCAGTGTTCTTGCCTGGAAAATCCCATGGAGAGAGGAGCCTGGTGGGCTACAGTTCATGGGGTTGCAAAGAGTTGGACACAACTGAGGGACTGAGCACACACTGTTAAGTATTTTTCAGCAACATTTTCACTTAGAATATGTCTTAGAGATCCTACTAATATAGTATATATTAATCTTAATTTATTCTTTTATTGGGCTTCCCTGATGGCTTAGAGGGTAAAGCATCTGCCTGCAATGCGGGAGACCCGGGTTCAATCCCTGAGTCGGGAAGATCCCCTGGAGAAGGAAATGGCAACCCACTCCAGTACTCTTGCCTGGAAAATCCCATGGATGGAGGAGCCTGGGAGGCTGCAGTACATGGGGTTGCAAAGAGTCGAACACGACTGAGCAACTTCACATTCTTTTATTATCAACCATATATTCTATAGAATGCTCTTCTATATTTAATTACTCCACTTTTGTAGTCATTAAGGCTTTTCCTTCTTATTGTTCTTATAAGCTGTATTTTAAAAAATAATATTGTACAGAAACTCTTTATATGATGAATATTTCTGTAGAAGAAATCACAAAGGTGTCAAACAGTTTGCCTGTTGGTAAAGTTCTTTCTCAAGCAGTTTTTACATATTTATATTACAACTAAAACAGAAGACCCAGGGTTTTTAAAAAAATGGTTGATTTCAGATCTAGGATAGATCTGAGAATTAAGAAAGATTACTGTGGTCATGAAGGCACTGCTGTGTGTGCTGTGCTTAGTCGCTCAGTCATCCAAATCTTTGCGACCCCATGGACTGCAGCCCGGAAGCTTCTCTGTCCATGGGGATTCTCCAGGCAAGAATACTGGAGTGGTTTGCTATGCCCTCCTCTAGGGGATCTTCCCAACCCAGGGATCAAACCCAGGTCTCCTGCATTGTGGATTCTTTACTGCCGGAGCCACCAGGGAAGCCCCAATGAAGGCACTACCAGTAGTCAAAGGTGGGACAATTGTAGGGGAAAAAACGATTGCTGTGTTAAATATATATATAATATGTTCAAAAGCTAAAAATCTTAAGGGATACAAGCAAGATCAAACTGAAAACAACACTGGCCACCTTGGGGAGGGAGCTAAGGGAATAAAATCATTATTCTGAGTAGTGATAAATAGTGAAATCATACATTTATCCTATTCTTCCTATACAAACTTTAATTCAGAGTAATCAAATACTAATAAGAATTCTTTTATAGAATTCTATTCATAAATGAAGAGAGAATAGCAGAATCAGATTACCACAAGTTTGAAGCCTTTTATTAATTAAAGTAATTGCTACAGAAAATGATGATTAGTGACTAGTGATATCCTCAAGTAAACATGGATAGGAAACATTGTAACCAGTGAAACCAGCTGACAACACCTGAAGCTCTTGATCAAATAATACTGCAGAATGAGAGACAACCAGCTGTTCAATGGCAACTTATATGATTCAATAGTACACAGCTTTTTCAAAATTGAATCTGATCAGGGTTCCTGATCTAACTATTCACTTGTAGGAAATATAGAAGATAGAGGAATTTATTAAGTGACATCTCAGGGATGCTATTAGGCAAATTTAGCATTCTAGAAATTCTAGTAGATAACTGATCTAGTTTTTTCAGTCACAAATAACTAACAGTCAAATATAAAAAGGATGGGAAACTGTTAGAGACTAAAAGAGAAAGAAGGGAAATATCAACCAAATGTAACGGGTAGACCTTGTTTGGATCTGGTTTGAGCAAGCCAACTTTTAAGAAAACATTGGAATGATCAGAGACATTTGAACAATCAGGGTTTTATATGATATTAAGGAACTGTTAATGTTTTATTTATGATGTTAGTATTGTATTCATGTTAACAGTAGTTCTTTTCTCTTAAGAAAAAATGAAATATTACCAATGAAATGCTGTAAGTTCTACACTTGTTTTTAAATAATCATGTGAGAGGCTGAAGAGGAAGATCTGGTGACAGTTGTTTATGTTGGATGATGAGTACATGGGGTTTATTATAGTATTTTTTTTCTACGTATAAGTATTTGAACTTTTCCACTGTGAATTTTTTAACTAAAAAATAAATGTAGCATTCACAAGCCAGGTTGAAGAGAATTTCATCAACCATCAAAATAAGTGTGGAGCTTTCAGAATTTTCACTCTAAACACTTGAAGTGTGTATATACATACATACTTGCAAGAACATTACAGAATTTATTCAGCATAAATGCTACGTTTGATTTGGCCCTTTGGACCCAGCACGTACTTAGGCTGAAATTGGCATGAACCTAACAGTTTTCATTATAAAGCATTCTTGGGTTTATCGGTACCCTAGAAAACCCTTCGCAGTAGCCCTGGCACTGCGCCTGCACTCTGTCGCAGGCACCTCTCATTGGGTCCTCCTGTTTGCTTTCCAGGTGCAGCAGGTGCAGACCGTGCAGCAGGTGCAGCATGTCTACCCAGCTCAGGTGCAGTACGTGGAGGGGAGTGACACTGTCTATACCAATGGAGCAATGTAAGTTCATATGGGGGAGTCGTCCTCATTCCCCTCTCGGAGAAAAGGAATGCACTTCCTGACACCTTCTGCCCATCCCAAGTTATTTCCTTGCTTTCACAGTACTTTTTTTTTTTTTAACCAGAGTACGATTATTGAACTTAAACTGGTGTTTTGAGCCTTGTTTATGTTTGTTAAAAATGTGTTCATTTTCCTCAGTAGAATATTTTAAAAGTATTTTGACATTTCTACCCCAGTAAAATATTTTAAAATTTTAAATTGTTGTACCCATGAATGGTTTTCTCTAGGTTGAGAAAAACATATCCCCTTGTTGGTGATTTCTGTATCATAATATAACCTTCTAAAATCCATGCTTTTTGTTTTTATCAATAAGGTGAATTTTTGTGTGTCTTCTATAAAGTAATATAAATCTACTGTATTAGTAGATTAGGAGGAGGTTATTTTTTTTTTGGATTTATTAAATGAGGTACTTAACTACTCTATGTAAAAGTGCCAGATACTCAATAAATCTTATTTTCCTGTCTGAACTTCCCCTTCCTCCCCAACTCTCACTCCATCTCCTTTGCATCAACAATAATGTCAGTTTGTATATTTTTTTCATTAGAGTTTTTCAGCCACTTTGAGATTCAGGATGTTATTATAAATAAAGGGACTAAGAACTGTTATAAGTCACCACGTTTGTTTTCATTTACCACAGGTTTTTGTTTGCAATCTGTTAGATCTCCCGGTGTGAAATGAACTCAGATTCTCTTATTGACTCTTCTGCCCCAGGCTGCTGTGCCTTAGGTTGAGAATCTCTGCTTTCTTAATTCTTACTGCACCTCCTGTTTCCTTGGGTGATTTTATAGACCCCCATGACACCAACCTGTAAGCTCCATGAGGGGCAGGATTTTTGTGTGTTTTTGTTGTTATTTCACTGCACTAAATCTAACAGCAGAAGTGTGTGTAGTACCTAGAAAGTGCATTTATTCTTATTATAGCTAAACATCTTAAAATCCTGGTTTAACTATTAGTTTTATAATCATGGTCAAGGTACTCAACTATTCTGTGCTTTTATTGTTCTTTCCTGGAAAGTGGGAGGATAATAAACTTACTCTTACTGGATTATTGTGAGGATTTAAGGCAGAGTATGTAAAGCAGCTCGCACAGGACCTGGTTTATAATGGATGATACAAAACTGAAAGTTCTTCACTGATCTTGACTCATCGTCTCTTTTTTCTTATTGCTTTTGGTCACTGAATCTGCATACATCACCACCGCCTTTAGAACCTATATTAGCTATAAAGTAAAATGTGTCTCTCTGTCTTGGTTTTACCCCCCCCCCTTCTTATCTCCCTGGCTTCATCTTCCATCTGTTCTGGGAACAACCAACTTTGTACTTGTTTCCCCTTTCATGCCTCTGTATTATTGGACACGTGGTTTGTTTCCTCTGCTGGAATATCATTCTCTACTTCTCTCTTCCGTTCCCAAACCACTGCACCCAGTATAGCAATATCTTTGTAGACTGACATGTCACATCCTCCTTTGTGTTGTGAACCCTGGCTCTCCTCTGCAGGTAACTTATTTGTCTCCTGTACAGTAAAAATAGCAATGTACCCAGACTCAATGTACACCAGGGACTTCCCTGGTCGCTCAGATGGTAAAGCATCTGTCTACAATGCAGCAGACCTGGGTTCAATCCCTGGGTCAGGAAGATTCCCTGGAGAAGGAAATTGCACCCCACTCCAGTACTCTTGCCTAAAAAACCCCATGGACGGAGGAGCCTGGTGTCCATGGGGTCGCAAAGAGTCGGACACGACTGAGCGACTTCACTTTCACTTTCACCCAGACTCTTAGTTCCACCATGGTGCAACAAATCCTTATATATATTTATCATACTAAGAAGAACTCTTCCTGAATGGGAATTGTTGTCATTTTGTTATTTTATTTACATCAGTTTAGGTGAAGGGCACATAATGAAGGATCAGCACATTTCTGTTACTCTAGTGAATCTATAACACTTTATATATATTAGACACACTGTGAATATTCTTTACCTCTTTGTTGTATAAGGCCAGGACATTCTGGAGCCTGTTTTTGGAATTTCTACCATAAATCTAAACTCTTATTGGCATTTAGACCAAAAAAAAAAAAAAAATGAGGATGCCTGCCACTTGGTCCTTTATGGTATCAGGGAATATAAATGGGTTTCTAGACACTGCTGGAGGTCACTCAGTTGTATTGTTGCTGCATCCTTGTCTGTAGTATATTTCCTTCCAGAACCTCAGAGTAAAATCATTATATTTTCTACCTTTGTTTGCTGCTGCTGCATCGCTTCAGTTGTGTACGACTCCGTGCGACCCCATAGATGGCAGCCAACCAGGCTTCCTGTCCTTGGGATTCTCCAGGCAAGAACTGGAGTGGGTTGCCATTTCCTTCTCCAGTGCATGAAAGTGAAAAGTGAAAGTGAAGTCGCTCAGTCGTGTCTGACTCTAGCAACCCCATGAACTGCAGCCTACCAGGCTCCTCCGTCCACGGGATTTTCCACGCAAAAGTACTGGAGTGGGGTGCCATTGCCTTCTCCAACCTTTGTTTAAGGAAGTACTATTTTCTACCTAGTTTGTTCTCCTAATTCAAAGACATCCTAGGTAATGCCTTAGCAGACCCCACTGGAGGGCTACGTTATCACTCTCTATTCCATAACGTTTTACCTTATGTTTATTACTGCAACCAATTAGCTAAGAAACCAAAAAAATATGACAGAGATTTAAACAAATTAGGGCTTTTATTTTTGTCAAAAAAAATCCAGAGTTAGCATATTGTACAAGTAATAGCACTATGTGTGCAAATATAAAATAAGCCTTATTGAAGAGATCTTACAAGGTGGCATACAGCAGATACCTCTAGTAAGACTGGACAATACCGTGGAAATTGCTCCAGTAGATCTCTGGCCTCACAGAGTGCTCCATATTTCTAGGGGGCAGGGGTAGTGAACATTAACTGGTTATTTAGTAGAAAAAACATGGCTTTCTTGTCTAGGGAGGAGTGGGTGCCTCTAAAGTTCAGGTCCCCTAGCCTGTTCTTCCATTAGGATTAACTCAGACCACCTGAGCCAGCTTAGTGCTAAGCTACCGAAAGATGACAGGAAATGAGCATTTAGAAACATCCACAACCGTACTTCCTCTCAGTCTGTTGCTGACATTAGCAGCTCAGGGATATCAGGGCAAAGATTTGCTGGTATGGTAGTAAATCTGCTTTGGTAGCAGCCATCATAGCTGTATTCCAGACAACAAGAAGACAGAAGGTGGAAAAAGAAGATACATTATATATGTGTATGTACATACGTACATATAAATATGTGTGTACACACACACAGGCTTTCCCAGAAACCCCTAGCTCCATTTTTGTTTATATCTCATTGGCCATAACTCTGTAACAAAGTAATTAGCTGCAGAGGAATCTAGGAATGCAGCTTGGTAGCTTTTGTGTCTATATGGTAGATGACAGCAAAGGAAAAGGATAGTTAGAATGGGTGTTGAGAGAATTAACTCTGTGGTATCTATCAGTCATTTATCATTGGCCCAATGTAGAATAGGGTGATTGCTAGTGTGTGATTTTGTAAAAGATAACACAGCCTGCTTCACTCTCTTCGTTTATGGAATATGGAGATAGTTTATCCCAAGTGTTTTGTATAGCTTCTGAGAAATTGAATGAAAACACTCACTAAACATTAGTTATTACCATACAGTTTTGCTCTCTAGTTATTTTTTTCTGAATTCTGCATATTGCCTTGCACCTTTTAAAGCTATCTCATCACTGATACTAGGGTCTTCTATATGCGTAAATATGAGATAGTGATTCATTCATTCACAAAACCTTAGAAAAACAACATCTCTAAAAGTTGACTCTTTAAAATTATAGGGCCCATTAAGTGCGGAAATAATTCAAAGTAAATATCTTGTGCCAACATATATTTTCTGTGGCCCTCAAACTCAGTTAGTTAGATCATGACTAATGAGGTCTAGGTCACGAGTTCATTTGCCACAAAGTCCAATTAGCTTTGATCCAGTCTGTGTGCGCCCAGATTATATCCTCAACTCCAGCTAATTATGTCACAAACGTGCACCCTTGGTCAGGATAAAGAAGATGCATCCTTAAAACCTTTCATTACAATTTCAGTTTTGGTGCTTCTGACTAAAGATTCTATAGCATCATTTTCATTTTTACTAAAGAAACATTGTGTTGCCATGAATTACACTCAACATTTTAGTAGCTAGAGGACTATGAACATATTTTTAAAATATAACAAGAAAATTTTTCAGCTTAAGCTATTTCAATCTTTCTGTAATTTTGCAGTGCTGACATTTAACTATGTACAGTTTTTGTCTCTAAAGTTCATTTTAGAGTCTTTCTACTCTTTATATTTGATGCACTTCCATGTGTGTTAGAAGAGTAGTCCATATTCATTTTCACCACAGTGAATTAATAGCCAGCTAGTGTTTGATCTCTGACTCAGATCATATTGAGAGTCCCACTTCTGTGTGATAACAAATGCTTTTTGCTAGTTGTTCTCCCAGAAGATCGGGATGCTGATCTTTATCATGAACTTTCATGCATCCAGTACATGGCCCTGCAGCCTGTGCATGGTTAGTAAATCCTGGTTCGCCGTTGCTCCTGTCACCAGCAGCCTTGCCAAGTAGCCATAATGCACAGGGTTTGACTCAAGAGGTGATGGTAGCCCTCACAGATATGTGTCATCGCTTATAAAAATGTGTAATCCTTATAATTTGGTGATACTAACGTGTTTACTTTTTTTCTCTGTGACTATGGACAATTACTGGTAGCATAACAGGATTAATTAATGGGAGGCAGTGAGTGAACATTTCAGTTGAAACTGCTTTTCTGTACTGAGTGTGGAGTAGAATAGCTTTTTACTCAAGGGAGAAGGTAATCTAATTCACTCTTGTTCCTATTTATCATTACTTCTGTAGGAACACACATTTATGTATTTCCTGGCAATAGTTTTCCCAAGAATATTTTTTACTGGGCTGGTTCATAGTCTTGTCCATTGCTATAGATTCTTACAATTTATGGTATCTAATAATTTAGTCTACTGTAATGAAACTAGCTGGGAAACATTGCATACCATGTAGATAGAGTCCCATTCAGTTGAAATTTCTTGATGTAACTGAGAAATCAGTTTTTTTAAATGATGAATTTTTTTCTTTCCCATCTCTGTTTTTTGAATCTCACTTCCCCCACTTACTCCATCATGTTAGTCAAAGTGGAAATAAAGACATCATACTATATCTTGTCCAAATTAAGAAATATCTTTTGAAAACACTTTTAATTTTCTCATATCAACCACTCTTTGAAGATTATCCCCTGGTTAGAGATGATCAGTGTTTTAAAATGTTAAGATTTTCATTGTGTGGATTTCTATTGCAATAAGACTTGACCGATAGGAAGCATTCTCATAATCTTTAAATTATAGATTTATCAAACACAATAGGTAATTTATCAGATGTGTTTCATAAAATGTTAGTTCTCTAAAAAAGTTCTGTGATGACGCAAGCAGAAAAACACTACATGAACTTCTCTTGAGGACTCTAAATTTCTGTTCGTTTTTTAAAGATTCTGAGAAATCCCCTAGGAAAGAAATGCGGTGTTTTAAAAACTGATCACAGAACTCCTATCTGAATCATATCTAATAACATGGCATTGTATACTTTAGGAGGTGGTACATTAATGATATATTGACAATTAGTAGATTTATTCAAAAAGAAAATAATATAGTTAGGGTATTTTCTGAAGCCATCCAGTTATCCTTTCCATATACTTTTTTTTAATATTTTATTTTATTTTTTAACTTCACAATGTTGTATTGGTTTTGTCATATATCAGCATGAATCTGCCACAGGTATACACGTGTTCCCCATCCTGAACCCTCCTCCCTCCCCGTGCCATCCCTCTGGGTGGTCCCAGTGCACCAGCCCAAGCATCCAGTATCATGCATCGAACCTGGACTGGTGACTCATTTCATATATGATATTATACATGTTTCAATGCCATTCTCCCAAATCATCCCACCCTCTCCCTTTCCCACAGAGTCCAAAAGACTGTTCTATACATCAGTGTCTCTTTTGCTGTCTTGTATACAGAGTTATTGTTACCATCTTTCTAAATTCCATATATATGTGTTAGTATACTGTATTGGTATTTTTCTTTCTGGCTTATGTATTCAAAAAGAAAATAATATAGTTAGGGTATTTTCTGAAGCCATCCAGTTATCCTTTCCATATACTTTTTAATCGATTAATTGTTGTTTAGTCGCTGTGATGTCTTACTCTTTGTGACCCCATAGACTGCAGCACACCAGGCTCCCCTATCTTCCACTATCTCTCAGAGTTTGAGTCGCTGATGCTGTCTAACCATCTCTTCCTCGGCCCCCTTCTCCTTTTGCCCTCATTCTTCCCCAGAATCAGCGTTTTTTCCAAGGAGCTGGCTCTTTGCATCAGGTGGCCAAAGTATTGGAGCTTCAGCATCAGTCCCTCCAATGAATATTCAGGGTTGATTTCCTTTAGAATTGACAGGTTTGATTTCTTTGCTATCCAAGGAATTCTCAAAATTCTTCTCTAGCACCACAATACAAAAGCATCAATTCTTCATGCTCAGCCTTCTTTATGGTCCAACTCTCACATATGTACATGACTACTGGAGAAACCATAGCTTTGACTATATGGACCTTTGTTGGCAAAGTGATGTGTTTGCTTTTTAATACACTGTCTAGGTTTGTCATAGCTTTCCTTCCAAGTAACAAGTGCCTATTAATTCCATGGCTGCAGTCACCATCCACAGTGATTTTGGAGCCCAAGAAAATAAAACCTGTCACTGTTTACACATTTTCCCCATCTTTTTGCTATGAAGTAGTTGGCCTGGATGCCATGATCTTTGTTTTTTGAATGTTGAATTTTAAGCCAGCTTTTTCACTCTTCTCTTTCACCTTCATCAAGAGGCTCTTTAGTTCCTCTTCACCTTCTGCCATTAGGGTGGTATGATCTCCATATCTGAGGTTATTGTTATTTCTCTCAGAAATCTTGATTCTAGCTTGAGCTTCATCCAGCCCAGCATTTCACATGATGTACTGTGCATATAAGTTAAATAAGCAAGGTGACACTATACAGGCTCGTCATATTCCTTTCCCAATTTTGAACCAGTCAGTTGTCCCATTTCCAGTTCTAATTGTTGCTTCTTGATTAATAAAGAACCTTAAAAAGGATACTCTTCAAGTTCATATTTTCTCTTTCAGTGAAATAGTCTCAGGATTTTCAGGTAAAATTATGCATTCTTATTATCATTTAAATGTTCTCTGCTTAGAAGAAATGGTTGTATGGTGTTTCTATGATTGAGATGAAGAGGCTGCTTTCTTTATGCTGTCTTCTGCCTTCAGTATGACTTGGAGCATTCAAGAATAATCTGTTTCAAAATTCAAAAATATTGTTTCATGCTAGCCAACCAGAGATTATGTACCACATGAGTGCAATTTGTTGATTCCAAATATTGTAGCTACTTCCATGTAGGGCTTTGGTGACTTTCACAAAAACTTCACAACATAAAACTATTTAAGGCAGAGTTCTTGGTTTCAAGCAGCAGAAACCAAGTCTGGCTTATTTAAGCAAAACAAAAAATTTATTGAAAGATATTTGTGACTCAGAATTTTCAGGAAGTCTGAAGAAACAAGCTGAAAAAAAAATAGGTACAAGCATTGTTAAACAGTAGCTAGACCAAAGGAAAAACTGCATGCCAGGAGTTGTCCAGTCAGAACACCACACGACCACAACCCTCTCAAACGCTGCTGGCCACTGCTGCCACTGGATTCCAATCAGAACTGTGCAACCTGTGTGACTGATTTAATGAAGATTCCATGAAATCATGTACCTCTGTCCTTAACAACACTTCTCCCCATTCTCATATTCTCCTAGCTCCCAAACTTTTTGAAAATATTTAAAACTTATTCATTCTGACTGCCTTTAGTTATTTCTTCAGTCTGTCCAATCAGACATATACTGCTATCACTATATGGAAACACCTTGCAATAAGATCACCTCCTATTATTATATCTAATGAACATGTTTCAGAATCATATGTTTTGACTATAGCAGTGTGCTCTGATTGCCACTCCCTTTTCTCATGGTCTCCTGTTACCTCTCTGACCTCAGGCCTTTCTTTAGGTTGTTTCTCTGCCTGGAACATTCCCTTACCTCCTTGAATTCCTATCCCAGCTTAAAATAACATCCAGACTTCATTCCGCGGTCCATCATGATGTCTTTCAAGCTTTTTAAAAAACCATCTCCAGTGAGAAAACTAGATGTGCAATTTTTTACTCAGCTAAATATACATAGGCACACACACATGCTGTATATGCATATGACAGGAAAAAAGCTTCTCAAAATAATTCTTATCCTCCTAGGTATAATATGTTCTAATGTTGTTTAGTCTCTTTCTTTTTTAATGCTAGTGTGACCCATTAAATTGTGGATCATGACCCACGAAAAAATTTGTTTACTTACATGTTTAGTTTTCACCTACTTTTTAAACCTCATTTTTTTTCTAGTGTCCTCATTCATTTTAAACAACCACTCTAGACTTCTAGTTTATTCCTAAATACCGGGATCTTCCCTGTGTCATGGCTTTTGTACATGCTACATTATCTTCTTGATATATCTTTCTTCCTGTTTTTCATAAAACTAACTTCTTTTCATCCTCTAGTTTCAACCTAAATATCTCTTCTTGGAAAGTAACAGCACTTGATTACTTGATCTAATATGTGCCCTTCCACTTATTATACTTTACTATGCTATTTTTCTCTTCTATAGGTTTAGCAAACTATCTAATGATCTTATTTCCTTTTTTATTTTGGACCACCTACTTCTTATGTAACCTTTATATGAGTAGAGGTCATGTTCCTTTTTTCCCAGGTGCCATAAATATTTATTAAAAGAATATGTACAGAGTAACCTGAAAGCAATAAAAACATTGTACCAATGTAAGATATTATAATGATCATCACTACTACATTTTACCTTCGTATTGAATTTTATGGTATGAAATTTGTAAGGTATTTTATAACCTTAATTTGCAATTTTTCATACCATTGCTTTATTTTGTAGTTGACTAGCTTATTGGTGAGAGGATATTCAAAACCTAGGTAAAACACAAAATGCATAATTTAGAGATATTATATATCTGGACTTATGGATAAGACACCTGAAGATAAAACAGAAAAATTGGTTATAACTAAAATAAATGGACATAATTATTGTAGTGAATAAGCAAGGAGTAAATAATCAGGGTCATGCTTAGCCAAGGTATATGCTGAGGCATGATGGGATGCAACAGCACTAATTTACTGAATTCAGTGGATCAGAGTCCTGACATTTACACAGAACCTGATAATACCTTCAGCTATAAAGAACCTTCTGTCAGCAAGTATGGGCATATCTGTGTGTTTACATTCATTACTGGATACATATGCAGAACAATGGAAAGATTTCTCTTCTGCTATAGAATAATATGACATAGTGTTTTCATAACAGTCTGTGGCAATCAATAAAGAACAAACAAACAAATAGGCATGGTTCAAACATGCACAAAATTGCTTGGGAATTTAGTTGTTTCAGGAGTGTACAGTCGGAAATAGTTAGTTGCTTTCAATCTGATATGCCAAAAAGTGAGTAATTTTCTCAAACATATGTCTTGGGGATTTCTGGGGGAAATAGTGTGCAAGCAGTAACTCTTATGTATTCATTATAGCAGTATGAAAGACAGCTGATCTTAGGTATCAGAATTAGAATCATTATTTCTAGTTCCTAAGAAAGAACTGTTTGTTTTTGTTGTTGGCACTTCTTTTTTTAAACAAAATGTCTTCAGAATTTATCCAGGAGCTTAGAGCATTTAAAACTGAAAAGATATTAAGGAATTAAATTCTGCCTGACTCTGGCTCTGGCTCCAGAAAGGCCTCCAGCAACTGAGTTAGTACTTATCTTCTTACTCTTGAAGAGCAATGTCTGAGAACATTGCGGTCTGCCTCTGTTACCCAGTCCAGTGTTGAAAAGTCTCCTCTCTTCCACATTGCAAGTATTTAAGTGCCGGAGACAAATTCAGCAACAATTTGTGACACTTCATCTACAAATATAATTGTGCCCTTTTCCCCCCTGGAAATTACCAATCTTTACCCCTGTGTGTGCTTACACAAGCTTTCTTCTCAGTCCCATGGGTCTTGATTGAGTAATGAACATAGTTTATGGATTAGACATACTCTTTAGTGACTTTCACTCTTCTCCTGTCCTTTGCTCATTTTTTTAGCTAATGAATCATCTCCAGCTAGGGGGAAGTATGAAAATCAAAGCTCTTTGCTGCCGTATTTTTATGCTGACTTGAGGGCTATAGAGCTTTTATATATATCTGTGATGCATTTATTTGTATTGCTATTGTTCACTGAGGACTAATTATATAAAGGAATCATGCCCAGAAGATGGCGTGATTTAAACCCCTTGGAATGATGCTCTTATAATAGAACTGCAACTTCTACCATCATAGAACTTCCAGAGTCTTAGTGTGCAATGGTAAATATCCTCCAAAATAGTCTGACCTTTTCCATCTCTCTTTCTTTACCAGTGCAAGTACATCTTCTGCAGATCCCATTCTGAGTAAGATAGGAGAGGAGTCGGGTGCTGATAAACAGTTAGCAAAGTGTAGTTGTAGTTCACTGGCTCAGTCATGTCTGACTCTTTGTGACCCCTTGGACTGCAGCATGCCAGGCTTCCCTGTCCTTCACCATCTCCTGGAGCTTGCTCAAACTCATGTCCATTGAGTCAGTGATGTCAGTGATGCCATCCAACCATCTTGTCCTCTGTCGTCCCCTTCTCCTCCTGCCTTCAATCTTTCCTAGCATCAGGGTCTTTTCTAATGAGTCGGCTCTTTGCATCAGGTGGCCAAAGTATTGGAGCTTCAGCATCAGTCCTTCCAATAATATTCAGGGTTGATTTCATTTAGGATTGACTGGTTTGATCTTCTTGCAGTCCAAGGGACTCTCCAGAGTCTTCTCCAACACCACAGTTCAAAAGCATGAATTTGTCAACACCCAGCCTTCTTTATGGGCCAGCTGTCACATCCGTATGTGACTACTGGAAAAGCCATAGCTTTGACTGTATGGATCTTTGTTGGCAAGGTAATGTGTCTGCTTTTTAATATGCTCTCTAGGTTTGTCATAGCTTTTCCTTCAAGGAGCAAGCATCTTTTAATTTCATGGCTGCAGTCACCATCTGTAGTGATTTTGGAGCCCAAGAAAGTAGTCTATCACAGTTTCCATTGTTTCCCCATTTGTTTCCCATGAAGTGATGGGACCAGATGCCATGATCTTAGTATTTTGAATGCTGAGTTGTAACCCAGCCTTTTCACTCTTCTCTTTCACCTTCATCAAGAGGCTCTTTAGTTCCTCTTCACTTTCTGCCATTAGGGTGGTGTCATCAGTAGCTCTGAGGTTATTGATATTTCTCTCAGAAATCTTGATTCCAGCTTGTGCTTCTTCCAGCTCAGCATTTCTCATGATGTACTCTGCATATAAGTTAAATAAGCAGGGTGACAATATACAGCCTTGACATACTCCTTTCCCAATTGTGTAGCAGTCCATTTTTCCATATCTGGTTCTAACTGTTGCTTCTTGATCTGCATACAGATTTCTCAGGAGGCAGGTAAGGTGGTATGGTATTCCCATCTCTTGAAGAATTTTCCACAGTTTGTTGTGATCCACACAGTGAAAGGCTTTAGGGTAGTCAGTGAAGTAGAGTTGATGTTTTTCTGGAGCTCTCTTGCTTTTTCTATGATCCAGCAGATGTTGGCAATTTGATCTCTGGTTTCTCTGCCTTTTCTAAATCCAGCTTGAACATCTGGAAGTTCTTGGTTTATGTACTATTGAAGTCTCACTTGGAGAATTTTGAGCATTACTTTGCTAGCATGTGAGATGAGTGCAATTGTGCAGTAGTTTGAACATTCTTTGGCATTACCTTTCTTTGGGATTGGAATGCAAACTGACCTTTTCCAGTCCTGTGGCCACTGCTGATTTTTCCAAATTTGCTGGCACATTGAGTGCAGCACTTTAAAAGCATCATCTTTTAGCTAAAATATAAGAAACTCTTAAATAGCAATAGAAAGTTTGTATGTTACCTGTACCACCTTTTGTGACTATTCCGCAATAGTCATTCATAAATATCATTGACATATTTAAAAGTTAAATTCTTTTAATGTGATTAAATGTTTGAGAGAATGGCTAATTGTGTATTCCAAATCCAGTTTTTTACCAGCTGTGTGCTTTGGATAAAGCTGTTTATCTAGACTTCTGAGTATTTGCCTTGTCTTTGCAAATAGAAATAACAGTATCTATCTCATAAAGTTGTAATGAAGGTTAAGTGAGTTAATACCTGAAAAGCACATAAGATCATACCTGTTGCATAGTAAATAATAAATATTAGCTATTAATAGCTATTATTATATGATTGATTTGTAAAATCAACTTACTACTGGAAAGCATACTTAAGCGTTTTGTTCAGACTGTGAGAAGGAAAGTTGACACAGTATTCTGCATCTGTCATAGTGTTTATTTCCCTGTATCTATTTGTACATCTTACTTGATTTTACTTAAATACCAACATCATATTGTGTTAAGTGCAGCTAAATAGAGTCACTGTCATATTTAGGGGACATAAGATGAACTCATTTCTCTTTTTATCCAAATTTAAAATCAACATGGCTGTTTTATTAAACTAAGTATATACTGAAACAAATACATAAATTAGATTTCCAGTTGGAAAATACAGCAGTATTGAGAAGAAATGTGTATTTTAAATACTTTTCTATGTGTAAAAAAAAAACAACAAAAAATATTCTGTATGGAGTTGTTTCTGTCATCATCCGAAACTAAAACTTATACCTGATCTGTGGTGGTTTTTTCTGGAAAGCAGTAACTTTACCCAGTGTTGAATACTTTTCAGTTCAGTTCAGTTGTTCAGTCATGTCCGACTCTTTGCGACCCCGTGAATTGCAGCACGCCAGGCCTCCCTGTCCATCACCAACTCCCAGAGTTCACGCAAACTCATGTCCATCGAGTTGGTGATGCCATCTAGCCATCTCATCCTCTGTTGTCCCCTTTTCCTCCTGCCCCCAATCCCTCCCAGCATCAGAGTCTTTTCCAATGAGTCAACTCTTCACATGAGGTGGCCAAAATACTGGAGTTTCAGCTTTAGCATCATTCCTTCCAAAGAACACCCAGGGCTGATCTCCTTTAGAATGGACTGGTTGGAGCACTCGTATTATTTTACTGAAATTTGCATTAGAAATTGCAATATAAATATAATTTATAATGGGTTAAATGACCTATTTTAAATAATACAGAAAAATCTTAAAATAGTTTAGCCCAATTTCTCATGCTTTAACAAAACAGCAAAAAAAGAACGTATGTTTTAGAAATTTATGAAAGTGACTATTATGCCAAATATACTTTGAAGTAGAGTCATATTTTATTTGTTGATTAGTGAGCCCACTATGTAGCAATAGTTATGTTAAGTGTTAAGGATACAGATGGGAATAAAACATAATTTCATGGGAGTTTGAAGACTTAAGGTAATTAACAGTGCATTGAGAGTTATATTTCAGGTATGTGCAATGGGTTAGGAAAGTATAGAGAGCAAAACATAACAGTCCTGTAAGGAGTGGCCATAGAATACAAGGGGTGCAGAGGAGTAATTCTGAGATAAGGTGATGCTTGAACTGAGAGCTTAAGGGTGATTTAGGCAAAGGAAGAGAGTTGAAGACATGTAAAGGCTTTCCAGACAGGGGAAACCCTACACAATGTAGCAGAGAGACAAGAGAAGATAGTGCTTTACACGAGATCAGCATCAAGGTCAGTGTGGTGTGAGCAAAGAAATCATTTGAAGACATGGCTGGTACCAAATCCGGAGCTTGTGCCAGCATCGGCCCTGAGAAGACAGGTCAAGGGTTGTGAATTTCTTCCCAAGGCAAGAGAGAATCACAGAAAGGTTTTTAAGAAAAGCTTAATTTTCATATTTTCCTTTTAGAAATATTCCCCTGGCATCAGAGTTGAAGATAGATTGGAAGAGACCCAAATAGAAGAAGGAAAACTAGTTAGAAGGCAATTTTAATGGAGAATATTATGAGTTAAAGGACCCCTGATAGCTCAGTTGGTAAAGAATCAGCCTGCAATGCAGGACACCCTGGTTGGATTTCTGGGTTGGGAAGATCCGCTGGAGCAGGAATAGGCTACCTACTCCAGTATTCTTGGGCTTCCCTTGTGGCTCAGCTGGTAAAGAACCGCCTGCCATGCAGGAGACCTGGGTTTGACCCTGGGTTGGGAAGATCCCCTGGAGAAGGGAAAGGCTACCACTCCAGTATTCTGGCCTGGAGAATTCCATGGACTGTACAGTCCATGGGGTCACAAAGAATCGGACATGACTGAGAGAGTTTCACTTCACTTTACTCACTCATTATGAGTTAAGGCAGTGAGTACAAGAATGGAAAGGAGAGTTGGACAATTGTTTCGGAGGTAAAGTTATTAGGACTGATGTCAATCTGAGCAAGAAAAGTATGCGTGCACTCAGTCATATCCATAGACTGCACCCTGCCAGGCTCCTCAGTCCATAGATTTTTTTTTTTTTTTTTAAGCAAGAATACTGGAGTGGGTTGTCATTTCCTCCTCCAGGGAGTCTTCCCAACCCAGGGATCGAACTTGCATCTCCTCGCCTCCTACAGTGAAAGGCAGATTCTTTTACCACTGAGCAAACTAGGAAGTCCTGAGCAAGAAGAGTTAGCAATAATTTCCAAAGCTGAGTGTTGTGGTGCTGCCCTCTGCTGAGAGGGGGGAATATAGGAAAAAGAGCAGGAGAGAAAAGAATTCCCTTTTAGGTATACCTTCACTTTTACATAGGAGACCTCCCAAATATCAGGGCTTCCCTAGCAGAGATACTTAAGTGACTCAGAAATCTAGATTTAAAACTCTTAAAGTATAACCTAGCGTTCTGCAGTCCATGGGGTTGCAAAGATTCAGACACACCTTAGAAACTGAACAACAACAACAACAGTGAAACTAGAAAGTGAAGAGTGGAGGTATGAACTTACGAACATGCACATGGTCATGTAGTATATGATCAAAGTGTATGGTCTGGATAAAAGTGAGAAGAGATAAGAGCTAAAATTGGAGACCTGAGAAAATTACTATTTAATATGCCAAAAAAAACTGAGCCTCCAAAAGATTCTTGAAACACTGTGGTTAAAAAAATTAAAAGGTGAAAGAGACATGCCATAGAAACTAATGAACAAGAAAGATTAAAACAGAAAGACCTTGCATATACATAGAAATGTCCACAGACATCTACAGCAAATTGTCAGTACTGGCTCACTCTGAGATGTAGTGTTGAAGAGAATGACCAAAAACACTGGGAATTTTAATTTGATGTTTGAATTTTTTAAAAGAAAAGTATTTTACACCTTCCTACTATTTTTTACACTTCTTGAGAGCCTACACTAATTGCAAAATAAAAACAAAAGTCGTGTTAAAATGTACGATATAGTCAATTGAAAATTAAATCCATCAAACAAGCTGCTTAATCAGAACAGGGCAAGGAGGGAAAGGGCAACATGGCATAGTCAACAACATTGTACTGCAGATAAGTCAAGAAAGATGAGGACTGACAGCAGCCTTTTAGCTTGGTATTTAAATGAGGTCACAAGTGACCTTATTAAAAGCATTTTCAATGAAAGGCTAAGGGCAGAAGCTTGACTGTTATTGTTGGAAAGCAGAAAATGAGGACATGAGGTGGCATAGTCATCTCATTGAGGAGAAGCTTGAGTGTAAAGAAGAAAGAGTTAGGGATTTAGGGCACATGCTTTGCTCAAGATCCTGCCTAGTGGTTAGAAAGAGATTCATGCATACTACCTTAGTCATGGAGGTTTCCTGCAAGTCACCAGCAGTGTGAAGTAGTTTGGGGAGCTGACTTGTCAACCCCTATTCATTCCAGATCCCAGCTTTCCTAAAACTGGGATTTGCAGGAAGTTTTATAAGAAATTTAAGAAGTCACACAGCAGGATTTCCTGAAGGGACAAGACCTGAGCTTATTTATACACTTGAGGTAGGCCCCAATAGTGGCAAAAACTCTATACTGTGCAGAAAAGTGTTGAGGTACTTTTAAATAAATGTACCTTTAATTTGGAAAGTAAGCCCAGCTATTTCTGGGAATGAAGTTTCACACAAAATGCAAAACTCACCATGTCCCAAAGGCTAAGCTGATATATTTTAAACATGTATTTACCCTGGAAAAACAATAAGATAATATAAGTAAATTTCTTTCTTTTCTTCTTCTAAAGCCGAACAACAACTTACCCTTACACAGAAACACAGATGTACAGCCAAAACACTGGAGGGAATTACTTTGATACTCAAGGGAGCTCTGCACAGGTGACTACCGTGGTCTCGTCTCACAGTATGGTGGGCACCGGTGGGATTCAGATGGGCGTCACGGGAGGACAACTCATCAGCAGCTCTGGAGGAACCTATCTGATCGGCAACTCAATGGAGAATTCTGGACACTCGGTGACACATACCACTCGGGCTTCCCCAGCGACAGTAAGTATTTTAAGTTTTTATTTGTTTAATTCAGCTTCTTGGTGGCTTCTTCCATACACTTTTCTCTTTAGAGAGAAAAAAAAAAAAAAACACTGGGCTGGGGCAAGAATGTGTTGAGAAGTTTTAGCATGTGACTTTTTCTAATGTATGTTAAAATCTGTGCTTACAGAGTAAAATTAGGCATGCTTACCCATTTGTGAAGTTATTTTACATTGAACCGGAGGGACACTTTGGGAAGCACTGACAAAGGCCATCTAGACAGTGATTTTCACAGTGGAAAGGGAAGTACTTGCCACTTATCAAGGCCTTAGGATGAGTCCTTTGCCACTTTCATTTTCATTCCAGTGAAAAACGTTTAATAATTTGGCTCTGATCATAGGTGTGAGCAAATAATAACTTAGGAACACAAATACATATTTGAGTTTTCAAGTTTTTAAACTTTAATATGTTTATTTTGACACAAGATATTTTAATGTGCTAAAATGGTATGATAGAAATAGTAATAAAAACCTGTGCAGTTTTTGATGTCCTCAAACTCTGTAACCTGGTCTTTCCTTTTTACTTCAGCTAAGCATAGGGAGAATAATCATTTAGAACCACCTAGCCAAAGTAGAAATGGAATTGATTTTACAGTTGTTTCATATAAAAGGGGCCTGGAAATTTTACTTAAGTGCATGTACCCCTTTTCTGTACTCCTACCATATAATTTGTTCTTATAATGAAATAGAAACAAATAGAAAATAATTATGTGAGAGTCTTTACATTTTTCACTTTGTGTATTTTCTTCATGATATAATATATACTTGGTAAGTATTTTCTCTATATATTTTCTGTTTGTAATGATTACCATGTATTCATACCTTCATCATTTAGTATCTTTTCCCTAATCTGTCTTTAAAGCCCTTTATTTTTAATTAACTCTTTCCTACTAACATCAGAATAGATGTTCCATTTTTTTCTTTGTGTTTTGGAAGCATTTCTAATATCCATTTCCCTCTTGCTTTTAATAACACTAAATATGGCATTTCTAAACCTTTCAGTAACATCGGTATATTTATGTAGATTAGAAACTAAATCATAGATTCTCTTGACCTCAGTTCTTTTGTCAATGAAATAAGGGATTAGTTAGACTAAATGATTTCCTAATTTCTTTTCAGCTTTAAAATCATATTTACAAAGGAATTGTAAAATATTTTGGATGTAAAATAACTGTATATTTCCCATAAAAGGAAAGGCGATAGATTAGGTGCCAGTACTTTATAACGCTGCTCATAAAGGTCACCCAGACAGTCTTTTCAGTGGAAAGGGAAGTACTTGCCGCTTACAAAGGCCTTAGGAAATCTGGGAAAATGGAGAGGAAGAGTCCCTTTCCCACTTTCATTTCATCCACCTCTCTTAGGCTGGCTTATCACTGCTCCACCCCCACCCGCTCCGGCTTCACCTTCCCCAGACATTCCTGCTTCCCTTCACATTGATTTCTAGCTGGCTGTTAAACATCCTCATGAGCTGGATATAGGCTTACTAAGTTTGCTAGTGCTAACACTACTGAGATAACTAAGTTGATTATTTCAGGTCATGTGTTCAGGTACAGATTTTAACAGGGTAAATTTTATAGTTTGATTTTTTTTCTTTCTTTCCTATATAGAATATAAAAAGTGGCATGACTCCTTAAGTTATCCATTACACAAATACAGTGCAATTTTTGTTATATTAATTGGTAAATTAGACCAACACAAAATAATTGACTTATACCAACTTGAAATAGGGGGAAAACTATTTAAAAAAAAACAAATCATCAATTCCTAGTATCAGTTGCACATACTAATTTACACTTTTTAAAAGGCATTCATATTTAAGCTTTTGTTAAGGGTGGTTTTTTCTTTGTTTTCATTTTTACAAGAACACTTCCTTTTTACCAAAAGGAGTTTAAATGTTACCTAAAGAAATAATTTTTACATAGAAAAATCTTAAGGTGCCCTCATTGAAATCACACAAATTAGTGGCATATGATAGATATGTATTAACTAAATATACATCTGTTAGTCTTATGTTACCTTGCATTTACTACCACCGTTTATATGTGATTTAGATCCCCCCTCAGTCGTGCTGAAGGTCTTCATCTGCTTCTTTCACGATAGGCGGTGTACAATTTCATCTTTGTTCTTTACTATAATAAAGTTAACAAAGTTTAAGTGCCATGACACCTGTTTAACATTTCCTCCCATCCTCCTCTTGCCAGATGCTAGAAAATTTGTGCAGTATAGGTGCTTAGACTACTAGAACTCTAGAGTTTGGGGTAGGTGCCGTGTTATTAGAGGGGATTTGCTTATTTTCATGTACCTTTTTCATTCACTGTAGAACCATACGAAGAATGTCGATGAGCACAGTCTTTAACAACTTCCTGGTTAAGATGCAAGCCATTTTTTTCCAGACACTGAGCCAGACTGTGCCATATAAGTTCAGTTTTTCTGACTATTCTTTAGTGTTCAAGCTCTCATCTATAGCAAGACTGATGCAACTAACTGTGTAGGAATGGCCTCTACTGCGGCCAGAATTCCTCAAGGGAAATGGTCAATTGGGCTATTCCTTAACAGCCTATAATAAATGGAATAAATTGTTAATTCAGTTGATGTGAAACTAATTAAATTTGAGGACTTAGGAACAGCACAGACTTAGTACTTCTACTCAGTTCCTGGTTAGCAAGGTTTCTTGCTCCAGTTCTTAGAATAGTTGCCTTGATTCTCTCTTACCTTTGACCTCTTTCTAGATAGAAATACTTTCATTTAAATTCATTAGGAATAATTTTCTGCCACAGAAAGGTTTACTCCATTGTGCAAACCTACTGTTCAGGATAAGCCAATAAAAAGAGGTCATGACTTGAAATTGAAGCCACTACTAAGAAAAATAAATGGTTAGCACTTGAGATATTTTCTTACCTAATCTAATAGTCGACATAAAACCATCTTTCTTACACTACAAGAATATCTACATTAATGGAGAATTTATATTTGAGTATATATTTAGTTTTATAACCTTAAGTGAAAAAATATTTTACATAAACATGTTTTAGTCTTTTATTTTTCCTATGCATTGTAAAATGTTTCAATTTTCAAGGTATAGAGACATTTCAGAATTTTTCAAAAGATAATGATGGTAACATGTTAAATTTTATTTGATGACTGTAGTATGGTACAAACTACCAATATTCAGATTTGGTCAAAATACTTTTTCTCCTTTTACTTACTATATTCTTTTATTTGGTCAATGGAGTCCATGTGTATAACATTATATATGTATATATATTTTAGTTATTTAAATATAAGTATAAACTTACATTTAAAAGGCATCTCCTGCTGATAATATTAGATAAGAATTTTTCAAAAGATTATGTAACATTTTTCTTGGGACATCACTGCATATGACTTCAGTAAGTTACTACTTGAATACATGTTTTACATTTCATTAAATTAATGCTGAGGATCTATTTATTGTTAACATTTTGGGAGAACATGGACATTAAGGTAGAAGAGTTGACTGCTGTCATATCTCAACTCATTATGCTTTGATCTTCTTCTAAATACATCTGCCTGTCAGTTTTCATTCCAATCCCAAAGAAAGACAATGCCAAAGAATGTTCAAACTACTGCACAATTGCACTCATCTCACATGCTAGTAAAGTAATGCTCAAAATTCTCCAGGCAAGGCTTCAGCAATACGTGAACTGTGAAATTCCATACATTCAAGCTGGTTTTAGAAAAGGCAGAGGAACCAGAGATCAAATTGCCAACATCTGCTGGATCATGGAAAAAGCAAGAGAGTTCCAGAAAAACATCTATTTCTGCTATTGACTATGCCAAAGCCTTTGACTGTGTGGATCACAATAAACTGTGGAAAATTCTTCAAGAGATGGGAATACCAGACCACCTGACCTGCCTCTTGAGAAACCTGTTTGCAGGTCAGGAAGCAACAGTTAGAACTGAACATGGAACAGACTGGTTCCAAATAGGAAAAGGAGTACGTCAAGGCTGTGTATTGTCACCCTGCTTATTTAACTTCTATGCAGAGTACATCATGAGAAACGCTGGACTGGAAGAAGCACAAGCTGGAATCAAGATTGCCGGAAGAACTATCAATAACCTCAGATATGCAGATGACACCACCCTCATGGCAGAAAGTGAAGAGGAACTAAAAAGCCTCTTGATGAAAGTGAAAGAGGAGAGTGAAAAAGTTGACTTAAAGTTCAACATTCAGAAAACGAAGATCATGGCATCTGGTCCCATCACTTCATGGGAAATAGATGGGGAAACAGAGGAAACAGTGTCAAACTTTATTTTTGGGGGCTCCAAAATCACTACAGATGATGATGGCAGCCATGAAATTAAAAGATGCTTACTCTTTGGAAGGAAAGTTATGACCAACCTAGATAGCATATTCAAAAGCAGAGACATTACTTTGCCAACAAAGGTCCGTTTAGTCAAAGCTATGGTTTTTCCAGTAGTCATATATGGATGTGAGAGTTAGACTGTAAAGAAAGCTGAGCGCCGAAGAATTGATGCCTTTAAACTGTGGTGTTGGAGAAGACTCTTGAGAGTCCCTTGGACTGCAAGGAGATCCAACCAGTCCATTCAGAAGGAGATCAGTCCTGGTTGTTCTTTGGAAGGAATGATGCTAAAGCTGAAACTCCAGTACTTTGGCCATCTCATGTGAAGAGTTGACTCATTGGAAAAGACTCTGATGCTGGGAGGGATTGGAGGCAGGAGGAGAAGGGAACGACAGAGGATGAGATGGCTGGATGGCATCACTGACTCGATGGACGTGAGTTTGAGTGAACTCCGGGAGTTGGTGATGGACAGGGAGGCCTGGCGTGCTGAAATTCATGGGGTTCCAAAGAGTCGAACTGAGCGACTGAACTGAACTGAGGGTCTCCTTATGTGTCTTTAAAAGCTAAATTATTTTTCATATAACAATATATTTTTTATAATTTTGAACCTGAAAACATTTTGCACTTGAAGATCAAAAATTTGTGATTATAGTTAGTTATATTTTTATACTCATCACAACATAGTTTATCTTATATGAAACTATACAGTAATTAGCAATTTGCTGTAAGAAGCTTTATTTACTCATTCCTCCATAAAATAACATTTGTATTCTTATAATTAGATCGTTATTTATGGAATTGTTTTTTCTTCTTGATAAGGAAACTAACTGGATAAGATTGCATTAATCATTTTTGAGACTGTGCTATGAAAGCTAATTTTCTACTTTTCTGTACATGCATTTAGTAATTATATATGTTAAATGACTCTTGCTAAAATTAGATCCCACCAAAGGCACAAGGTAAATGTATCAAAACTAGTATTGTTCGTATCTCTGTCTCTTTTGATTAATGTAAAATACTGTAATTTCTTTCAGTTGTTTGGAGGAAAATTTGAATGTCCATCTATGGCTATTTAAGTAAAAGTTTGAGCTATCTTATGTAATATATAGAAAGTTAAGAATTCAGTCAAGAATTTTAATGCTTTTATTTCTTTATCCTTGGATTTCCACATTTGTGGATATGGTATGTGAGAATGCTTTTTCTAGGAAGATGAATACATTTTGTTATTGTTTAGTCATTAAGTCATGTCCAACTCTTCTGCAGCTCTGTGGACTGTGTAGCCCACCAGGCTTCTCTATCCATGTGGTTTCTCGGGCAAGAACACAGAGAAAGTGCTTCACAAGATAGTGCTTCATAAAATGACTTTGTTTTCTTATTTTTTACTGGCGTGGTACCAATGGCTATTTCTTTTAAAGTTTTTATTAATTTATTTTTATGAATAAGTTGTACATTCTTAAGTTGCACAATTCAAAAGATAAGAGAAAGTGCTTCATGCAGTGTCTCTCTCACTCATTTCTCAGTTCTTCTCCTAGGAGGCAGTCACAGTTACCGAGTTCTTTGAGTATCACTCTAGAGATACCTTCTGAATGTATAAGCAGAATGTCTCTCTCTTTCCCGCTCATTAAATTTTTTTTGGTAACAAAAATAAAACATCTAGCTTTTTTCTTTCCCCACTTCAGTATGTGTCAAGAGATTTTTTTTTTTTTTATCAGTACTTGAAGGGCTTCTTTATATTTAAGGGGAAATGGCTATATTAGAAGGAGCTGTACTGCCCATGCTGCTGCTGCTGCTGCTGCTGCTAAGTCGCTTCAGTCGTGTCCGACTCTGTGCGACCCCATAGACAGCAGCCCACCAGGCTCTGCCGTCCCTGGGATTCTCCAGGCAAGAACACTGGAGTGGGTTGCCATTTCCTTCTCCATTGCGTGAAAGTGAAAAGTGAAAGTGAAGTCGCTCAGTTGCAACCCACTCGTAGCTACCCCATGGGCTGCAGCCTACCAGGCTCCTCCATCCATGGGATTTTCTAGGCAAGAGTACTGGAGTGGCTTACCATTGCCTTCTCCAGTACTGCCCATACTTCTTACCAAAGGGTAAAAAATGTTAAAATAATGTTGGATTACTTGTTATATCTATATAGAGATAGAAAAGTAACATAATCACATGAGATGACAATGTGTTTAATTGTCATATATATAGATATGCTTGGAAGAAATGTTTTGTTAGAAATGTGATGTTATATTTAAATCACAGTTATTTTACATTTTGCATATTATAGAAATAATAAATTTCTATTTTAAATAATTTTCTTATAGCCTCAATGATTTAAAAATGAAAAGCAAAACTACTTTTTCCACTTCTTTTGGCAAAAGTATGTAAGTCCATTATAATCTTCGTATTTTCTCTTTTCCTATGTCCCATTTTCCCTAGGCCAACCTGAGGTCTCAAATAAAACTCCTCTGAAAGAGTACCATGAATCTTCTGCTTTCTGCACTAAATCCTGAATTGACTGAAGGTTCTGGGAACTTATTTTCAAAGCACCTAATTAAATGGGACTTTGAGTGACTTGTAGTCTCCATTGCTTTATCTATATTCCATTCAGCTGTCAGTCAGTTTCACACTGCTCCAGTCTTGAAGCTGATAACATCTAGAGGCAGTAATTTTATGGTTAAGGTTGTAAGACATTCCACCCTTAGAAAACTTGATAAAGTAGAAGGTTAAGACACACAAAATGATGGGGTCTTCAGCCACTCCTTAGCATAGCTGATGGAGTCCTCCTGAATTTCTAAAGCAAAATAGAATGTGTTATTTTAATGTTTAGCTATTTCACACTCAAACAGCATTTCAGAACCCCGGGTATGTTGCAACATGCCAGAAATGGTAGATTTTATTTCAGCCAAAATCTAGATTAGGAGTGTTTAATGATGTTTGTAAATTCTGATTATAAATATGGAAGTTAACTATGTTCCAGGTGACCTGTTGCATAACTTTTCACTTGCTCCTTATATTTCTAAATCAAATTGCAAGCTAATTTACTAGTTTGAAACTAATATAGATTTTGATGGAAAAAATCACTGATGTTTCATTTGTGGAAACTGTGTGATCCAGATAAAATATAAAATGTATTGCTAGCAAATGTAAATATACTATCATCTGTGAGTTACGTATGAGTCAGCTTTAGACCCATAAAATTTTAATACTGCCTGTTCCGCTGATCCATGTCTTTTAATTTAATGAGGCTAAAGATCACATGATGCCTATGACCAAATGTCAATTCTCAAATGAGAGAGAATTTTTCCGTATTCCCGTGTTTATGAGTTCAAACTCCAAAAGCATGTGATTTGGTTAACACTTTCTCAGCAAGCACAACTACAGTTGTATTTATTGGCCATGGAATTATTTGGTTTCTTTTAAAATCTAGACTTTAAAAAAATTGGTGCCCCAAAATTTCATGGGTTAGGGATTTTGTAAACTAACTCTAGAATGTTAAAGTAATTTAACTCATTTATTTTAACTTTACCCACTATAAGTTTTAGTAACTTTTCTCATCACCTTGTGAGAAAGGAAGATGTGATTTATTAATTGTGCTTTCAAAATTATAGGAAAGAGGTGGTTAGACAGGAGAAGGAAATATAAAATTAGAAAGGGGGTAAAGAGGTCAGAGTTTGTAGATATGACTGTATACTTGATAAAAAAATCAGAGAGAATCAAATGAAAATCTGTAACAAATAATAGGAGAATTTAGTAATGTGACTTAGTACAAAATTTATATACAAAGAAATCCATAGCTTTTCTAGATACAAATGACAGTAGTTAGAAAATAAGCAAAGACATAATTTATAATAAACTCAAAACATACCAGGCAGTAAGCTAATAATATATGTGCAAGATCTAGCTGTTGAATAAAACTTTTTAAAGTTCCTAAGGGACACAAAAGTAAGCTTGAGTAATTGAAGAAGTTTCACTATCAAATATTTTGAATCTCCATAAATTAACTTAAAAAATTTTAATATGATCTCAATCAAGATACCAGTAGGTTTTTTCTTTTCTAAGAAAGGCTGTTTACATAAATAAACCTACCTACAAGAATAGTGAAGAAAGTTGTGTAAAAAGAAAACTAATGATGAATGACATGGGATACAAATGGCCATACCAGTTATTCAAATGTACATAAAATTAATACTTAAAACAATTATCTATGCACATGAATAGGCTAATATAGGCCAGTAATAGACTAAAAATCATAAATAGGCCAAATGCATTTAGGAATATAAAAATGGCATTGCCTGTGGGTAGAAAAATGATGAACTATTGATAAATGATGTTTGAGACAACTGGGTAACTATTTGAAAGAGAAAATTAGATTGGTTCCATACATTACTCCAAATATAAAAATTAATTTCACTTGGAAGGAAAAATATTTTTATTATCATTCTCTTATAATGGGGAAACTATATAAAATTTAGATCCTACAAAAAAATACATTGGTGTGATCAGCTCCATAAAAGTAAAAACATTCCATATGAGAGAAACCACAACAAAAAAAGGCAACAGTGAAGCAACAACCTCACATCAAGATTTGAAACATTATATTCAAAGCATGAATTCATTTAATATACAGACCACTCTTAGAAATCCTTCAGAAAAAAAAAGACCAAAAATGAAGAAAGCATTTGAAGAAGCAATCTACTGAAAAAGAAATGAAAAATAAACTACAAAGAGATACTATTTTTTCTCTCTCACACAGGCAAAACTAAAAAGTTAGTAAACCTTGGCAAAGGCATAAGGAAATAGGCAGTCCCATGTTCTTAAGAAACTATATTGGTATAGGATTGGTGAGCAATAGGAAATTTTAATCAAGATTAAAAATACACATATCTATTGACTCAGAGAAGACAATGGCAACCCACTCCAGTACTCTTGCCTGGAGAACCCCATGGACGGAGAAGCCTGGTGGACTACAGTCCATGTGGTCGCTAAGGGTCGGACATGACTGAGCAACTTCACTTTCACTTTTCACTTCCATGCATTGGAGAAGGAAATGGCAACCCACTCCAGTGTTCTTGCCTGGAGAATCCCAGGGACGGGGGAGCCTGGTGCGCTGCCCTCTGTGGGGTCGCACAGAGTCGGCCAGGACTGAAGCGACTTAGCAGCAGCATAATAGAAGCCCAAAATGGCAGTGGTTTCAGTTCACTTAGTTAAACCAAATGTTCTCAGAACACATTCAGTTCATGCAAGTATCTTTTGTAGATGTTTTGTTTTGTTTTTTTTTTTTCTTATCAATATTTCAAAATAGCTTGAGGGAATACAAAATTGCCAAAACTTCAGGTTGAAAGCAAAACAATAAAAAAATTTTTAGATGTCATAAAATTATAACTGAGTAAAAAAAATTTCATACAGTTAAACATTTGCAATATCTAAGACTTCTTTTCTCTAAATGCTTAATGTATAAGATTAAGATACTAGCTACTTCTGATTCAAGAGATGAAAAGCAAAACTGATTAAGTGTGTTTTCTGGGCACTTTAAATTTTTTTAATAGTTAACAACCAGTCCTGAATTTTTCATTGAAACTTTTCTTTAATGTTCATACTTGCTATGGAGTAATATGTTCACATGTTGATTTCTATATCGGTTGAATGTACAACTTACAGAGTAGTATTGTATTCACAACTTTAGCTTCAGTGAGCTGTTTCTGTCTGCATTGCAGGGATTCACGGGCCCAAGAAACACTTGTAGATCCTTAGAAGGGATCCAGTTACTAGAAGGGACTAACTGGTCACGCAGAGCATTCAATGTTTGGGGGCCACAGTCTACAGTGAAAATACCGTTACATTGTAGCCTTTTACTACTCCTACATACATGCATACATTCATGAGCACACACTTGCATGCACACACATATGACTATTATATATATAATACACATTCATGTACGGAGGACTGAAGCCAAAGTTACACATACTGTGTGCCAGGATATTTGAGTATTCTTCTACTCTATTTGATTTCTTTAATGTTTAAAAAATGCTGGTCAGGGTAGTTGATTTCATAACCTACTAATGGGTTACACCTTACTTTCTGAAAAGTGCTGCTTTGGAAAAACTGGAGAAGAGATCAAAGCATCAGCAGCACATATGAGCAGCCAGGATGCAGTTTTCATTCTTTTTTAAAAAATTTATTTTTAATTGGAGAATGATTACTTTACAATATTGTGTTGGTTTCTGCCATACATCAACATGAATCAGCCACAGGTATACATATGTCCCCTCCCTCTTAAACTCCCACCCACCTCCCATCCCATCTTACCCCTCTAGGTTGTCACAGAGCACTGAATTTGAGCTCCATTCTTTTTATTTTTTTTTCATTATTGTTGTTTTGCATTTCTAACACACGTTCAGATGATTCTAACCAGCGTCTAGGACCACACTTGGAAAACACCTGTGTTGTGATTATATAGACTAAATCCAGAGTGAAAGGGTTTTTTCCTTTGTGCTCCTGGTTTGAAATACTTACTGTGAAAGTCCCCCGCCATCCAATACACACTAACACACCAGGAGGTGGTCATTTCTAACAGGTATAGGGCAGTTGTCACATGGCTCATGTCAGCGATCACGGGTACTTTTTCTAAACAAGCCACCAAGTAGAAATATTTGTGTCTTGCTGTGCTGTGCTTAGTCGCTCAATCACGTACAACTCTTTGCGACCCCATGGACAGTAGCCCACCAGGCTCCTCTGTCCATGGGGATTCTCCAGGCAAGAATACTGGTGTGGATTGCCATGCCCTCCTCCAGAGGATCTTCCCAACCCAGGGATCGAGCCCAAGTGTACAATCCCACATTGCAGGCAGATTATTTACCTTCTGAGCCACAAGGGAAGCCCAAGAATACTGGAGTGAGTACCCTATCCCTTTCTCCAGGGCTCTTCCTGACCTAGGAATCAAACCAGGGTACCATGCATTGCAGGTGGATTCTTTACCAGCTGAGCTACCAGGGGAAACCCATTTGTATCTTACTTGATCTCAAATTCAAACAAAATGTAAAGTCAAGAGTTCAGGAGAAAAGTTATCACAAAGGAAATTTCCAGTCTTAAGTGTATTCTCTTCATTGGGTTTCTCTAACGAATTTACTTTCCTTTTACAAGGAAACAAAAATGATGTTTCTCTAAAAAATGTTAACTTGTGAGGTTAATAAAATAACCCATATTAATAAGAAAATTAATCATTATATAACTATTTTATGATAAGTAAAATTAACTATCATTCAAAACTTTTTGTTGCTTTGTAACTTGATCATTTTGAAATCATTTTCAAGCAATGCTTATTCATCATATTTAAGCCCTTTCTATTAGAAAATGAATCTTATTAATAGCAAATCATTTAACAAATTTTAATCTTAAAAGCCACTCCTCAGAAGATATTTTGTTAAAAACAGTGATATTTCCACTTGATTGATGTTCATGTTGTATTTGTATAAAATGGAAATTATGTTGAATGTAGAGTGATAAATCTTGGATTCCAGTCTCCAGGCGTATAAATACCTATATAATCCCAGAGACATTCAATTTTCTGATCTGTGAAAAGGAGATAATATTGCTTGCCTTTGCTGTTTCACAAAATTGTGAAGATCAAATGAGATTTAATCTAAAAAGACTTTATAAATCATAAAACATTGTGGTATTATTTTCTATTTTTAAATTGCTTTCTTAGTTCTAGAAAGGAAATAATTTCTACCAATGAGACCAATTTTAATTATAGTGGTAGTTGAATATATCAATCTTGACCTTCAGTCTTTAAAAAAGATTAAAAGCCATTTCAGAGTCACTAGAAAATGCCTTGACCTATAGACAATGAATAAGTTGATATAATTATTCTTTTTCCTTCTGTTAATGGCATGTAATTGAATGGTCGATATTTACATTAAGACAAAGTTCTAACTGTCCACATTTATGATATTCTATTTGGGCCATGGAATAGATGCCCATAATATGTATATAAATCACATGTACAGGGGACCCTCTTTTTGGCCCTGAGCAACTCCTGCAAAAAGATTCAGCATCTCTCAGTTTGAGGTCAACCTTCCTGTTCCTTTTCACTGAAGGTGATTGACATTCCCCAACATTGATGCATCCTGATGTTTGAAATAAGATTAGCTCTAAAACAACTGTTTCCAGAATTACTTAAATAACTCTCTCTCTTAGAAGTAATGGTGATGACAAAATTAATGTCAACAATAAATAAAAGACTCAATACCTCTCCAAGTTTCTCTGCATTTGAACCTGAGATTTACCTTTATGACAGCATCAACTGCCCCTAAATGAAGCCTGTGCTCCAGCCAGTTTTGACTCCTTGTACCTAAGGTATGTGTGAGTGGCATCAATTTTACTGATGATGTTGTGGAGGAAAGAGCTGAGGGTAAAGGGTCACACACTGCAGAGTCCCTCAGAGCCCCTCTGCACCACCTGTCCTCCCCAGTCTGCCCATCATCTGCCAATGAACGTTCCCTTCCACTCTGCCCAGGTCCCAGTCTCCTCAAATCTCTCAACCCTCCAGCAGAGCACTTAAAGCCTGATGATAGCTCTGCAAAACAAGATGCCATCCTGTGATAAGGATTCTCCTGCGTGAAAAGGCAACAGGGAACCATAAATACCAATTATAAATAATGATGGGGAATTACAAATAATAGGCAAAGTGCTTTTTTCTTGTTACATTTTTCTCTTTAAAAATATTTGCTGCTTTAGTAAAAGTACAATATTGATCTCTTTGAGCTCTGGAAAAGAGAATACAAACACTGTATTTACCAGACCTCAGACAGCATTTGACCCCTCTCCTGTGCCCTCTCATCCTCTTTTCTTAAGGGCTTGGTGTGACTTTTCCAAGTGCGTATCATGACACTGATTCTTGGGTGAATATCTTACTAGCCTCAAGTTACCCTGGGTGCTTGGAGACTCTCCACCTGTCCTTTGATTCTAACAAGGCAACGTTAGCATTTCAGTGATTGGAAAAGAGTCTGCAGCCTGATATTTAGGTCACATTCTTAGTATGGAGAAACTTTTGCCCAAATGAGGGAAGCCCTGGTATTCTGTCTTTTGAGAATTCAGTGTTTGGTTGTGGGAACCGAGTCATTTACTTTACTTCTCCAGTTCCTAACTGGTGACACAAACCCAGACATTGTTTTGTCGTAGCAACTGGTGTTACCTTCCTCTCTTTCTTCACCCAATTTAGGCTTCACTCAGAGCAAAACTCATGGGTGTCCCTGCTGATGAAGTCTGGGTTTCCCTGAATAGTCTTCACTGTAAACTATTCTCAGCAAATGCTCAAACCAGATCTTTAGAATTATGCTCCGTAGTGCTTTGTCATGCAGCACACTGCAAAGCAGTCTTCTATCTTCCTGCTATTGTGTGGTCAGGAAGAAACCTGGCCTGTGCATGTAGGAAGCTCTCCACATTTCCCGAATTCTGACTCTTCAGACTTTGCCAGGCATTCTGTTGGGGTAGCATCTGAGGTTGGTCATCCCACACTTGTAACTCCTATAGCTGGAAAACTTTTCATTGATCTCTGTCATTTTTCTGACCGAAAGAGTGGTCAGTCTTCTAATATTTCAATGATGTTTCTAAACACAGTGTGAAATCCTCTTTTCCAGTTTCTGAAAATGTTTCTGCAGTAGCACTGGAGCAAGGGTTTCTCTCTCTGATAACTACCCTCAGAGTAGATTCCATTCTCATAGGAATCCTGTTTTACCTGGTGAATCTGGAGGGTTTTAACTTGCCCCAAGTATTAATATATTACTAAGTATCTTTTTTTATCTTCCAGAAAAGACTTATTTTTCTAAGAATTTGTGTGCCCATTGTGTCTGGAATATCAGTTTCTTACCTGCTCTTTCATACAGGCAGTTTTAAGTCTCACCCACTCCATTAATCACACTTACAAGCCTAGCTTTCCAGGCCGAACATCTCATCTCAAATAGAGCATCCCACCATTTGATCTAAGAGTAGTTGCCATAGCTTCTTACCTGATTATGAGGCAGTAGTACAGGATCACCATGGACCAGTCTAAACCTCAAAGCAACACGTATCCTAGCATTAGATAATCGTGGAGAGAACGTGTGCACTATTAGACGCTCAGTCCTAGGATTGTTAAGAGACACAACTGGGCTATAACATACCTTAGTTCAGAGAACTTATTTTTACAAAAAAAGGAAAGGAAACAAGCTAAGCTATTAGTCCAAAGCTTAATTAGTTTAGGGAAGAAATGGAAAATGTTTGTTTACTGCACTCAATTTTTAATTGTCAAAAACAACAAATCCTTTAGTCATAAAGAAATGGAAATTGCTGTTAACAAGCAAATCTGAATGAGGATCTCTCCCACATTATTGCTCTGCTCTTACATTTTTGGTGATTTTTACCTTTCACCTAAACCTCTAAAATCACAGGAAACAGATTATTTTATTTTTAAATAAACTAAAATCTAATTTCAAATTTTCCATATTTAAACTTAAAAAAAAAGTAGGCATTTTAGCAAATTAGAGTTTTGAGCAAATTCTTCCTAGAGGAGATTTACAGTCACTTAAGGATGGGACTCTTCAGCTATCTCTTGATACATGTTTTCTCTCTGAAAGTAGGAATACTTATTGATACCTTTTTAAGAGATATAATACTGAGATTCTTTAGTTTTACAATTTAACATTTAGTAAATTTAGTAGAATTTACATTACTCTTTTTGGCTTGTACAGTATCATTTTCATCAGTTTATTTTCAAGTATAATGATGAAATACATTAACATTCCATCTGGCAAAGAGTATTTCAGAAGCCAGTTTACTTAAGTGTGTGACCTAAAAAAATTTAACAAAATAATAAATTGTGTTCTATCGCCTTATGAATTCTTTTAATACATATTTAAGAGTATTTTTCTATAATTTCTAATCTAACATCCTTCTCTGTATTACATTTTATTAACTCTGAGAAAGAAGAACCAGTAACTTGGAGAAATAACATAAAATTAAAGCTACCAATTCCTAAGGAAACTAAATTTAATGTTGGCATAATTGAGACTGAACATTCTATCTATAAAGTATTCTACCATAAAGCAATTGGACACTTGGTGGGAAAAACAAGACTTTGCTCTGCTATGGATTTTGCCATCCTTTTTTTTTTTTTTTTTTTTGGATAGGAGTAGGCAGTATGTTAACATTTCAAGGCATCGTTAATTTCCATAGCTAGTGTAAAATATAACTAATCTATGCTTTAAAGCATGAGATATTTTTCTTAACTGCTTATATGAATATTGATTTGATCAGGTAGCAAAAATAAAAATAATGATTTCTTTCTTATATAGTGTGATTTTAAAATTTAACTTTCACTAATGTTGTTAATAAAATCCAGTAATCAAATACAGGGTGTTTGGACCCTGATCTTACAGTAAATGCTGTAGTGCTAGGAGCTCAGAGATAGTTATCTTTAAATATGAAGGGATCAACAGCACATCTCATTTATTATTGGCACCTCCTGCTTAATTAAGGTGTTATGATCACTCATCATACACTGAGATTACACAGAATAAAATTGTTTCTGTGGTTGTCCCTTTTCTTTGTTGGCTCTGAATTATTTTCTCTTCTACATTCCATTTCTGCTATCATTTCTAATATCTCTGCCTCACCACCACATCTTAAAATATGATATAGGATCCATGCTTACGTCTAAATGTGTCTATACTAATGATGCTCCACTTCCAAGTTTTAATACAGGGTTTAGAGAGAAATGGTTAGATTTAGTAACTTTTGAACATTAATAGGGTGTCTGCACATTTGCATTAAAATATTAATGTATGTAAAATACAAAATCTGTACTATTTTCCTTTTGTGACAGAATAGGGCAAATATTAAATACTTTTTAGGTGGGAGACTAGAGAGAGAGGTTACTATCTAACATCTTGAACTATGAAAGTCAAGAATGTTTTAACTAGCACAATCCACTGGGGTTCCTGCTCCTCAGGTCTCCCTTCTGATTATAATTGTGGAATATTCAAAAGGTTTACTTTTATGATTGAGCTTATTATTAGTGTGCCTGTTTTTATGTTATTCTCTGGGATTGGGGGGAGGAAGGGGGAAATACACATTTAGTGAGAGCTATTCATTAGCCACCATTGAAGGAGAAATTGAACTTTAAAGAATCTATCAAAAATTCTCTGGTGAGCCTTTTATTACTATCTTGTCTTGAGCCCTTTTTTTAATGACATCTATTATCAGATTGAAATGGCGATTGAGACGCTGCAAAAGTCTGACGGTCTGTCCACTCACAGAAGCTCTCTTCTCAACAGCCATGTAAGTTGCCTCTTCTTCATGTAAACTAATCTCTTGCTTGTTCTGCATGTGTTGCTTGCTTCTAAATGCTTGTTTTATTTATTTACTTATTTATTTTGCTTCTTAACCTTCCTTTCTCAGCTGCTTATGATCTCTATATCACTTAATGGCATTTTTGTACAGTGGACTAGCTAAAAATAGAGCCCACAATATACTACTTCATTAGGATTTTGTACTGTTTTGGTACAGATATAACACATCCAAGTTAATAACAAGCTGTCGTGGCTGATGATTTAAATTTTGCTAGTGTGGTGTTTGTTTAAAATGTTATGAAGCAAATGTTTGTAATCTGCATCTTCATGTCTGAGATGGCGAAATGGTTGTCTCTATTTGTATGTCCAGTATTATCCTTTAAGTGGAAAAAACATTAATGCCAAATCCAGTGATAAACTGTTTAAAATAATGTATTTAACAATGGGCAGGAAACAGCTCTCTAGAGGAGCTCAGATCCTAAGACTTAAATAAAAATAAGTCTGGGCCAAGAGAAGAAGTGAGGCTCTAAATAAGCCATAAACTGCTAATAATTGAGATAAAACAGTATTGTTGTTACTATTTCTTAAAGCTTTTAACCATTACCCAGATGCAGTATCACTATAACACTGGTGAGGATAAGAAAGTGATAACCATTTGTGAAACTATAAACATTCTCATTAAATGTTCAAATTATGGGTAATCAATGAAAATTGATTGCGAATTATTTTGTTATCATGATTTCTGAATATATGAGGAAGAGTAAATAGACCTAGACTTAAATCTGTCTAGACAGTTCTTCTGCTAAATTAGTATCAGTAACAGT
The DNA here is from genome assembly GCF_003369695.1 of Bos indicus x Bos taurus. NCBI lineage: Eukaryota > Metazoa > Chordata > Mammalia > Artiodactyla > Bovidae > Bos > Bos indicus x Bos taurus. The sequence continues at coordinate 41,018,543 of NC_040083.1, forward strand.
ATAATAAGAATTAGAGTTTTCCCTCCCAACCGACAATGAATTCTTAGAGATAAGTTATTTTTATTTTTATTTATTTATTTATTTATTTATTTTTTGAGATAAGTTATTTTTAATTCTTCCCCATATTTTATGATGGAACAGTCCAAAATTGGATCACACAAATGAAATAAAATATCATTTTTTTCAATAAACTTTAGCTTATAGAAAATGTTTTCATTATGCTTTTTAAATATGTGGATTTTCAAACATTTAAATTTTATATTCCAACATAACACAAAATACTTCGTTATGTTCTTACATATTTGTTTTTAGATGAAGTAATTTGTTTTTCTGTTTTTCCAAAGGGAGGTATCATGGCAAATAAAAACAGGTTAATGCACTTGGAGAATGACTACAATTTTGGTGAAAATTATAGATTATAAATTCTAAAGTAATATATATTTTGGCCCTTCTTTTGAAAGTTTAAGGAATATGATTTTCCCCTTTCTGAAAATTTGTATGCAGTATATCACTCTTTTATATCAATATGTTTCATAGGTATATTCCTGCTGTGTTGGCATGAATCTGTGGTTGTGTGTAAAGGCTGATTTACTATATACTATTAGAATGTTTGTTTTGGGGAGGCGGTGAGGACCACCTGGTGTTTTGTTATGAAAATGGCAAGTGTTGAAAGTGTTGTTTATTTTGGTCAAAAATGTGCAGAGGTATAAAATAAAATTCCTTAAGTTTCCAGTTACTTTTTTGAACTTTCAGACATCCTAGAATTTGTGCTTTGATATTCAATTCACATGTCATTTTCGTTTGAGATATATATTTTAATAAAATATGTGATATGCTTAATTTAACTTGAATTAATCAAATTAATTAGTCTTATGAATAATAATGTGGATATAAGAAAATTTTTTCTTGTATGTTTTGATTTTTAAACTTTTCAGATATTTTAAAATTGTTATTCTCTTACAAAATTCATGAAGCACTAATGTTAACGAATGTGTGTATTAAGCTGCATAAACAGTAGAGACATGTTTTTTACTCTATGGCTTTATATTTTTTATCACATAGCCTGGCAGCTCTCCCATACTGTTTACAACTGACAGAGGCCTTTCATTGTATAGAAAGATGGGCATAAATGTTGCTAATGCAGTGATAATCTTTCTCTAAATATCCTGATTCATTGTTACTACACCTCTGAGGTACAGTTACTTTTACTTGAAAATAACACATTTATAATCAAATCTTTGGAAATAAAAATGATTCTTTAGATGGATATAAGTAGTGAAGAAGGAGTCAGTGTTTCTGGTGATGGTCAGGTTTTGTTTTTACCTGAACAGAAAAAAAAAGGTCCTCCTGTCTTTCTGTCCTTGGAAAGTTAGTGATGCTCCTAATTTTTGTTATATATATATCCAAGGAATAAGCTACTACATACATTCCAGTTAATAATCACCTGGTGAGGGTATTTTAAATTCTGTTAAACTAATTGGTGATCTTCAGTTGTATAAAAAACATGTGTGAAGTGTTTTCTTTTTAATTTAAATATGGCTAACAATTTCAATGTTAATAAACTGGAAGTTACCTTTATCCCTTCCTATATATGACACAGAAATATTTGAGGTTTGTGGGATTCTTTGAAGTGGACATGAATTCAACTTTATGATGGTAGTTCCCTGACATCAGTGTCTACAAAGGACCGATTTCATTAGGCAAAACTTAGGAGAAATTATCAATAAGTTGTGTTCCATACTTATTAGTCATGATTTTTGAGCTGAAAGTCATTGTCATTCTATTTTGCAACATGGAATAGAATAGATTATCTATTTTCTCGTTATATATTTGATTATTTGCAATAATTCAGGAGTCTGTTATTAGAGTCAAATAAATAACCCCTGTCAGTATAATCCATCTTGATTGCTTCATTTTTCACCTCTCTTTCTACACATTTGAAGATGGAGTGAGGTATTACACTTTATATCCTTGTTCAGCATATTCTTAAGAATATTTTGTACTGCTGCTCTATTTTTATCATCATCATGCTGTTATCATGCAGGTCAAAATACATTTACAACTTGCCTTTTTCATATCCAACCTCACCAGTGACTGAGTACAGTTACATTGAATGCCATGTTCTATTAACATTATTAACATAATGGCACTTATTTCAGTAATAGCATCATACAGGCAGATGGTAAATATTTATTGACAAGTGAAAATTCTAAGACAGTAAAGATTGATATGTTTTGTCCCCTGATAACATCCCTGGTGCCTAGAACAGTGCCTGGTACCTAGTAGATTCTCACTAAATATTTGCTAAATGATTAAACATAGAAAACAAATAATGGATGGGAAAAGACCTTATCTTACCTTCAGTATTCTAAGTATCTTTGCCAGTCATGTGTGCATTTATTTGGGGACTCATACGTGCATCCTTTGTTATGAAGTGTGCTTCGGTTAGGTGTATGTGTGAGCCTTATTGATAGACAGGGTCTTTTCCCTGTATACCATTTGAATGAAAGAATGGCTGGTCTGTCATTTCTTCATGTGGAGCCTTTAGTTTATTTAAATATTTCTAAGTTTTTTGGCATGTTAAAATGTTATGGGTAAATGATGAGTGGGCTTCCTAAATGGAATTAGAATATCTTAATTCTCTTCATTGCAGATTTAAGTTTATTTTATATTCCTTCTCAGTTATAATTAATATAAATTGGTATTTAATGGTTATACTGTATCCAATTTGGGATACTCTGGATTATAAATTTAAATGCAGAAATGTTCTTAAGTTAATTGTCCCTAAATTTCATGTAACATTCTTCAGCTTGTACATCTAAAAAATTCCCTTTAAAATATATAAATAGCTTTAGGCATTTATTTTCACATATACCTTTCACAATTTAGCAAATAACTGTTTCATCAGTTTTGCATTTTAGCTATTGAAATATATTCAGCTCAAAGCAAAATATTGTTTTATGCTCACTTTCCCTTGACTTGGCTGTGTTGTAAATATAAGTTATGATGAAAATAAGACCTGTCAAAATGCATATCATCAGTGAACTGAACTTAAAATGAATCCTAATGGATAATAATCCATCTGGGAAAAAATGCCAAATGTTACATTTAGATGTTAATTGGTGAATGCAATATGTATTTTTTTTTTAATTTGTCAATCAGTATTTCCCTTTGGGAAAAATAGGAACTGTTCATCTTCCTTAATCTACTCTGATTAATATAGATTAAATGCAAAGGTTGAAAGATGTAATTATCTTGGTTTCGACCCTTACATGAATTTGTTAGTTCATTAGTAGAATACTCAGGTTTTAAAGATAAAAGTTAAAAGTTCCTGTGGTATTTCATAGGCTTTCAAAATCATAAATATAAACAAATATTTTAAGACATTTTATGAAGGAGTAAAAGAAATAGCAATGGTTTATTTCTAAATTAGTAAATGTTAAGGATATTGAATTACTGTCCAAATATATTTTATTAAAGACAAACCCAAGGAAACAATGTATCTTATAACAGGCATTAACTTCCCTGGGGTAACACATGGAGTAAATGCCTTCAGGTTACATTTAACTGCCCGGTTTCTCTTATAATAAAAATTAGTCCTTTCTTAATACTGTTTTAGAGGCAAAGATCTGACTTAAAGTTTCATCACTGTGTCAAAACTCAAAGGTTAAATGCTGGCATGTAGAATGTAGATTATACTCCTCAGCTAAATTTCAAAATCGTGTATGATAACTCCTAAACCAATTTCTGCTTACACAGTGAGTTTCTAGGAGCACTGCCCTTGTATGTACAGCTGCTGGCAGGCTTCCTTGCTGGAGCTGTCATGGCCACAGCAGAGCCACCTCTCATCCTTCAGGGCTTTTACCTCCACTTGACCTCCCCGTGCTCTTCCCACGAGATCTCCAGGCTTCTGGCAAGGAATAAGAGTTCCTCTTCCTGCAAACAGGGCACAGGGAACAAAGCCCAGCTTTGCTGCTATAAAACTTTATATATATCCACTAGAATATCCACCCTTGTGGAATTTTTCAAACCACTAATGATTTTGTGTACATAATATGTGTATAATTATGTATACACCTATGGATGTGTGTGTACATACACAGACACACAAATACATATTACAGATAAACTCAGATTTTTAAAAACTGAACTAGAAATGAAAAATAATCATAAGAATGTAGAACTATATAATAAAAACAATGTTTGCAAAACAGCCAGTACAAATTGTGAGTGACTTGCTTAAGCCACTTTAGAGGAACACATGGCCAATCCAATAAAAACTTAGTTTTCTCCAGGTTACTCACTGGGGGCTTGAGTAATATTATTTAGGCTTATGAGTATTTTAAGTCAACCTGTGCTGTAATTATCTTACTATTTCTGTGGAAGCTTTTCTTTGATTAAGAATGGCCTGATTAACATTTTTATATATGCAAACATATCTTTGGACTAAAAGTATTTTATGTTAAACTTTAATTTTGGCACAAGTTTTCACTTTTACAAAAGGCAGTTTATTTTATTATGTAAAATATTTTATTATGGATTTGTTTTCAAATTATTTTATAGATTTTAAAAATTTATTTAAAGGACAATTCTCTTGATCATGAGATAGTAATAAACTCTCATTTTTAGATATTTATCTTTACTTTTAAGTAAATATTGCAAGGAGACTAGTAAGCTATTAAGGCAGGTTTTTGAAATTTTAATTTGTATCTGATTAAATAAATTATTTTCATTTACTTTATATCTTATTAAAAGTATTTTACATCAGATCTGTTGTTATTATTTGTATACTTTTTGTTATAAAGTTCACATTTAAAAATTGATTATTTTTCCATTTCTGAAAAAGTCCTTTAAACCAACACTTCCTATACAGATATATGTTCTGTTCATTAGCAAAGGGATAAATATTTGATTTTTTTTTGATTTTTATTTTTTGATAAATAATTGTGTCATTTTGGCTTTGACAATATGCATTATTATGTGAGGACACACACATATATACATATAAACATATCTTTGACATTTTTAACTTTGACATTTTACTGGCATTGTATATTTCATGCTTGTGGATGGGGGTACTTCATTAGTTCAGTTGCAAAATATTACTGTTTTTCAAAAAATACTTATAGTTTTTAATACATTTGCCCTTTTGTAGTATTTTCTTTATATTTCTTGATCTCAAGGAATTTAAGTCCTTGTAGAATATTCCTTTATATATATTCTGTATTTTGATACTCTTTATTTACTTTATATGCTTTATAGATTTAGAATACCAATGGAAGGCTCTGTCTAGTACATGTACACAAAACAAGAGTCATTACTTTTGTGCAATATGGTTCACTAGAAACTGTCCTAACACTATTAAGTGCGGAGACAGTGCTTTCCAATCCCAGTTATGTTACTGAAGCATGTGGATAAAATATGTGAAACAGGTTTAATTTGCCATGTTTTGTGTGTTGTGTCCATCAGTTGTGCTCATAATCAATGAAGTCTTAAAAATTTAAAAAGGAGTGCTAAAGAGAGGTACTGACCTACTGTTGTAGGCAGAATACTAGGCTGAGCTTTAATAACTGAATATCCCAATCAGTTTACCTCTTCTCTTTACCCTAAATGAATATGTATATGTGAACTTTTTCTATGTGTCATGTAGAATATTCAGGAGTCATGTGTGAGTGCCTCCAGAAAAGTTGTTTACTGACAGTAAGGTTACAAATGATTCATATCAAAAAAAATTCTTAATTTTTTGACCATTATAAAAACAAATGCTTATTTTGTATAATCTTTAAAAAAATGTTTAGGGGATTATTGTATATGTTCAGAGGTGATAGATATATTTAAATGTATTGATATGCACATGTGCTTCATAGAGAACTTAAAGGCTTCCTGACCAGAACATTAATTTTTATTTTTTTTAAAGTACTCTGCTCTGTCCTTTAGGCTTAGTGGCCATATTTTCTAAGCCAACATCAATTTGGGTTTAATGACATAAGTTTTAGTTATATATAAATATGATGTATGACTATTTGAAATGGTTCTGGAATATTGTCTTGGTTAAAGGAAAAAATTTTTAAACATTTTTTTTTTTAGTTTTATTGGATTATATTTGATTTACAATGTTGAGTTAGTTACAGGTGTACAGCAAAGTGACTCACTTGTACATACATATATATTCATTCTTTTTTTTAATTAATTTTATTTTATTTTTAAACTTTACATAATTGTATTCGTTTTGCCAAATATCAAAATGAATCCATCACAGGTATACATGTGCTAATGGTCTTTTTTATTAAGATTCTGAAAGTGTAGGTTTGAAGTTTGATCACAAATCTTTATGTAAGCAAAATGGAGAGGTGCTTTAGTTTATTTGACTGTCCATATTATCACTTTTAGTATGTGATTGTGAATTACCGGAGGACAGGGGGAGGTCACATTCGTTTTTGCATCTGGTAGGCACCTAGCACATTGCCTGGCTAATAGTTGATGCTAATAAAGGGATTCTTTTACTTCCGTAACTTATGTTTAACTTGAATTGCATGTAGAATATCAGCTTTTTATCACACTTCATACGTATGTCATGGAAATTTGGTTTAGACAAGTAATATGTGATATATATGCTACTTTTGTAGCAATAATAACTGATATGTGAGTCATTAGGGAAATGTGTTGGAAACTATATCAGGTCCTGAGACAATTCATGTATGGCCTTAAGAAAGTTATTTATACCTATTTCAATTCTCTTTCTGTAAATAAGGGCTTCCCAGGTGGCACAGTGATAAAGAATCCACTTGCCAATGCAGGAGATGCAAGAGACCTGGGTTTGACAGTCCATGGGGTCGCGAAAGAGTCAGACATGACTGAGCATGCATACACATTTGTAAATAAATAATGAACAGATTGATGATTTAATTTTACCAAAATTGAAACTCGGTAATGCCTAGATTTGATTTTTCTAAAAATTTCTTGCACATACTGTACTTTCAAGATGATTTTTTAAAAATACACACAGGACAACATAAAACTTTATTTTCTTAATTTATTTTTTAATTGGAGGAAAATTGTTTTACCATGTTGCGTTGGCTTATGCCGTACAACAACTCAAATCAGCCATAATTATGCAGACATCCCCTTCCTCTTGAGCCTCCCTCCCCTCCCTGAATCCCACCCCTCTAGGTTATCAAAGGGTGCTACGCTGGGCTCTCTGTGTTCTATAGCAACTTCTAACCAGCTGTATTACACATGGTAGTGTATATGTGTAGATGCTGTGTTCTCCGTTCCTTTCACTCTTTCCTTCCCTCACTGTGTCCACAGGACCATTCTCGACATCTACGTCTCCATTCTTTCCCTGCAGATAGGCTCATCAATACCATTTTTCTAGATTCCATATGTCTGTGCTAATAGACAGTATCTGTTTTCCTCCTTCTGGCTTCACTCTGTGTAACAGGCACTAGGTACATCCACCTCATTAGAACTGACTCAAATTAGTTCATTTTTATGGCTGAGTAATATTACTCATATATATATAGTAATACTACTCATATATATATATTAATACTACTATATATATATGAAAACTTCTTTATCCATTCATCTATAGATGGATATCTAGGTTGCTTCCGTGTCCTGGCTATTGTAAATAAGTACTGCAATGAACACTGGGGCACATGTGTCTTTTATTTTTTATTTTTATTTTTTAGAATTGTGGCTTTCTCAGGGTATATGCCCAGTAGTGGGATTCCTGGGTCATATGGTAGATTTATTCCTAGTTTTTTAAGGAATCTCCATACTGTTCTCCATAATGGCTGTATCTGTTTACATTCCCAGCATTGATATAAGAGGGTTCCCTTTTCTCCACATCCTCTCCAGCATTTATTGTTTGTAGATTTTTTTTATTATGGCCATTCTGACATGTGTCAGGTGATAACCTCATTGTAGTTTTGATTTGCATTTTTCTAATCATTTGTGATGTTGAGCATCTTTTCATGTGTTGTTGGCCACCCATAAAACTTTAAAATGTGCACTACAGACTGAGAAAACATTGCTTTACCAACTACCATTGTAGTGTGTCTTCCAAAATTATGAAAAAAATATAGAGAATCTCAAATGATTGTAAAAAGTGATCCCTTTTTGTAACACATAATTTTTTAAAATCAGTACCTAGCAAGTTTCTTTCTGGGGAAGAAAAGACTGAAAATTTTCCTTACTGCTTGTAGAATTTGTCCCAGTAGATAAAGCTGTTATTGTATTATCTTGTGTAAGTAAATTAGATAAGTAAATTAGAATTCTATAAAAATGAATAGAGCCTTAATATAAAAATTTATACAAGGCAGACTGCTGATTATGTGTTGTAACAAACCAGCACTGAAGACATATTATGCACCATGCTGCCAGGCTTGGTAATATGTTTATTTCTGTAGCAATTACAAATTATATTTATAAGCAGTTAATGGGATTATTTGAATTCCTTGAAGAGGTTTTTATCTCCAAAATAGGAATCAATGCAAGGAAAACTAGTATGTCTGTATAGGTGCTTGAATGTTTGAAGGAATGGACATGGTCTGAGGTCAATAAATGCTGGTCAGCTATCTAAACTTTCAAGAGTTTTCACATTCAGATTACACAGGCCTCCAAATTGCAACAGTTTCCTGTCATATGGTTTGAGGAAGATCTACGTATTTCTCTGTGTTGTAGTTGCAGTGTCTTAGAGGCATTTTGGTGAATGATTCGGTTTCTCTGTGTTTACCCTGTCTTGTTTACACTAGCTCCAGTGGCTGTTGGACAATTACGAGACAGCAGAAGGAGTGAGCCTTCCCAGAAGCACTCTGTACAACCACTACCTACGACACTGTCAGGAACACAAACTGGATCCAGTCAATGCTGCTTCTTTTGGAAAACTAATAAGGTCAATTTTTATGGGGCTACGAACCAGGAGATTGGGAACTAGGTTAGTACTAAAAGATAATATAAACTAATCTCTCTTTTTTAAACTATAGTCATTCAGTATATTGTTTGGGCAAAAGTATTTGATTACAGATAATACATTATGAAAAAAATTTTTAAATTAGCTCAGTTTATGAAAATCCTCAGGAAAAGGGAAGGTCATCATTATTCACTGAAAACTGACAATACAGAATGATGTCTTGTCCTAAACATCCAAGTAGCAAAGCTTTGAGAAAAACCGATTCTCAAATCACATAGAAATAAACAGACCAATGCAGGACACCCTGGTTTGATCCCTGGGTCGGGAAGATCCACTGGAGAAGGGGTAGCGCAACCAACTCCAATATTCTTGCCTGGAGAATTCCATTGGCAGAGGAGCCTGGTGGGCTATAGTGCGTGGAGCTGCAAAGAGTCACACACAACTGAGCGACTAACACTTTCACTTTTCAAGCTATTAATGGAAAATTTATATATGATGCTTTAAAAATCAATGTATACCAACTTTCTTCTCTTTTGGAAAATAAATGTACTAAAGATGAGGAATAAAGTGACATAGTAAGTGGAAAACCATGTATCTCTTGATTTGCAAGATTACATTGAAAGATCTTTATAAATAACTTCTATTTGCATAGAGTAAGAAATTAAAGCTGAGTTATTCGTGTCACTTTTGGAGGCCAATTAAAAATTATTTGGTGAACTTACAAGTTTTGGATGTTTGAAGCTCTCAGTTAATGACATTGTCCTTTATAACCTTTTATTAGCTTTTTTAAAACTCTTGATTTTGAAGCCATGCATTTATGGAAGCAAAAATTTTGTATGGTTGCACTGCAAGGAAATCAATAATGTGAGGAAGACTCTTAGAGTTTCTCTGTTTCCTTCTTTTGGAAATACATATGAGTATTTTTATTAGTCAAAATATGATGAAAATAATACTTAAAACTGCAGAGCTTCATTTTACTGCTATAATTTTTTACAAATTATCATAATATATTTTGACTAGCTGAGCAGAGTCTTATGCATGCTTCTGATTTCTTATATCTTATGAAATCTATATTTAAAAGTATAAATGTAAAGATGCTATACAATATATATAAGATGATATACCTTTAATGAATGATAAGGCACAGCCCTATAGTATTCTAGCAAAGAGTTTTTAATAATCTTAATAAAATAAACAGAGCCTTTGTAATTGACTTCAATGTAAATTTATATAGAAAAAAGGAATGTGACAGTTTTATGAGGATTATAAGGTCTGTATGTATTCAGAGTGTGAATTATTCCTTTCTGTTGCATTTTAAGTGATTGTACAGCTTTCAGATTGCGGAAGGTTCTGTTCTCTTGTAAATGTATTTTCTTCTATCTATGCTTCAAAAGAATAGTGTATTTTAAACTGAAGAATATGATTATTTGTTCAGAGTAAAAGAACTAGCTTCCTATCACTTGAAAAAGTCTTTTTGTTTTGCTAGTATTTTTTTTTCCTGGAACCACAAAAATCATTATTTGGGGACCTAATCTACTATATCCTAGCTGATGGATCAGTAGTTATGCATACTGTGCCAATATTTTGAATCTCTGGGCTTTATTCAGCATTCTAATAGCTGTATTGTTGTGCCTCTTTTGTTACTGAAAGGGATTTCAATGAATCCTATTTTGAGGCTCCATTCAAGCTTTGAAAGGCATCTTTAAAATAGAAGAGGACAAAATTGGGGTTGTTTGGGTTTGCGAATGAGTGGAATCCATACTCTAGGCTCATAAGTACATATTGCAATATTGCAGCTTTTACTTTCTATGTTCTTTTCTTCCCCTTCGCACTATATAACAGTTGTGTCTCCTGTTCCTTTTTAAATTGTATGTAATGTTTGAAATTAGAGATGGAAAACAAAGCCTAGAAGAATAAGGAGAAAAGAAATCCTATGGAGAAAGTTTAAACAAATACTGTGTTATGAAGATAGCAGGACTGTAATGTGGAAAAGCTGACAATGGTAGGGGTGAAGTACCAGGGACTCTTTCTACCGTGGAAACAGTTTTAGCATTCATTTTCTATGCCTAACCCAGGGAACAGAAAGAAAATCAGTATAAATCATGAGGCAGACCAACTCAGATACTTTTTTTTCTCGAAGCAAACCGTATGTGAATTGTTACTTGCTGCTGCTAAGTCGCTTCAGTCGTGTCCAACTCTGTGCGACCCCATAGACGGAAGCCCACCAGGCTCCCCCGTCCCTGGGGTTCTCCAGGCAAGAACACTGGGGTGGGTTGCCATTTCCTTCTCCAATGCGTGAAGTGAAAAGTGAAAGGAAACTCGCTCAGTTGTGTCCAACTCTTTGCGACCCCATGGACTGCAGCCTACCAGGCCCCTCTATCCATGGGATTTTCCAGACAAGAGTACTGGAGTAGGGTGCCTTTGCCTTCTCCGAATTGTTACTTATCTGTCAATAAAATTATCTGGTGAATTCATTCAAACCAGAACCAGACTGGTTCTCAAGTTTCTGGAGCTGAGTAAAAGATGAGTAAAGTCATCATGTTTCTGCTGCTGCTGCTGCTGCTGCTAAGTCGCTACAGTCGTGTCCGACTCTGTGCGACCCCATAGACGGCAGCCCACCAGGCTCCCCCGTCTCCAGGCAAGAGCACTGGAGTAGGTTGCCATTTCCTTCTCCAACACCGTGTTTCTAAACAAAGGCAAATCAAAGGGTAGCTTTTGTTACATCCCATCTCCAAATTAAGTTAAAACAAGACCACAGAACATACTGATATCCCCATCTCCAGTGGCACAGAAAGAACTACCTCCCCACCAACACACCCAAAGTGCTGATTTATAGGAAACTGAAGAAAAACTACTGATAGATACTTCATGTATTTTGGGGTCTCACAAGAGCGATGTCATTTTACTTTGTAACTTTGTCATTGGTTTTTCCCTCTTGTTCTGCCGTTTGTGGAGGAGAACAGGGCTAACTGAGTTTGTAGTATTTGTTTGTTTGTTTGTTTTTGTATTTTACTCTATTTGGCAGAGGATGTTGGAGAAAAAAATCTAATGTCTGCAAATGGAAGGCATTAAGTTTTCCTACTTGTTTATTTTGCTATAGCTGTGTAGGTATTCAAATACCTATACCGATAACTATGTAGGTATTCAAATTGGTAGTCTACTTTTTTAGACTACCAATATTATTTATATAATAAAAATTTAATGTATTTTCAAATATATAGGGTTCATCTAATGTATGTTCTTGAAGCTTGGAAGTAAAATTTTGTTTTATTTTTATATAAAATATTTAATCCACACTCCACTTGCATTTTTTTTTTTTTGTAAATGAAGAAAAAATTGGAAAGAGTACTGATGGCTTGCTATATATAGACTTGTGAAAAACTACTATTTTCTATTTGCAAAAATTTACATATTTAAAATGTTATTTTTGAAAGAATTTGCAAATTTCATTCAGGGTAAAACTTCGTCGTTTCTAATAACAAATATGGTCTTTCTCATGAACATGAGGAAATTGTGACAATTTTTTTATCCAGGTGGAAATTTGCCATTTTCACAGAGAAATTTCTCCATATCTGTTGTGACATATCTTATTCAGCCTGCAAAACTGATATGAATCCATAAAAACAGAGACTAATAAAATATGTTTTGAAATCAGTAGGATTAAATGCTTGCTTTTTTAGGTTTCAAAATATTAAATAATAGACTTCACAACATTTTGTGTCAATGAAGTTATCTTAATCACCCCTGCAATAATAGAACTAGAAAAATACAGGACTTCTCCAAGACAGTAGAATTAATATTTTTTTCCTCTTTGTTCTGCATAACTACTTTATAGTAAATTCTTAGTGTGCAGCCCTTTACCCTGTTAGTGAATATCCTGTTAATATAATTTTCTAAATTATAGCTAAAATATAAATTTGAAAACAAAATTAATTTAAATCAAACAAATGGACTGTGACTAATATTTAAGCAAAAGTTTATAAGGAAAGATTTTCCTTAGGGCCTTGAACTAATTGATTCAGAATCTTCTTTTGATTCTTCAAATGTAGCCACCATAAAAATATATAGGTGTCCAGAACAGGTAAATCATAGATATATAACATTAAGTTTGCCTTTACCTAATTTTTCCAAATATGAAATTAAATGGAATCCTATATGATTGATATTGACTTGACTGACTTTTTTGTGTCTCTATTTGCTGTTCTCTTATGAAGAGGAAACTCCAAGTACCATTACTATGGGATTCGTGTCAAGCCTGATTCCCCTCTTAATCGCCTCCAAGAAGATATGCAGTATATGGCTATGAGACAACAACCCATGCAACAGAAACAAAGGTAGACTTTGGGATTGTCATGGACATATCAAAGTTATGGGTTTCTTTAGCTGTTTCATTTTTTTTTTCTGAACGAGTAGAACAAATACCTAAGTGTGCAAAAATGTCACTATTGTTGATATGCTTTCACTACAGACAGTTCTCAAATATGATTTAGAATTTCATTCATTCTGTTTTCCAAATCTTTTAAAAACTACTCATCAAACAGCCTGTTTGGTCCCTTTAAATAAACGTGACATCCCAAACTATTCCAGTAAGGAGTCTAAACACATGCTATAAGAAGCATCTGGAGAAATTTGTTAGTATTCATGAGCTTCTTGTTAATCTGCACGTTTTTAAGTCATTCTTTTTGACAGTATAAATTCTTGCAGAATGTTTGGGACTTCTTACCTTCTTAAGACACAGTTCTTACCTTTGAGGAGTTAAGAAATTAGATGACCGGGTCATGGGAATTTTTTTTTTAAGGTAACGCAGCCTGTGTGCATGCTGTCACTAGTCCTGTCTGACTCTTTTCGACTCTATGGACTATAGCTCTCCAGGCTCCTCTGTCCATGAGAGTCTCCAGGCAAGAATACTGGCGTGGGTTGCCCTGGCCTCCTCCAGGGTATCTTCCTGACCCAGGGATTGAACCCATCCATGTCTCTTACGTCTCCTGCATTGGTTGACAGGTACTTTACCACTACTACCACCTGGGAAGCCCTTAACGCAGCCTAAGAAATGCTAAAACAAAGCTTTGATCAAGGAACTATTGGAATACTTTGCCAAACTGTTTGAGCAAAGTCATGGAAAGGGAGGATTGGGAAGTTTCACAGAGACGGTGCTATTTGAGTAGGGAATTAGAGGGATCAGAATAAGAGAGGAACATTTAGGCAGAGGGAATAATGTAAACACATATACCACTGAGGCATAAAGTCCATGACATCTCTGGTGAATACACTCTGATATGGTGAGGTTGATATTGCAGGAGGAGAACTGAGAAGATTGGGTCCTTTAGGGTTAAGATTAGACTTGAGTGAGAGATGGGATTTTAAAAGTAGTTTGGATCACAGATGAAGGGATTTGGTTGTATATGGAGTTAATGACTTTGTGCTTAGAAACTGTCAAGACTTCAAAGACTTGCTTCCAAACAAAGCAGTAACATATTCAGATTTTGTCTGAAGAGATTACTTTTTGATTTGGGGCAAGACATATTTAGTGGGAGGAGACTGCAGGTAAAGGTGCTTGTTAATACAGATATAATTTCTAGTGCAAGTATTCAAGACTGAAGAGTCAGATCAAGATTGGCTATTAAATAAATTATGTTTCACAGATTCTCAAACTTAGTTTTGAAATTACTGATTGCTGTTTTTTGAGGTATAGTCAATGAAATCTATTAAGAAGAGTTCTAAGGAAGAAACATAAAACAGTCCCTTTTATATTTGGAAACAGAGTTTGTGTGAGTTGGAATAAACTGTTTTTTGTCTTGATTTACAATTACTGTTTCTACCTGTTAGTGACAACGCTTATAGCTTTTACTTTCTGGTATAGGGTCTGCACTCATGCATAGCAGCACTTCACATTGGAGATGTTGGTGCAATAAAGAAAGAAAAGATCAGTTCAAAAATAACATATATTCAAGCTTAAATACGAACAATGCCGTGGTAAATTGCACCTAAGATAGCTGAAGCTTACTTTATCCAATGATTTCACTGCAAGTTTTCATGGAAACGGAAGCCTTCAAGGAACATTCTTTTTACAAAGCCTGGGTTAGGAAACCAAAACCAAAGAGTTATAAAGGTCTCCTTATGAAACAGACTTCAGAGCTATAAAGTTTAATGAGCTATGAAAACCCTGCAATCCAAGTACTGCTTTTAGAATTAGATATAATATGGTTTTTAGAAGTGATATACAATTCTCAGTGATATTCATAGTTCATAAGACTTTAGTTTCTTACAGTGTTTGCTTTCTTATGAAATAAGAACATTAGAGAACCAAAGAAGTACTGAAACTTCCTTTAATTTGTTGTTGTTATTTGTTAATGGCACAAGTTTTGGATTATGGACAGTTTCTCTTGGCACAGTGTCTTGGATAATTGCGCCTATTATCAACTTCACCAACCCCTCATTGGGATTAGGAGGACAGAGGGAAATGCTTTTTTTTTTTTTTTAAGTATCTCTGAAGGGTTATATCATTGGCAACATTGATGGGCCTTAAGTGAAGCCAGTTACCCCACTGAGAGGAAACACTTGTACAGAAGAGGAAAAGTGTCTCTTCCTGAGTCTAAATGCAAGGGTTAAAGTATTTGTTGAACACAGTGAAAAAAGAACTTATTGTATCATTTGCTTTATAGCTTATAAAATAAGATGGTTCCAAAATTCAAATGAGTCTACTGAATGTATTAAATTTCACATAAGAAGAGACTGCCATTCATCCTGGTAAAGTACAAGGGACATTTGAAAAATTTAAAATAGTTTATAGCATCTACTAGTATTTAATATTTTAGAATATTCAAGTTGTTTAAATACATTAGAGGTTTTTTATGAATCTATATGTGCATATCTTCCATAGTGTAAATGTATGTGCTTCACCTGCTCCTATAAGAAAATTCAAGTATAAATAGTAATTATTTTATCAAAAGAAATCATTTTTTGGAGTTCAGTTTGTGCATTTTTTTTTCTCATTAGTTTGGAATCACTGTAGCTATAGCATTTATAATGATTTTTGTTTTGCATAGCTTTGTAATTTTTAGAACTCCTTTACATATGGTATCTAATCTGAAGATCTGATAGGGGAGTAGAGGAAATTTCCACTAGTAGAGGAAATTTCCACTTATCTGCAAATCAAATTCCCAGCAACACCACCATATGGGAACATAGCCATGAGTCTGGAAATAAATGGAAACAGCTTCTGATTGAAAAACAGATGTCACAGAGCCCATAGATTAGCTTAATTGAAAAGATGAAGCCATCCTCAAGTCATTTACCTAAAATAAAGGAGCAGATTAGAGCCCACTTGATTCATAGGCAATCGTGAGATATAACAGCTGGCAAGAGGAAATAAAAGTAGACAAGTGTCTTTGATTCCCTTTTGGGTTATTCAAGCCCAGCAATCTGTGCACATTCCATGGAGGAACACGTAGACCTAGGCACTCCAGTAGGCCCTTTAAGTAGCACTATAGTGACTAAAATCTAGTGATAACTATTTGGCATATTGATGGCATTATAGGTAATCAAAAAGAGGTTAAGTACTCTAATTAAGGAAGCAGGAGAACGTGTAATAATTGGGTAATTTTAAGACCTTCCTTTTGAAAATATTTCACATGAAAATAACTTCTGCACTTAAATGAGGTAATCTTCAGTTTCCAAAGAATTTCACTCATGGACTAATTTGCTTACTCTAATATAGACAATAAATAAATTAGGTTAGTGTAGAGCAAAAAGGAAGTGAATAATTTTCAGCTATATGATCTAAATAAAAATCTTTGCTGCAGTTTCTTTTTAATATTTAAAAGACGCACATAGAGAGTGTTGGCACATATATTCTTCCAAATTCTAGTAGCAAAAGTTGTGGAATAGAGTCAAGTGCTTTTGACAATGTGCTTTGCTGCATTTGATTCCTTCACCAAATACGTAACAATCAATGGTGCATATAGAATATGTCCATCACATCTAAAAGCGAATTCACAGAATCATGGAAAGAGCTGGAGCAAGGGGTCACCTAGTGCACCTAAAAGTGCAGTTTTCTTGATGAGAAAACTGAGGTCCCTAAGAGTAGGTGATATATCAACAATCATATAGAAATCAGGACAAGAACCCAGGCCTCTTAGCTTTGATCTTATAAGAATTCTTTCCCTAAAGAGGTAGTATAGCCCAGAGAGAAATGTACACATGTAATTAAAGTTTTACATATGAAATAAAGGGGAAGATTACAGTTGAGTATGTCCTAAATAAGTGAAGAAATGTGTCACTTCCTGACTCTGTGAACAATCTCTTCATAGCAATTGGATTCTGTGAAAAAAAGGCATTTTTGCTGCAGTGAGGGGAGGAAAATAGAGGCCAATTGAAAAGCAAGGCTAGTTGTGCTTTGGCTGTAGACAGATGTGAAAGCATGCATGTTCCTAAGGAGTGAGGGCAAAAACTTCTGTCATTAGAAGACCTTTCTTAGTATAGTTTTGTAGACTAGTGAAAAGAATTCTATATTTAAAGGTTGGAAATAGGGATTTGAGTACAGGCTGCTTGGCACTTTGGTGTGTGTGACTGAACTTCCCTGAACCTCAGTTTTTTCATCTGCAAAATGGAAATTAATAATAATAATTGTTGTTGTTGTTGTTGTTCAGTCGCCCAGTCATGTCTGACTCTTTGCAGTCCGATGGACTGTGGCATGCCAGGCCTCCCTGTCCCTCACCATCTCCCGGAGTTTGTCCAAGTTCACTTTCATTGCATTAGTGATGCCATCCAGCAGTCTCATCCTCTGACGCCTTCTTCTCCTCCTGCCCTTGATCTTTCCCAGCATCAGGGACTTTTCTAATCAGTCATTTGTTCATATCAGATGACCAAAATACTGGAGGTTCAGCTTCAACATCAGTCCTTCCAGTGAATATTCAGGGTTGATCCCCCTTAAGATTGACTGGTTTGATCTCCTGTGTCCAAGGGACTTTCAGGAATCTCCAGCACCACAGTTTGAAGGCATCAATTCTTTGGCATTCAGCCTTCTTTATAATCCAGCTGTCACAATCTTACATGATCACTGGAAAGACCATAGCCTTGACTCTACGGACCTTTGTTGGCAGAATAATGTCTCTGTTTTTCATCACACTGTCTAGATTTGTCATAACTTTCCTGCCAAGAAGCAGTCTTCTGATTTCATGGCTGCAGTCACCGTCTATCATTGTCTGCAGTGATTTTGGAGCCCAAGAAGAGGAAAGTGAAAGTTGCTCAGTCGTGTCCGACTCTTTGTGACCCCATGGACTATACAGTCCTTGGAATTCTCCAGGACAGAATACTGGAGTGGGTAGCCTTTCTCTTCTCCTGAGGATCTTCCCAACCCAGGGATTAAACCCAGGTCTCCCACATTGCAGGCAGATTCTTTACCAGCTGAGCCACAAGGGAAGCCCAAGAATACTGGAGTGGGTAGCCTATCCCTTCCTCAGGGGATCTTCCCGACCCAGGAATTGAACCAGGGTCTCCTGTATTGCAGGCAGATTCTTTACCAACTGAGCTATGAAGGAAGGGGAAATCTGTCACTAATTCCACCTTTTCTCTTTCTATTTGCCATGCAGTAATGAGGCCGGACGCCACAATCTTAGTGTTTTTATTTAGTCTTAAGCCAGCTCTTTCATTCTCCTCCTTCACCCTCATCAAGAGGCTCTTTAGTTCCTCTTCTCTTTCTGCCGTTAGAGTGGTAACATTTGGACATCTGAGGTTGTTGATGTTTCTCCCACCTATCTTGATTCCAGCTTGTAACTCATCCAGCCTGGCATTTCTCATGATGTGCTCAGCATATAGATTAATCAAAGAAGGTGACAGCAAACAGCCCTGTCATGCTTCTTTCTCATTCTTGAACCACTCAGTTGTTTCATACAGGGTTCTAACTGTTGCTTCTTGATCTGCATACAGGTTTCTCAGAAAACAGGTGAGATGGTCTGGTATTCCCATCTCTCTAAGAGCTTTCCACAGTTTGTCATGACAGAGGTGCTGATGAACCTATTTCAGGGCAGGAATAACAACTCAGACATAGAGAACAGACCTATGGACACAGTGGGGAAAGGAGAAGGTGGACCAAACTGAGAAAGTAGCTTCGGAATACATATATTACTATGTGTAAACTAGACAGCTAGCAAGATGTTGCTGTGGAGCACAGGGAGCTCAGCCTGGTACTCTGACAACTAGAGGGGGGTATGGGAGGGAGATTCAAGAGGGAGGGGACATATGCACTCCTATGACTAATTCATGTAGATGTATGGCAGAAATGAACGCAACATTGTAAATCAATTATCCTCCAATTGAAAATATTTTTTTTAATTAAAAAAAAACAAAAAACACAAAAGCACTCAACTCCTCCGCCTGCCCATTCTTCCTCCCTTCACCACCCCCTCCGTGGGCATTGATCCCCTGGGTGCTCCCCAGCAAACTTCCAGGATACAATTCTCTGTCT
The DNA here is from genome assembly GCF_003369695.1 of Bos indicus x Bos taurus. Classification (NCBI taxonomy): domain Eukaryota; kingdom Metazoa; phylum Chordata; class Mammalia; order Artiodactyla; family Bovidae; genus Bos; species Bos indicus x Bos taurus. Next base: position 41,037,925 of record NC_040083.1, read on the forward strand.
CAAGATATGTTTCCTTCTTCTCTATAGCAAAGGGAAATATACTCAGTATTTTTAAATAACCTACAAGGGAAAAGATTCTGAAAACGAACTGTATTTTATATAATCGTTGAGCTGTACACCTGAAACTAGCATGATATTGTAAATCAACTATACTTCAATTTAAAAAAATTAAAGACTAAGGCTGTTTTGGAGAAGAATGAAGGTTGGAAATTGGGCAAGTTTGGCTTTCATTTCTTCACACCTCTGGGCCAGTGGTTTTCAACTGTGATTGATGTTAATGGTTTACAGTTCCTTTCCTGACCATAAATTCCCTGAGGTCATTACTGAGATAAGCATCTAGGACTGGTAAATTGCTCTGAGGCAGCTGAAGGTGGCAGGAGTCTTTAGTGAGAAGATGATCAGATGTCTGTGCATTTGGCTTTTGGAAAAAAATAAGGAATCTTGACACTGAGGTATTTAATGTTTACTATACTGCTGCAGCAAGTCCCTAATGTAAATATATTTTCCACTGAAGATAGAATCGTAAATAATCACATTCAGTAATTATTAAGTATAGTAATTCATGTAAAGTTTGTTAATATTAATTCTTCTGATGAACATTTATTGAACTTGTGAAATGTTCATTTATATGCAAGATCTCATTTGGCAATTATATTGTTTGTTATTTACTGATAAGGAAACAGGCTTATTTAATTTTGCTTTATGCAAGAAGCTCACTAATTTATTTTTTCCAAGATAGAGCTTCAGATGCCCTTTTTTGTTTTTGTTACTATCTTGCAGTCAGGTGGAGTCATGTTGTCATTCTCCAAATAAAGGAAGAGTGGAAGCATTCCTCTAGGATCAGTTTAACAGAAAGGACCAGCTATACATAAAAGAAGTACCATAAAGGTGTCATACATATTTGTAACAAGAATATATCAGTTCTACATAGTTAAGCCTAAATTACCTACAATAGGAGAACTCAATGAAAGAATTCATGAGCTAAGGGAATTGTATATGCTTCTTTCAACAGTGCATTTTCAGCACCTAGGAGAGCAGTGAGCATCATTTGTGAAATGAATAAAGGATCCACAGGCTTCTGTTTCAGCCAACAGCTTCAACCTCTTCCCTGCTTCTCCCACATTTCCTACTAAAACTGCTGCAATGAACTCAAATACTCCCATTTGAATTTAATTTTTCCTACTCTTCTTTCCCAATTATAGATGTAGAGCTAATGACGAGACAAATATAGAGCTACTAACAAAGATTGAAAAGTTGTAATAACTGTCATTAATCAGCAGGGTTGATGCTAGAAGTCAAGATAGAAACATTCAGTGTGACATCAAGAAGTCCATTACTATTCTGAAAAGATGACACTCAACATTATTTTCTTCTGATCTGTTCATGTTTATATCATTTGATTTACTTCATACCTTAAGTCACCTAAGAATTTTCTGGGACAATTTTTCCAAAGGGAATGTCATGATTCCTGCAGAAAATTTTAACCTTTTGTCCCAGTTATGAGCTCAACATTTAGGTTTGCTCATGCAAATCAAATGATTTTGTACTCTCTATAGTTACAAGCATAATGATGACTCTAAATGCCTATACAGCTCAGATTTTACATCTTGCTTGTGCATTTTTCTCCTGGTTCAAAGATAGTTGTCCAAATGGTTCATTTAGTCTGTTGAAAATCCTTCTACCTGTTACATTAGTTGAATGTGATAGTAAATATATACCCTTCTTTGCCTTCCATTGAACTCCTTCAGTGTCTGTATGTGTGAGATTATTGACAGAATTAGATATTATTTTACAGTAGAGTTACAGCTGTCCAAGTTCTAAATAACAGCTATGACTAACCCCATGGGGGAAGATTCCTAATAATTTTCCAAGTTTCTTTGTTAGTGACAGGTTTCATGCATAATGCCCAGCTATTAAAGCATTAGAGTTTCTTTGATTTCTTAATCATTAACAACTTTAGCTCTGATTGCCCATGGAGTTGCAAGCTGTTAAAATTATCGTTTGGCTCTTACTAATTTTGAAACCAAGAGCTGTTTGTTCATTTGATGTAGCACAGGTCTTTATCAGAGCACACACAACTCAAGAGCACTAAGAATCTACTATAAGAAAGCCTATTATAAAATAATAAATTTGTAAAAATAAATGGGAGTAAAAGGAGAGAATTCTTAAACACTAAAGAGTTTTGTTTTTTGAAAGATTCAACAAATTTTTTTCAGTAGAAAACTTTTTTTTTGGTAATTTTAGTATTTAAATAGAGATTATTTTATTTAGAAAAGATAGAGACATGGCTGGTTCTTGTTGATGTTTGAAAGAAAACAACAAAATTCTCTAAAGCAATTATCCTTCAATTAAAAAATAAATTTAAAAAAAGGATAGGAAATCTGAAAGCTGTGTTTCAGTGCTGTAAGGTCACTTGAAATTCAACCAGAGCTAAGATAATGTTGGATTATCATGTAAGCCAACGGAATATTAAAGCATCCTGGAAAATTCTATGCATACGCAGCCTTTTCAAAGCTATGCCCCTACAATACTTTACCTATAGTAAAGTAGGTATTTGTTATCTAGGTTTTCTATTTGTTAAGATCAATTGATGGTCTGATACAGTGAAAGGTGTTACCTTGACCATTCATTCATACATTCATTTAATCATCCACCATCTATTCAGAGAGAGTTATTTATATTCCAAATATAGTTTATTGAAAAAAATTGAGAAATGACTTATAAAAATGACTTTTCTGTAATGTTATGGTTCTATTTCTACATTTGACTGAATGAATTTATTATTGGGTAAAGATGCTCCTATAGACTAATTCTGTGAAGACTACCTAAGAAATATATGAGAAGCTAGTTAAAATAATAAATTCCTAATCCCTATTCTCAAAGATTTTGTTGGATAGATCTACGGTAAGCCTAGCATTTGAATTTTTTTGAAACCTACTCAAATACTGATCAGAGAAGGCAATGGCACCCCACTCCAGTACTCTTGCCTGGAAAATCCCATGGACGGAGGAGCATGGTGGGCTGCAGTCCGTGGGGTCGCTGAGGGTCAGACACGACTGAGTGACTTAACTTTGATTTTTCACTTTCATGCATTGTAGAAGGAAATGGCAACCCACTCCAGTGTTCTTGCTTGGAGAATCCCAGGGACGGGGGAGCCTGGTGGGCTGCCGTCTATGGGGTCACACAGAGTCGGACACGACTGAAGTGACTTAGCAGCAGCAGCAGCAGATACTGATATATAAATAGCTTTCAAAACTTAATATAATATCATCTATAACTATTTCTTCCAAGAAGAGTCAGTTACCACATGTATTTGTTTATCTTATGTTTAATGTGGCTATTCAACTTCCTATTCAACTCCCTCCTTCTCTGGGAAGCCCCAGTGCTCTAAAGTAATGGCAGGGATAGGATGTTATCCTTAGATAGGACATCAGAAAAATGAACATCCAGCTTTCCTCAGTTCAATATTTCTAATTTCTTGGGGTTTCTTTCTAAGTATTAATTTAGTACCAGGCAATACCTGGCGTTTGGAAATGCCACTACTAGGAAAAGTCAGCACTGCCTGGAAGCTCTCTCTTATTTATAGGCCCGCACTCATACTGTTCTTGTATATGAGCTATAAATCTTCCCTTCCGATGTCATTCTTTTTCAATACTTACCTGTTTGGCTGCATCAGGTCTTAGTTGTAGCACGTGAGATCTTTTGTTGTGGTGCATGAACTCTGGCTGTGGCACACAGGCTCAGTGGTTGCAGTGGGCAAGCTCCAGAGTGCACAGGCTTTAGTAGTTGTGGACTGTGGGCTCTGAAGTGCTTTGAAGCATGCAGTCTCTGTAGTTGTGATGTGTGGGCTTTGTTGCTCCGTGGCATATGGAATCATAGGTTTCCCGACCAGTAATCGAACCCATGTCCTCTGCTTTGCAAGGTAGATTCTTAACCACTAGACCACCACAGAAATCTCTTTTGTCATTCTTTATGTCACAAAACCCTCCCAAACTTGTCTTCACAGCTTTTTCTAAAGAGATACAACATAAGCTTCTGGCATGTAGAGGTCCTATTACTGAGGCGAAGGGCTTCCCTGGTGGCTTTGACGGTGAAGAGTCTGCCTGCAATGTAGGAGACCTGGGTTTGATCCCCGAGTCAGGAAGATCTATCTCCTGGAGAGGGAATTGGTAATGCTCTCCAGTATTCTTGCCTAGTAAATCCCATGGATGTAAGAGCCTGGTGGGCTACAGTTCACGGGTCACAAAGAGTCGGACACAACTGAGTGACTAACACTTTATTATTACCCAGGCAAGCAAAAATAGAAACACTTAGTGCATTTTCACCCAATCCATTCAATCCATCATTCACTTTGCAACCCTTACTCTATGGTTAGAATTAAACCTCCTATTGCCCAGTTTTGAATGTATTTTCTTTTTTTTATCTTCACCTCTTCTTTAAAAGATTTGTTCTTAAGTACTGACCTGAAGAAATTTCTCCAGAATTAACTTATTTCCTTTTTTTCTACAAGCTAATCTTAATGAATTTTTGAATCTCCTATATACTAGAATATACCTCTAATCAGTGCTTCTCACTCAGTATCATTACTATTAAGTATAATCATTCATTAATTATAATGTATTGTGATTTGAGTGCTTATTAAAGATAACTCTCATCTTTCTGAGGAAGTAGCTCATTTTCCTTGCAGACTATAGGCTTGCTGAGCACTGTGTGCAAGTAAAAGATGACACAGCACGTGTACAATGTCTGTATGTCAGTCTGAGATGACTATATGTCATATCCTTTTACGGTCCTTGATATTTGTGCCTGCTAAACATCTGTAGTACACTAGATGCTGTGCAGGACAAAGGAAACTGATAAAGCATAGCTGGACAAAGTCTAATAATTACTCTCTCATCCTACATTGAAAATTAATATAATTGAAGACTATAGGAAATATTTCCATTTTGCTCTTCTCTAGAGTAAGTAATTCAAGTCCCTTTAACCACTTTTGTTTATTAACTCCGTGATCCCCAAACTCTATTACATAAATGAAGAAACATAGTTAAACAATTTTAGCTTCTTTTATTAGTGATATAAAATTTCATAGTTGAAAAAAGGAGGCTAAAATCAAATGAAACCTGGAATGGATCAATGAGGATAAAAGCTTCTCTAACTGTATTCCCTAAAGATAAAATCATTAAAGTCTTCTAGAACAGAATGGTTAGTAACTGCTCCCCCACAAAAGTACTCAAAGTTCTTGCCTCACAAAGGATTTTTTCTTTGCCGCTCTAAGATGATTCTTTAAGGAGGGGAAAAATCAGAAAAACATTCTTTTTTTTTTTTAATAAATGGCACTTCTAGCACACTACAGTACTAAACCATGTGTTATCTCTTGATGTGGCCCCAATTGAAAAGTACTTTCAGATGTTTTTTTCCATTATATAAAAGAATAGGCTTGAGTTCTTTTATATCATTAGAAAATAACAACCGACGTTTTGGTGTACAGGGTCATCACTAAAATGATAACAAGAATGAAGCGTGTTGTATCCTTTGTTCACCCTGTTCATCTTCTGACTTTAGTTTTGCTTTTCATATAGTTCTTTGTGAGATTCCTGTCACATAAAAAATACAAGTAAATGTCATTATGAGTGACTCTGCAGTTTTTCATGGAAGTTTCATTTATCTAAGTCATCATAGCATTCAAAGTTGAATTGCTTCCTAAGGCAACCTCAGCATTAGTTTGTCTGATGTTTCACCCGGTTCATTCATTTCCTATCTGTTGTCAGACTGTAGGCGTCTTTGAGTATATCTTGTTCATGTATTGGGGACATTGCTATTCACAATAACTTCATATTAACACACTATTAACAGTTAACTTATGGTATCAGTGTAAGAGTCAAGTATCTGGATGGTAAGACTATTAGGTGGTTCTGTTTATAAATAGATTTAGAAATGGGGAGAAATGGAAGGACAAATATTATAAAGTACATAAGTGTAGATAATAAACTTATTGTAGATTTTAACATTTTATTACATTTATCTGTTTTTTTAAATTTCTAAAATGAATAAAAATATTTGAGATCTTAGAAACAGAAGAAATTATAGTTGCTGCTTATTTCTTATTTTATATTTTCTTATCTTAGGAGACTTACCTATGCATTTTTCCTATGGTATTTCTCTCCCAGGTGTCCTTCTTTCTTGCCTATGCTGTTGAAGCATATTTTTTATATTTTAACAGTATGGAAAGTTCTTGAGTTTATATGACTAGGACCTAAAGATAAATACATAACTATAGGTGACTTTTATTCTTTTTACTTTTTAAAATTTGATGACTCAGGTTTATAGATGGATTTTTGCATGCGTTTTGCTACAAGCTGATGCTTATGGTCTTTATATTTGCAGATATGGACAGAAGTCAAGGGAGATTAATGTGTTGAGATGCATGGGAGGTTTTAGGTGATATGGAAAACAGTATGGTTGAGTTTTAGGCTGAACCACATTTTGGAAATATTAATTGAATAAAAGCCATTTTAAACATTTCTCGGGCCCAAACTCCTAGATTTTAATTCAGATTCACATCCCAATGTATTTAAAATGTTTCTCCCTTGATCCATTGGCCATTAAGAATTATGTTCAAATAGTGTATTAAAAGTATAATCATGGACTTCCTTACCACTGCTGTCCAAAGAAATATCTCATAACTCTTTCATTCTTAGCTAAATTTCTGAATTTTTGAAAATGGGTGCCCTTCCTAAGTGCTTCTCCTTTTTTCTTTTTACAATTTAAAAAATTTCCTCATCCTAACTTTATGAGACTATCAAGGAAGAAAATCTTTTACAATTATCATGAGACAGTTAAAGAAGATAAAATTGAATGCCTTGGGAGTTTTGTGTAGTACAAAAAAGCAAAGAATAATTTGGTTTATTTGTTTTTTCCCATCTAATATTTTTAGGTACAAGCCTATGCAGAAAGTGGATGGGGTTGCAGATGGTTTCACAGGAAGTGGTCAACAGACAGGCACATCTGTTGAGCAAACTGTAATTGCCCAAAGTCAACATCATCAACAGTTTTTAGGTATGTTAAGGTGTAATGCGTATTAGTTGTTATTGGAATTTTGAAAACAAGAGAACTACAGTAGTGTTTTATCCAAGTACAATGTCTATTACAGGTATTAATTACATAGATTTTTCGTGTGTGCTGAAACTATACACATTATGTGATAGTTCTAGTTCATTTCTACTTTTTTTGTGTCCGCTAGACTTATTTTTAAAAATCTCAAGCTATGTAAAACTTTTAAATTCATATGAATTAAAGGCTCATTTCTGTGGAATTGTTTCCCGGAATTTGTATTAATTGGGCTTTTGTGATCAAAATTGTGTTGTAGTTTCAGTAGTATTAGTAACTTCAAGTGCCAGAAGCAGTTCTCATTTCCTATGTAAAAAGTTGCATATGCTACAATCTCAGATTAGAAAAAATTATAAACTTTTAAGTAATTTATTCTTTTAAATTGATCATAGTATTTCCTATTTTTGTAGTTTTCTAAATGGTATACATGTTTCTTGTTACTTAGGAGTTAAGGAAGTGGAACTTGAACATTTTGCATATTCCTGTAAAAGCTAAAAGTGCAAAATGCCATTTTGCACTTTAATTGACAGCTTTTCTAGGGATAAACATGCATAGTTTCGGTACAACAGATCAAAATTAGTAGAATGTATCGGATGTGTATGTGTCTGTGTGTGTGTATATGTGTCTATGTGCGCTCTCTGACAAAGACAACTAAAATGTACTCTCAGGACAGAATAGCTGCTGAAGTATGAGAACATTATGGTGCATTCACAAACTGGAGTCTTCAAGTATATTCTTATAGACATATGAGCTCTCAACAAGAATTTTTATGTTTCTTATTTTATGTTCTTATTTCAATTATAATCTTTAAAAAAAAAAAAGCATATTTTGGATTACCTAGAAGACTAGAACGAATACTGTTCTGAAGATTTAGTTTCCACATTTGCATTTGAATTTATGATAAGGCTGGCACCAAAGTGTATTGCATTAATTGTCCAGAGCTAATGAGAAAAGAACAGACTTACTATGTAAATTACGGCTTCATCCCAAGGGAAGGCTCAATGATGTCCCAGTGCTCTGTGTGGAGGAAAGTTTCACAGCTTATTTGAATATAGAAACATAATGGGAGAACCAGCCACCATGAAGTATGTGTTGGTTGTCAAACTCAAAAGTTCCTGCACTGCAGCAGTCAATACCATATTCATGTCATGAAAGATTCAGTTATAGGACAGCATCATCATCTATCATACAAATTAACATTGTTAATTTAATGTTATTTTTTTAGGTTTCTTTATACTTAGTTTGTAGGTCTTTTGTTTTATGATTATATGAGAGGTATAAGCATAATGAGTTTAAAGCTAATGTATTTTATATACCTAAGTAACAAAATGATAAAAATAACTAAAATTGATACTGGCCAGCTCAAGGTATTTTTCTTATCATAGGGGTCCTGTATTGAGAGACACTATGATATGTTATTTCCAGTATAATCATAGTGAAAATTTAGTTTCTCCAAAATTTTAAAACTATTCCCTCTATTCTTTTGTGCTGCTGCTGCTGTAACTTTGGTTTATAAAATACTAGTCCTTAAAATGCAAAGTCCTTACTTTTTGGACCTCTGACCTTTAATTTTTTTTTCCTTTTTAGTCTGCTTAAATTTTCCTTCATTAGTCTTTAATTGGCACCATCCACAGTAACTTTTTTCCATTGTGTTGTCATGGTAACAGATGCATCTCGAGCACTTCCAGAGTTTGGAGAAGTTGAAATCTCTTCTCTGCCAGATGGTACTACCTTTGAGGATATCAAGTCACTGCAGAGTCTTTATCGAGAGCACTGTGAGGTAGGTCTTTTCAAAACATAGTATGGACACAAGCTAAGTTTTTCCAGACAACTGGCTAAAACAAATACTCCAATGTATTCCTAGAGGACAGATGAAGTTAGTTCATATTTCTTTGAACACTGATAAGCTGTTTTTTTCTTGTCTCAAACTGGAGAAGTGAAGCATGAAGGGGAGAATAAATTTTACTTTCCATCCTCTTAGCCTAGTCTGATACGAATCCTTTGATGAAGCAGTTCCACTTCTAGGTACTTATCCTAGAAAAATCCTTACATGTGGTTGAAGATATAAGTGTATAGGGAACTTGTTGCATTATGGTTTTTAATGCAAAAGATTGATTATAACTTCAGTATCTAACAGGGACTGAATAAATAAAATATGGTATAATCTATAGAGTTGAACACTATGCAACCATTAAACAGAATAGGCAACTCTAAATGTGCTTTTGTGGAACAAGCTCCAGGATTTATTTTTAAGAAAAATGCAAGATGTAAAACAGTGAGTATAGCATACTATTGTTTTCATGAAAAAGAACATGCTGTATACATCTCTCCAGAAGAAAGAACAAAATATTAAAGCTGGTTGCCTTTGGGATCAAAACTGAGTTTAAGGAGTCAGGGGAAACAGGCTTAATTTTTTAATACACCCTTTTTAATCTTCTGAATTTTATACTGTAAATATGTATTTTTATCAAAAACTATTTTCTAGAAATGTTTAGGCATTCCTTCCAGGGATCATTGAGGCTCTAGTTTTGCTTGTTTCTTTTTGACCCTGAGTCTTCTCTTGGTGTTTTCCATCCCTCCTCCTACTTCCTTTCTTATTAGCCCAGATCAGAATTGGATACGTTGTCTCCAGGAGGTGAATTCTCTCCAAGTCCACATATACTGGCCACTTACCTGGCAGAAAGAAGATAGCAGATTGCAATAGGAATTTTCTAAAGTATCCCTCCTTTTCAAAGAGGAACTGTTTAGAATTTAAGTAGCTTTATTCCAGGGCTATTTATGATCTACTTAGAAGTAAAAGATAATCCTTGGGCAGTCCTCCTGACTGCTGACGATGCAGTATGTAGTGAGAAGTCTCAGCTCATAGCATTCACAGGTTTTTTTTTTTCCTACTCCAGAAATAAGAACCGCTTGAGTGAATCTGAGTGCTTGTCAAGGGTGCTAGGTTATTAACAACCAAGGGCAAGTTCTCTCCTTATTAACAAATCATGTGCCATAAGTATTTTTCAACATGTCCCGCCAGTTTGTTCCCAACATTTCTTGTTATGATGAAAAACACTGTCCATTTCTCTTCCACTGCTGTACTTTTTCCAGTATTAGAGAATTTCTGGATGATCCTTACTTATCAAGGAAAAAAAAACTTCTCTTTTGCTTTCTATGTGAATATCATGTCTATTCAAAGGTTTATGTATAGATGCTCTAATCATTTTCTCATTGCTCTGTGTTCAGGTGAAACTCGCTTCAAGCAACCCAGCCTATACAAATATAATTTAGATTTTTTTTAAGTTTATCATATTATTCAAAATATAACTTGGGGAATGATTATTTACAACTCTAAAGAATATACACTAAAATCAATCTAAATGAAAAACTCCCCCAATAAAGATGAAAATATTATTTGGATTATAAAATTTTCATTAATTGTCAGGAATACTCTATATGAGGGCTTCCCAGGTGGCACTAGTGGTAAAGAGCCTGCCTGCCAATGCAGGAGACATTTGAGGCGTGTGTTCCATCCCTGGGTTGGGAAGGTCCCCTGGAGTAGGGTATGGCAATGCACTCCAGTATTCTTGCCTGGATAATCCCATGGCCAGAGGAACCTGGCAAGCTACAATCCATAGGGCCGCAGAGAATTGGATGCAACTTAGCGCATGCACACTGTATATGAAGAGAAAGGAACATTTATAGTAATTAATCTACATGGGAAATGGCAGTTCATAGAATGATCCTCATTTGTTTCAGAGTTACCAGTAGTCATGGCCACTCTCATGGAACATAAAGTCATCTATGAAAAGGAAGTCCCTAATTATTGTTTCCTGTCGCACTTCTAAACTTTTGATGGACAGGTACTTGGGTCTCAGATCCAGTCCTATAAATGGTGGTTTGCTTTAGGCTAGTGGCATTAGGATTATTTTAAACTATATTTGCCATACATTTTAGTCTGAACAAATTTAAAAGTGGGTGGACAGATGACAAAACGTTTTATTCATTTGTGAATGAGGCTGATACAAATGTCCTTTCAATAGAATTATTTGAGGTTATTTAATTTGAAGAGATACTTAATTTAAGGTGCACTGAATTTGTTACTTGCCTTATTTTATTTCATATTTCCTATTGTTTATGTTTTTAAGAAAGAGTAACATACCTATTTTGACTGTTATTTGGAATTCTCATAGTTGGTTTATCAAAGATACTTTGAAAGGATCACTAGTTACATAAGGAACAAATATAAGTTTCAATACAAGTTGCTCTAACAGTAATTTTTCCTTTCTATATATGCATAGTGTTCCTACATCAGTCTCATAACTAGAGACATATAAGGTATTAGATCAGATATTACTAGTTGCTCCATTAATAGATGTCTGTCAGAAGAAGCCTAAGTTAGAATCTTTCAAGAAAGCAGGTATAATAATTTGCCTCCTGAGAAGGTTTTGGGTTTTGCTGGGAGCAGCCATATCTGGATGCCCTTTACTTTCAGGGCTTGCTTTTGCATTTTTATTGTTGCTGATATTAAAGGGTGAGGAGTGTGATATTAATTTGTCCCCTTCCCTTCATTTTCATCATCCAACTACTTGCAACATTTCCTTCTAGTTCCCAAAACATGCTCCCAAACAAATTTTACTTAATATTTGAATTGGTCTCAAAGTGTCTTTGTGTAGAACATTAGTTATTCTCTGTACCATGCACAAGGCCAGGTCTACACAAGTAGCACATACTCCAGCATTAGGAAGTCATGGTTTCCTCTTTCTTCTTTAAATGTTCAGATTGATTCTCTCAGTTGCTTCTTCTTGTCTCTTAGTTTCTGTGAATTTTGCAGATCTTGAAGGTGTTGTTTTACGTGTTTTTGTTCTCAATGCTGATGACATCAAACACATTATACTGAGGACTTGTCTTTTATACTCAAAATAATCACAGAATCACGGGATCTTTGCACAAATAGGTTATTTAGTTTTATGACTGCCTTTATCTGAAGGCAAATTTGCAGACTAATTGCAATGACAGGGTGAAATTAAATATGATCATCAAAAGCTAATGAAAGTGGCAAATTTTAGCATCATCGAAAAAAATATCTTGATGCAGCTGGAGATCTGAGAAAATTAAGCAGGAGAGGTGAGGCCCATGCCCTCAAGGTTAAAAAGGAGAGAGAGTCTTACAGCTTCTCTCTAAAGGGAGTGTGTGCAAAGAGGAATGAGAGGAAGCCACTGTGTGACCACAGAGAGGCTTTTTTTCTGCCAAGACAGGCACTACCCTTGGAAGGTCAGCCTAATTCTAGTTTCTGCCCCCAGCCTCTGCTTGGCTAGGAATGCTTCAGAAGCCATGGTCTGCAGCCCTAGGCCAAGCTAACTTAGCCCTAACTCCATCTGCCACGCACAGGCACCTCCACACCTTTATCTTTTGCCCTCTTTTAGGACCAGTGGACACAGTCCAGTGAAGGCTGATGTGACTCAAATCTATGTTCTGTGCCCATATGAATCTAACAAGAGTGGAGGCAACCAGGGAAGCAGTGGGTTAATGGGTGAAAGAAAGCGTAGGGAAGCAAGCCTGATAATAGAGAGAAAAGAGGTAAAAATAAGGGTGGGGTGTGAGGTCATTCTGAGAGGAATACAAGTTACCCTTCTTAATCATTTATGTATGAGATATTTTCCTCCTTGTCTCTAGCTAATCTCTTTTGTGTTCCCATTTCCATTGGCAAAACTTAGTCTAGTTTCACTATGTCAGTTTATGAGCCCAAAAGTATCTTTACCTTTTAAGTCTTGTTACAGTATGTACTCCTCACACATCCCCATAAGTGATTTTGTAAGGTAATATCAATAACCATTTTGTTTTGTAGGCAATATTGGATGTTGTTGTGAATCTTCAGTTTAGCCTGATAGAAAAATTGTGGCAAACATTCTGGCGCTATTCTCCCTCAACTCCAGCTGACGGCACTACCATTACTGAGTCAAGGTCAGAATCAATATGCTTTTCCAATTCATTTTCATGGCTGAGTAGATGTCACAGCTAATAAATTAGAGATATGTATACCAGTTGTGAACCTTACCTGATAACCTTAATTGAAGAGATTGAAATAAACCACAAAGTACTCTCTTGAGGTTTCAGCGTGTGTATTATAGCTCCCATTTTTATTGATTTGGGGGACTGCGGTAGAACTATTTCATCCTCATGGGTTTAGTATCATATCTGCCTTTCATACTGTCAGAAAGTCTTAACGTGCATAGGCAGCTCCGGGGGAGTATTTTATATATCCAGCCGTATGGCACCAGGGCAGTGGTGGTATAGTTCTAACCTCAGTAATATTTGATAAACTAAAACTATTTTTAAAGTCCATTTTCTTTTTTATCCTCATTTGCCATCTATTCATTTGCTACATTTATTCACACCAGCAATCTGAGTGAAATAGAAAGTCGACTTCCGAAAGCAAAGCTGATAACTCTGTGCAAACATGAGTCTATCCTGAAATGGATGTGTAACTGTGACCATGGGATGTACCAGGCTTTGGTGGAGATTCTCATCCCCGACGTCCTTAGACCTATTCCTAGTAAGTTAAATGCAGACAAGTACGGATGCTTTTGTTCTCCTACATTCCACCCAGGAAGTTTCGGGTAGTGACGTTGCAAACTAGAGTGATTCTAATCTCATTTAAATTTGCCACATAGAAAACACGCAACACAGAGTATTGCATGAAAGCAGCCTAGAGCAACACTGTAGTTAAAAGGGAAAAATTCTGTTTTTCAATCTTTCATTTTCTTTTTGACGAAGAAAGACAACCTAAAGATGTGACAGCCCTGATGACTAATTGCAAGAACACTCCCAGGTCAGTCAGCCAGTGTGAAAATCATTCAACCCAAGGACACAGTGTCCTTCATAAAACCCCTAATTTTTGAAATCTGTGATTGCTAGACCAGCCTCTTTCACGGTTGCTTTTGATTTGAAATGAATTTATCTTGGTTTCTACTGAAGTTAAATTTCTTTTAAAAGCATTTACTTTGTCACCGACATCATGTTAAAAACTACAAATGCAGTTTCCACTAACAGTAATGGTTAACTGGCATTTTGAGAGAAAAATCTATGTAACTGCAAGAGCATTGTATTCCCGCCATGAAGCAAATAGGAATTACGTAGATAAGTTACATTACTTTTTTAAGTGATAGCTTTTTTTTTAAGCTACTCTGTTGCAAACAAAGCTATTTTTTTTTGCAAGTGTCAGTCTAAAAGCCACTATGGATACATATGTTGGAAGCAGTTGAAAAGATTTTAGGCCTACATCTTTATGAGCACATACTAGTAAACTTAACCTTTAGAGAAATGGAACAGAATTGCTACTCTACAGTGACATTAATAAAGTAAAACAATCTTTTAGCTTGTAAAATTAGCAACTGTGTACTTCAAGTACACTGTTCACAGTAAATTTGTATTAAAGTATTCCAGAAAATATTAACATAGGGATTTAGTAAGAAAAGGTGAAGATTTAACATTTGTATGTTTATACTTTCTTTTTAAAAATACGGTAGAGTGGAAGATATGTATGTTTCCCACCACCTAAAAAAGTATGCTTAGATGTACATTTATATATAATATCAGTGAACACACACATAAACATACATAAATATGTACACAAATTAGTTTTTTAAAAATTCAGCTGCCATAGTCTCACGTTGTTATAAATTGCTAATATCGTCTCTACTGCACCAACTGACAGTTGGTGTCCTGACTAAAGATTGATTAAAAGTGACATTGTCATGGAAAATTTCAACATGTAAATTCTCTACTGATTTATGTTCCAGAATCTGATTTTCCTTGTTTTTGTCTTACTCCCTGTGCTCTGAGTAATAATCTCTAGAGATGTTTAAGAAAAGTTGCATAGGGTAGCTCATTAGCCTATGACATCTTGCCACCAACATAAATTTCTCTCATGAGATATAAGAAAAAAATGCCAGTGAGCACCTTCTTTGAGGCAAATCAACAACATCAGTATTCGTTAAACAATTCTAAAATCTGTTGCTTCTATGTTAGCATCACAAGACTAACTTGTAAATTCAGCAGTTACCTAACATGAACCATGTATCAAGTTTAGATGGTTTTAAGCCCCATAATTTTTAAGTACACGATACACATGACCTTTGTTTTTCACAAATTTTTGTTTGAAAAACATTTTATTCTGTCTCTGCATTCAGAGAACTCAAATTCAGGAATTTTTATATAAGTATAGTTTTATAGTTTCTCTGAAATTACAAGATACATTAATGTGCCACCCTACCAAGTAAATTTGGAATTTTAATTCCTGTTCTATAATAAGATTTAACAAAAGTAAAGCTTAAAATACAGTTTAAATCACAGTCTTCTGATTGTATGCATTTTTGTATTAATCATAAGCAAGCTGAGACAAGTTAGTTTTAGAATAGCTTTAAATTTCTAACCATCCATTCATGAGAAAAAGTTGTCAGTCAATCTGCACAATTTAATCTGACATGAATCCCTATAGAGAGAACAAACTTAATTTTATTTTTGAAAATTTTATTTTCCTGGCTACTAGTACTTCACTCTACCATTTACTGTCCAGATGGGATTCCTTTTTTTAGCCAAAAAAAAAAAAAGTTTGCATATCACACTAATTTAAAGTCAGCTTGAAGCTACTATACTCTAAAATACATTTATCTGAAAATGGAAAAAATAAAGTGAAGTGTAAAAAAATTGTGTAAGAACTCAACTGGTAGTACTTAAATGTACAAATTATGATTTCAGTTAAAGATGACCCAAAATGTCATATAATACAAAAAAGTAAAAACTAAAAATCATTTGAGATATAAAACATAATGTTTTTATTTTATAACCTCCCTAGCATTAAATTTGTTTAAATAAAAGAAGACCCATATTAAAAATTTTAAAGTAGCTTTTCCCAGTTCTTGGTTTTTTCAGATTAAATAATTATTAATTAGAGAAAAATACATAATACAGATAATCAAACTGAATCTTGAACAAAGTTTTACTGACTTTCAAAAAGGGTCTTTAATTTTTTTTCACTCTTTTTCATTTCCATTCATGCCTGCCCTCCATGGTTCTAGTACATAATACAGCAGAAAAATATTTTTCTTTCTTTTTTCTTTTTGACTAATATGGGAAGCTTTGGAAATTTCAAAAACTTAGCTCTCAAGAAATTTCCAACTCAGGGTTTCCAATGGATGATTCTCATGTTTAAAATCTGCACTACTTGAGTATTTTTCCAAAAAAAGATAGCCATTTAAATCTTTTTTGTCATTTTACCACTTAAATAAACAACTTTTAAAAATTAGTTATTTTATTATTGGATCAGTATAATTTATATCTGATGCAAGCAATTTGAGTAAGCTAAATTATGTCTAACTCTGCTTTAACAAAAGTAATAAAGATGCATGTCAGACTATTTTGAGCACAGAAGAAAAATGAGGGAATTTGATCCCATCATTAATACTCTTGGGAGCCTTGGGTAAAAATGTGACTTCTCTGTCTCTTATCATGGACTACCAACTGCACTACCTACCCGCATCACAGGGAACCCACAAGGATCTGCTTTGTGTTCTGGGTGCTTCAGACATTTATTAAATGTCTTAAACTACTCCCTATACCGTGTAGCCTTGGGCACAGATGAAATGAAATGCTCTGACTGAATTACTTGTTGAACAAGAGAAGAATTCTGTTTCCTATCTCAGTAAGGGATCTCAGTAAGCAGATCCCTTAGAATAAAATAATCATAGTCACCCCTGATACTGGAAAATGCTTCCAATTGTTTTATGACCACCATAAAAGTTGCTCTCATGGGACCTATACTTACTTAGGTTTTAACAGAGATGCAAGGAATATGGAACAGACTATTTTAGGAATATCTTAAGAATATTGGTCTCTGTGACAGCAGTTTTATCACAGTAATCTTTTATCGCTACCTGCCAGTGAGATGGAGAATAGTTATCCAGAATATCAAGTCAGGCAATTTTAATTTTACCTTACTTTTCAACAACAGTGAGAGATAACTACTCTAATTGACATGTTCCAATGTAAAGAGATGCATAGAGAAAGAAAGCTTTGCATTATTTTCTTTCTAGCTAAAGAAATGAAAATAAGAGCTTGAAAAAAGTCACCAGATTTCTAAAGACAATACTTAGCCTTTGAGCAAAAAGATGTTTTTGAAAAGAGTATTTTGTCTAAGATAGAAAATTCCATACGTATATTCACAACTGGTATATGTTGTTATAAGCAAAAAACGCTTGAATGTTTTCATTTCCCAATGAAGTGTCATAAGTATCTGGGAACAAAATAGCTTTAAGACAAAAAAAGCCCACGATATAATATTTGGATTCTTTCATAGTTAGGAATAATGTTAAATAAAGTCTTGTTAATGAGGATAAGTTCTGTCTTGTGCTATTTCAAATGCTATGGTTGTATGTTTTCCCTTATTCTAGCATAAAGATTAATGTTCTTTGGTATTTGTTTCGTTCTGCTTCTCTTCTTTAACATGTAGGTGCCTTGACCCAAGCCATTCGAAATTTTGCAAAAAGCCTTGAAGGTTGGCTTTCCAATGCCATGAACAATATTCCACAAAGAATGATACAAACCAAGGTACACTTTCATGTCCTTGCCTTTTCTTTTGTGTTTAGGAAATGGTCATGAACTATGAATTTTAAATTTGTCCTATCAAATGATGTTATGTGAAATATAGCATTGATTTTTATATTTGTATTTTATAACCATGTGGCAAAGAACTTCACAAGATATGTTGTTTGATAATACTCCTTTCAGAGAGACTAGAGAAGCATTGTAGGTGTGGTATATTTATCAGCCCTTTTCTAAAGTGTATATTTCAGGTTGCTTAATTTCAAATATTGAAAAGAATAGCCTAGAATGTGCAAATAATTTCCATTTGAATGAGTTTTAGATTTTTTTAAGTCCCCTACTATACTCATATTCTGAATGCTCATGTGAAATAACCATTTTGCTTTTCAGGATGTTTTGTTTTTAACACTGGAGAATGCTTTTGTGAATCAAGTAATCATTTCTTAAAGAGAACCGTTATCTCATAGTTGAGTATATTACAGGAATATGGATTATTTAGCTGGAGATATGAATTCTATTCTTCACTTTTTCCCCTACTAACCATGTTACTTTAGATTAACCTGTGAACACACTTGACAGATTGGACTGATTCTGTCCAAACTTTGATAACAAAAATCACATTTGTGGCCTTTTGTCGGGAACTGTATCTCCTGTCAGACTCCAACAATGTGCCTTGGCTGTCAGTTTGAAAATGTAGCTGAAGCTCTTGTAGCTGACAAGTCTGTGATAGCACAAGTAACTCTCAGTTCTTCCTGTTTTGGCTTAAGGTTTGCAATAACACATTCTATCTCTAAAACATACTGAAGGTCACATTTCAAGGACATGTCCACCTTAGATTGTTGCTTGATTGAGCTGTGCTGTCAATATGGTAGGGTTAACCACATGTGGCTATTTACATTTAAATTTAGTTAAATTGCATTAACATTTTAGTTCCTCAGTCACACTAGCTACATTTCAAGTGCATCTTAACCCATGTGACTAGTGGGTACAATATTAGGTAACACATATGTAGAGCATTTCCATCATTGCAGAAATGATTCCCTCCGTGGCAGTTCTGTTCTAGAGTGCCACATTGAGGTGAGAAAATAAAGGAGATGCTCTTTGATTAAGATAATCAGAGGAATGCTTTCCAACTTACAAAGTCAGTCATAGTCATAACATTACTTTCAAACAACTGAAAGCATCTCCTACCCCAGTATCATCAAGTGGTTGTGATAGCAATCCAGCTGCACTATTGGTCATCTCATTGATCTCCAGAATTGATTTGGGTGGTTTCCCTTGGTGAAAGATGTCTTCTGCTACTCCTCTCTCAAGGATGTGCAGCCTTTTTTCAGCTGAGCATTCAGTCAACAAAGATGATCCAGCTGGACAGTAGAAACAGCATAATGAGAATGTGACTGGAAGTTGTTATCAAAATGCCTGTATTCATATCCCACCTCTGTACTTTAGTTTCTCTGTAGTCTTGAGTAAGATAGTTAACCTCCCTAAGGTAGAACATGTGTCTAATGGGATGTTTATGAGAATTGAACATGGTAATATATGTTAGACATTTAACACAATGCTGGCACATAATATGTACTTGATTAGTACAAACCTCAGAGATGGGAAAATGTGAAATATTCTCTATGAGGATATGTGGATGTCCCCAAGCTCCACATGGTCCTAAAACATCTCAGTATCAAGACAGGGCATCGTTGTCTTGTGGAACATCTATTCCCACTCAGCCAAATGACTGTTCAATCAGTTGCTTGTTTATATACCCACAGTGATTTAATGGGATTCCATCTATTCCTATAAATACATTAAAATCCTCATCAGATCTGCTATGGAAGTAACAAATTTTCATGAGATCATGACATTTAGATATTTATTTAGACTTTTTTTGTCATTATCTTTGCTATCTTTCAACATAACCTCATTTGTTCAGGGTTTCAGCAGGAAATAAAAGGTGTATCCAAAGAGAAGAATAATTGAAGAAAGTTTAATAAGGGTCTGTTTCTAAATGTGTAAACAGAGCTAAGAAAACCGAGGACTAGCATTAGTAGGGGAAGCCTGCCCATCCCTAGGTCTGAATGGGAGAGAAGCAATTATGGCATCAGGAGCTCTTCTCCTCCACGCAGGACTGTGGCCTTAGGAAGGAGAGAGCAGAGGTTGTGAGGGAATAAATACTTTGACCACTTTCTTCTGTCCTTCAGTCCCTTACCAGTGCCTCTCATTGACCAAATCCAACTGGAAGCCCAAGGACAAGGGAGGCAGTTAATGCAATTTTTTCAGTTTAGTCTTCCTGGGCACAGAGCAGAAGGGGGAAGGATAGAAAGTACATTTCAGAGGGCAAACAGGGATTTTTCTGGATAACCCTTTTACAAACATCCAGATTCTGGAAAAAAAAAAAAAAAAGAGTTCTTCTTGTTGCCTGTGTCTGAGAAGTTTATTAGCTATCTATTTGCTAATACAGGCTTTGAGTTCTCCTATTTCACCTCAAAATTGACCACCCTTATTTCACCTCTATAAAATAAAGATTAAAAGAGTGAATCTGAATGATAATGCTGTGAAAAGTATATTTTTTAATCCAGATAAAAAGTGGGACTGGACAGTTTGGTTTTCCAAATAAAAGGAAAATTTTTTTTTATTTGCTTAGTTTGTAGCTGACTGTCACACTGAGAATAAGAAATGAAAATCAACATTTTCCCTAATTTCCTAGACTAAATCATTTCTTGCTGATGATGAGTAGCTACTTGCAAGACCAGTTTAATTAATGGTGCACTCAGATGTCTAAGAATGTGGGAGTTTGTTTTAGCCTTGACCTCAACCTACTGAAAAGGAAAATAATACTTGGTTTAGAGGTTTAAATGCTATAATTTACAAGTAAACTGTCTCACCAAATGAATTTGAAATAAGTATCAGAGAGAAGCATTTAAAATTTGGCAAGGGAATAAAGATTTGAAAATTGCAGTGGTTTCTTTTATTGGAGGAGAAAAGAAATCCCAATTTAATTGGATTTCTTTACAGGTTGCAGCTGTAAGTGCCTTTGCCCAGACTCTGCGAAGATACACGTCGCTCAATCACCTGGCCCAGGCAGCTCGTGCAGTGCTTCAGAACACTTCTCAGATCAACCAGATGCTCAATGACCTCAACCGTGTCGACTTTGCCAATGTCCAGGTACTCTGTTTTCTTTCAAAACAGATCTTTTAATGAAAGGTATCCAATGTTTTTCTTCTTAATTAGGATCATCATATTTCTTTTCCAAAGTTACATCAATTCATAGGCACATCTAGATTCACAATGTCCTGAAAGAGGAGAGTTTTACTCAGCTATTGGAGAAGGCAATGGCACCCACTCCAGTACTCTTGCCTGGAAAATCCCATGGACGGAGGAGTCTGGTAGGCTGCAGTCCATGGGGTCGCTAGGAGTCGGACACGACTGAGCAACTTCACTTTCACTTTTCACTTTCATGCATTGGAGAAGGAAATGGCAACCCACTCCAGTGTTCTTGCCTGGAGAATCCCAGGGATGGGGGAGCCTGGTGGGCTGCCGTCTATGGGGTTGCACAGAGTTGGACACGACTGAAGTGACTTAGCATTAGCATTAGCATTACTCAGCTATAACTTTACTGCTCCTCTGTTTTGTGGTTAAAGCCTAGGAAGATTTTTAGTGCTAGACTGCAACATATGTCACCAGGGTTTGCTGAATGATTAATAGAGTAAGGACAACCACGGTCATTGAAGATTGGTAGGCAAGAGTCAAAGCTATGGTAGTTGTGTGTGGATGTGAGAGGTGGACCATAAAGAAAGCTGAGCACCAAAGAATTGATACTTTTGAACTATGGTGTTGGAGAAGACTCTTGAGAGTCCCTTGGACTGC
Source organism: Bos indicus x Bos taurus (assembly GCF_003369695.1). Lineage (NCBI taxonomy): Eukaryota > Metazoa > Chordata > Mammalia > Artiodactyla > Bovidae > Bos > Bos indicus x Bos taurus. The sequence continues at coordinate 41,059,477 of NC_040083.1, forward strand.
AAGAAGATCCAACCAGTCCATTCTAAAGGAAATCAGTCCTGAATATTCATTGAAAGGACTGATGCTGAAGCTGAAGCTCCAATACTTTGGCCACCTGATGCGAAGAATTGACTCACTGGAAAAGACCTTGATGCTGGGAAAGATTGAAGGCAGGAAGAAAAGAGGACAACAGAGGATGAGATGGTTGGATGGCATCACCAACTCAATGGACATGAGTTTCAGCAAACTCCAGGAGATAGTGGATGATGGGGAAGCCTGGTGTGCTGCAATCCATGCAAAGAATCAGACATGACTTAGCAACTGAACAGCAACAACATACACTAAAATAGGTATTATCAAAAAGACGAATAATAGCAAATGTTAATGAGGATGTGGGGAAATGGGAACCATTATACAGTAGTAATTGGACTGTAAAGTGCTACATCCACTTTTAAAGCAGTATGGCAGTTTCTTAAAAGGTTAAACATAGAGTTACCATATGATTTGGCAGTTTCACTCCTAGGTACATACCAAGAAAAATGAAAACACATCCACCTAAAAACTTGTTCTTGGATATTCCAGCAGCATTATTCATATTAGCCACATTAAAGTGGGAACAACCCAGATGTCCATTAACTGATGACTATATAGACAAAACATGGCATTTCACACAATTAAATGTTATCAGACAATAAAAAGAAATGAAGTTCTGTTCTGATACATCCTACAACACAGGTGAACATTACACTAACTGAAAGAAACCAGATACAAAGGACTTTATATTGCAAGATTCCATTTATATTAAAGGAGCAGAATAAGCAGATCTATAGAGACACACAGTAAATTCGTGGTTACCTAGGTCCTGTAGACTAGGTGATTGGGATATAATAGATAAGGAATATGTCATTTCTTCTTTAAGAAATGAATACATTTTAAAATTAATTGTGGTGATAGATGTACTACTCTGTGAATATACTGAGAGAAGCTATTGAATTATATACTCTTATTGAATGAATTGTTTGCTATATGAATTACATCTCAATAAAACTGTGTTAAAAAACAATAGCATTGCTCAAAGATAAACTATTTCTCCATTTCCTACAAATTTTAATCTACAATTCTGGGCTCATTTTATCATTGAAAATAAAAGTAATATTTGGGCTTGATTAATTTTAGGGCTAGGATTTAGAAGTTAAGTTCATTCTAACTTTGATGAATTTGATTTGGTCTTCTAATGTGCATAGTTTTTCTTAAATCTATATAAACATTTGTTTATATATATGTGTATATATATATATACAAACATACATACATACACATACAAATTCATAATCTCCATAAGAACAAACTCATGTTTACAAATCCATTAACTTTACATATTTCAGTGGAATTTACATTACCTGATTTTAGTGGGAATATTAAGAGCTCATACAGTATTGTCTTAAAATGTATACTATAATGTTAATTTCAAATCTTCATTCAGAAAAGATATGTTTAAAAGTACCTTAAGAAAAGTTGAAATGGTAAGGAAACTTCTAGTCTCAAAAAGTAATATAAGTTTAATAACAAAAAACATATTTAAGACTGATTCCTGATAAGATCTGAGAAAGATTTTAAATTTTCTGTTAACATTATTTTCATTTGTATAGTTGTGTGCCTGAATCCTGTGAAGTGTTTACAGAAATGAGTTCTTCCTGGCTATAAATGCCATCCTTGGCAACATTATTACATATAAATGGTTAGTTATACATCTTTACTATGCTCATTCTCATCCTCTCTACTTACCAACTTTGAGGCTACCTTTTCCCTTCTTTAAGTACCAGATTTTTCTGGGTTTTCACAGAAGTTATTAGTGCTGAAACCTGTGTGCTCAAGTATCTATCCTCCAAGGCCTCCTTCCTTCAGTTCAGTTCAGTTGCTCAGCCGTGTCCGACTCTTTGCCCATGAATTGCAGCACGCCAGGCCTCCCTGTCCATCACCAACTCCCGGAGTTCACTCAAACACACACCCAGGACTGATCTCCTTTAGAATGGATTGGTTGGATCTCCTTGCAGTCCAACGGACTCTCATGAGTCTTCTCCAACACCACAGTTCAAAAGCATCAATTCTTCGGCCCTCAGCTTTCTTCGTAGTCCAACTCTCACATCCATACATGACCACTGGAAAAACCATAGCCTTGATTAGATGGACCTTTGTTGGTAAAGTAATGTCTCTGCTTTTAAGACCATGAACACAGTGGTAGCCCTGCATTTCCCTCTACATTTTACTTCTCACCACTCTTGTTCAGTACGTAATCTTTCTCAGGTTAACATATTTGATTTTAATTCCCTTCTTTCTTTCCTTTTCTGTTTCACATTTTGCCTGGTTTTCTGAGTCCCCTGGTTTTCTCAGTCTTCTAGCTCCCATTCCACCTTCATCACCATCTCCTGTTCATTTGAAAATTGTCCCTGTCCCTGTGAGATTAACCTCAGTAAGACTGAAACATGTAAGGATGATGCTCTTGTAATAAGGAAACTTTAAAACAATGAAACCACATGTAAGGGTCAATATTTTAATGCTCTGAAAGAAAAGTGAAAGTGTTAGTTGCTCAGTTGTGTCTGACTCTTTGCAACCCCATGGACTGTAGCCTGCCAGGCCTCTCAGTCCATGGGATTTTTCAGACAAGAATATTGGAGTAGGTTGCCCATTTCCTTCTTCAGGGGATCTTCACGGCCCAAAAATCAAACTTGGATCTCCCACATTGTAAGCAGACTTGTTACCGTCTGAGCCACTGTCTAGCCACCAGGGAAGCCTCTGTCGTCACTTCATCATTCTCTAATCAAATCTTTTCCTCATGCATTCAGGATAACTTTTGCTATTGCAATTATAATTGGTTTTCTGTTTAATTGATAGCATTATAGTAGTATTGCTTTCCAATTCTTTTGTGTGTAAATGGATAGTTTTTCAACTACAGTATGGGCTAAATATACTTGGGTTAGTTAACCTGATAACCTAACTTTTGCATATACTTGTGTTTCTGCATTTAAAAGAGAATCTGATTTTGAAGTTACTGACTCCTTATCATCTTGGAGATATTTATTTCCAAGATAATATCTTTAGTTTTCATCCTTACCTTTTTCCACTAAAGAGTTAAAATATCCAAATTCCTTCACAAGGGAGTATTTACAGGGTACTTAGCTGTTAGTCGGAGAAGGCAATGGCACCCCACTCCAGTACTCTTGCCTGGAAAATCCCATGGATGGAGGAGCCTGGTAGGCTGCAGTCCATGGGGTCGCTAATGGTCAGACACGACTGAGCGACTTCACTTTCACTTTTCACTTTCATGCATTGGAGAAGGAAATGGCAACCCACTCCAGTGTTCTTGCCTGGAGAATCCCAGGGACGGGGGAGCTTGGTGGGCTTCCGTCTATGGGGTCTCACAGAGTTGGACACGACTGAAGCAACTTAGCAGCAGTAGCAGCAGCTGTAAGTATATTTTCAACCTTGAGAGCAGTAAAATGAAACATAGTTTGAAAAGCCAGAATAATGTCCTGTGGCTTTATTTCTCTAAGCTTAGTCTTAGATTATCATTTTCTCTTGGCAAATCTAACTGTAGGAAGTAGTGAGTTTGATTTTATGTTAAATGAAATTAAATTCTTCCAAGGATACCAGTAAGTTCCTTCTGTTCCTTGCCAATACATAAAACATATCTCTCACAGTGGCTTCCCATAGAATTTCAGTTTTGCAAGATGAAAAAGATCTAATGTACAGTATTGAGCATAAGTAGACACTCATATTGTTGTTGTTTTGTAGTCGCTAAGTCATGTTCAAGTCTTGTGACCCCTGAGAATCTGTGGGATTTCCCAGGCAAGAATACTGGAGTGGGTTGTCATTTCCTTCTCCAGGGGATCTTCCTGACGTGGGATTGAACCCACGTCTCTTGCATTGGAAAACAGATTCTTTACCACTGAGCCATCAGGAAATCCCTAACACTCCTATGCTGTATACTTAAAAATGGTTAAGATGATAAGTTTTATGTTTCTTGTTTTATACCACAGACCAAAAAATGCTTAGATGTTTTTGGATTTTAAAAAACACACACACACAAAACCCAGCATCCCCTGTCTTTTTCTTGAGGCCTAAATTCTTCACTCCTTGTCTGCATCCCAGGTGGTGCTAGCGGTAAAGAGCCCATCTGCCAATGCAGGAGACATAGAGATGTGAGTTCAGTCCCTGGGTTGGAAAGACCCGCCCCCCCACCCACAGGAGAAGGGCATGGCTACCCACTCCAGAATTCTTGCCTACAGAATCCTATGGACAGAGGAGCCCAGGCTACAGTCCATAGGGTCACAAAGAGTTGGATATAACTGAAGCAACTTAGCATGTACCCAACTTCTTCCCTGGGTGCTCTCCTCAACTGTTGAACTGATATAAAATTTCTGGGAGTCATTTAACTGTATTTTGAAAGATCTTAACTATTCTTATGTAAATCTATTATATAGAAATAAGTAAAAAAAAATAAGTAAATAAGTAAAAAATAAGTAAAAAAAAAAAGTAAAGATGTAGTTACAAGATTGCTAATTCCAGAAGCATTATTCCTATGAGTAAAAATTTGGAATGACCATAAACGTGCAGCCATGTGGAATTGACTTTGTAAATAATGGTGTATTCATGTATTGAAGCAAATTGAGTCATTGAACAATAAATGTAGCTCCTCATTTGCCTATATATAAAGTGAAACTAAGCAAAATATCAAGTAAAATATATAATATGTTCCTCTTTTAAAATAATATATATACATAAATATACATGCGTATGTATATATTACATGTGAACAGTTTGGAAATTAGCATGTTGTAGTTCTCTCTTAATGTTGGCATTTTAGATACTCTTAATATTTTGTTTTTTTTATTTGTACTTTCAAATTTAATGTCGTATTTTAGTGTACTTAAAATACTCAAAAGTGATACTTAGGAGGTAAAAATCTGAAAGCCTTTTTTATTAATTAGATAAGAGAAGGAAGGTTAGTAGATGGCATCATCAGCTGGGAATTTGGAAGAAGCCCTAAATTTCCCTGAGAAAGAAAAATGAATTGAGTTTAGCCATTTTCTATTTGAAGTGCCTCCCAGTTGAAATGTCTTTTGAGTAAGGTAAAGTCTCTGGGGTCAGGAGAGATCCTGGAATCAGAGGGTGGAGATTAGGGATTGATTCACTTGAAAGGTTGATTTAAATAAATTTGTCCTCTGAGAACAGACAGATTGAAAGCTATACAGACTTTTCAGAAAAACACACACATATTGATAAGGTTTTACATATAGAATTAGGACCTTCACAGACACCCCTCCACAGAACTCTACATTGAAAGTATTATCTGGACACAGTGAACCTAGCTTAAAAATTCTTGTCACATTTCACTTCTCTAATTTTATGCTTGGGGAAAATGAGGCCCACGTAGGTTAAATGAATTGCTTAAAATCAAGTTAGTGGATTCAGGCCCTATGTTAAAATCCATGTCTTCACTCAAATATTATATTAATATTATCAGATAATTATATTCTGACCTGAAAGAGTATAATATTTTTTAATCTTAAAATGCAGCATAGCACTAGAAACATGGTAAAACTTATGTCAACCACTGAAAATTAACCTTAAAAGTTTCTATTTTCATCCCTATTACCAAACATGAAACTTTCCCATCAGAACCAGAAGGAAATCAAATGTCTTCGTAGGTAGCATCCCTACATTTTCTCTAATGTATTTTTGGTTATTGTTACTGTTGTTTTCGGGTCTGTGAATTAATTTGCATTTGTAGCTTTTACCTTGAGAGTCCTTGGGACTTCACTTTCTTTCCCATGAAACTCATACCGCATGTGCTTCTGCCTTGTATCATTCATTGTTTGTTTTTGTCTTAATCCTGAGGGGCCACTTGTGGCCAGTTGAATCTATTTATCCAATCTGACTTACCCTAAATCTTTTCAAATGAATTGGCTTTAGTTTTATCTGATTGAGAAGTAAAAGAGCATAAAAACTAAAAAAAGACTCTACATATGTTAAGTTCAGGCTCCTCTTCTTCTTAAGTAATGATATATTTTAGTCTTTCACACAGACTAGCTAATGTAGAACACTAAGTCATACCTTTATGTCACATCACTTTTTCATGCACAGAAGTGATGTTAGTTTCCTTAACAACTGCCAAGTGGTCATTCATTTTTCTTAATTCATTTAATTGTTTTGCACTTTCAATATAGTTTGCCATTCATGCATATGGTTTGTGTGCTGACATTCAACGAAAAAATGCTGACTTGAACTTGTCCTTTGCTTTCTGTGTACTGTCCCAGGAGCAGGCTTCCTGGGTGTGCCAGTGTGATGACAACATGGTTCAGAGACTAGAAACAGACTTCAAGATGACTCTTCAGCAGCAGAGCACCCTGGAGCAGTGGGCAGCGTGGCTTGACAATGTGATGATGCAAGCACTGAAACCCTATGAAGGAAGACCCAGTTTTCCTAAAGCTGCCAGGCAATTTCTGCTAAAATGGTCTTTCTACAGGTATCATCTCGATTTTTCCTATTCTGCAATTATGTATGTACATGCTTCTCAGAAAAAAAAGAGAGAAGAGTGAGGAGTTTAGTATGTAGAAACTCTCTCGTGATTATCTTCAGCCCAGCTCGTGACTACAACATCATGGAATTGGACCAGGAGGGTTTTGGAAATAAAATTTCTGCTGGGAAAGGAAAGCCTCTTATTCAGAGCCCTAAAAGTTCTCAGATGGGAACATCAGAGATTCCCGTCTCTGATGGGTCAATCTCTAGAACATCAGTCTAGATAATGTGCATAACAAGAGTCAGGAAAGTCCTCCTTTTGGCAAACATGTATCATTTACGCTTTTCACCACTCTTCTTTTTATTCTCTAGTTCAGGGATTCTCAAACTGTCGTTCCCTAGACCAGTAGCATCTCTGTTGCTTGGAAACACATTAAAAATGTGTATTTTCAGACCCCTCGCCAAACCTACCTTAATCACAAATTGCAGAGGAGAGGCCCAGCAATCTATGCTTTTTCTAAAAGTTCCGTCCAGGCAATTCAGATGGATTCTCAGAAAAATCTAGTTAATTTTTTAATTTGATCAATTAAAATTGTTTTCAAAGCTAGCTGCACCTCAGAATTAGTGGAAAGAAAAACAAAGCTCCTACCTACCTCCCAAAACTTACTCAAAATCATGGTGGTTAGAAACTAGTATTTAGCAGTAGAGATAATCAGAAATTCTTTTTTTTTTTTTTTCCAGAAAGGTTACTCCTGGTGATTCTAATGCATAGCTAGTTTAATATCAAATAATCTAGTAGATAATTCAAATGAATTGCTTTTGGGCTAAAATAACTTATAAATAAATGTATTTTTTTTAGACATAGAAGAACCCCAGAATAGAAAAATTACTTTTCAGTTCAGTTCAGTACTCAGTCATGTCCAACTCTTTGCAACCCCATGAATTGCAGCACGCCAGGCCTCCCTGTCCATCACCAACTCCCGGAGTTCACTCAAACTCATATCTGTCGAGTCTGTGATGTCATCCAGCCATCTCATCCTCTGTTGTCCCCTTCTCCTCCTGCCCCCAATCTCTCCCAGCATCAGAGTCTTTTCCAATGAATCAACTCTTTGCATGAGGCAGCCAAAGTATTGGAGTTTCAGCTCCAGCATCAGTCCTTCTGATGAATACCCAGGACTGGTCTCCTTTAGAATGGACTGGTGGGATCTCCTTGCAGTCCAAGGGACTCTCAAGAGTCTTCTCCAACACCACAGTTCAAAAGCATCAATTCTTTGGCATTCAGCTTTCTTCACAGTCCAACTCTCACATCCATACATGACCACTGGAAAAACCATAGCCTTGACTAGACGGACCTTTGTTAGCAAAGTAACGTCTCTGCTTTTGAATATGCTATCTAGGTTGGTCATAACTTTTCTTCCAAGGAGCAAGCGTCTTTTAATTTCATGGCTACAGTCACCATCTGCAGAGATTTGGAGCCCCCAAAAATAAAGTCTGACACTGTTTCCACTGTTTCCCCATCTATTTCCCATGAAGTGATGGGACCAGAGGCCATGATCTTCGTTTTCTGAATGTTGAGCTTTAAGCCAACTTTTTCACTCTCTTTCACTTTCATCAAGAGGCTTTTTAGTTCCTCTTCACTTTCTGCCATAAGGGTGGTGTCATCTGCATATCTGAGGTTATTGATATTTCTCCCAGCAATCTTTATTCCAGCTTGTGCTTCTTCCAGCCCAGCGTTTCTCATGATGTAGTTTGCATATAAGTTCAATAAGCAGGGTGACAATATACAGCCTCGACGTACTCCTTTTCCTATTTGGAACCAGTGTGTTGTTCCATGTCCAGTTCTAACTGTTGCTTCCTGACCTGCATATAGGTTTCTCAAGAGGCAGGTTGGTAGTCTGGTATTCCCATCTCTTTCAGAATTTTCCACAGTTTATTGTGGAAAATAAACACGGTCAAAGGCTTTGGCATAGTCAATAAAGCAGAAATAGATGTTTTTCTGGAACTCTCTTGCTTTTTCGATGATCCAACGGGTGTTGGCAATTTGATCTCTGGCTCCTCTGCCTTTCCTGAAACCAGATTGAACATCTGGTAGTTCATGGTTCACGTATTGCTGAAGCCTGGCTTGAAGAATTTTGAGCATTACTTTACTAGTGTGTGAGGTGAGTGCAATTGTGCGGTAGTTTGAACATTCTTTGGCATTGCCTTTCTTTGGGATTGGAATGAAAACTGACCTTTTCCAGTCCTGTGGCCACTGCTGAGTTTTCCAAATTTGCTGGCATATTGAGTGCAGCATTTTCACAGCATCATCTTTTAGGATTGAAATAGCTCAACTGGAATTCCATCACCTCTACTAGCTTTGTTCATAGTGAGCTTTCTAAGGCCCACTTGACTTCACATTCCAGGATGTCTGGCTCTAAGTGAGTGATCACACCATCATGATTCTCTGGGTCATGAAGCTCTTTTTGGTACAGTTCTTCTGTGTATTCTTGCTACCTCTTCTTAACATCTTCTGCTTCTGTTAGGTCCATACCATTTCTGTCCTTTATTGAGCCCATCTTTGTATCTCTAATTTTCTTTCTTTTTTTTTTTTTTGGTTTTTATTTATTTATTTTTTTGTCAAAATGGAAAGTTTTTTTTTTTTTTTAAGAGATCTCTAGTCTTTCCCATTCTTTTGTTTTCCTCTATTTCTTTGCATTGATTGCTGAGGAAGGCTTTCTTATCTCTCCTTGCTATTCTTTGGAACTCTGCATTCAGATGCTTATATCTTTCCTTTTCTCCTTTGCTTTTCGCTTCTCTTCTTTTCCCAGCTATTTGTAAGGCCTCCCCAGACAGCCATTTTGCTTTTTTGCATTTCTTTTCCATGGGGATGGTCTTGATCCCTGTCTCCTGTACAATGTCATGAACCTCCGTCCATAGTTCATCAGGCACTGTCTATCAGGTCTAGTCCCTTAAATCTATTTCTCACTTCTACTGTATAATCATAAGGGATTTGATTTAGGTCATACCTGAATGGTCTGGTGGTTTTCACTACTTTCTTCAGTTTAAGTCTGAATTTATATATGATATCAAATGTTGTGATGAGCCATTGACCATAGGTCTACTCAAGGGTTTAAAAACAGACCCTGTGCAAGTTGGCATATATACCATATATATGGCATAGGATGGAATTGACAGATGGAATTCCATTTCTTAAGATGTTAGGTAAATTATATTTTTGACCGCAGCATTTACTCTTCTGGTGAGAGTTCATTTCTTTTCTTCTTTAGATCATAATGAGCTTTCTAAAAGCCATATCTACTTTGAACTTCAGGCAGTCCCTAATTTAATTCCTGTGCAACCATGCGCTCATCAAATTGTGGCTACAGGACCTACCACTGACTGTGGCTATGGGTATATTGTGGTCGTCATCTGGACATCAGTAGTGAATCCAAAGCGGTTGTGAGGAGAGATGATATGCAAATAAGTAGCAAAGTTTAGAGACTAGTAGAAATTGTGAACCTGCTAAGCCCAAATTATAGGATTTCCATCTTGTTTTGATTACCTTTATAAGGATTGAACCAAAGATTCCATTATCATGGTAGAAGGTTTTTATTGTGACTTCTTTCTTTTTCAGTTGATTTAGTCCAATTCTTATTTCTTAAACTGAAGTAGAGTTGATTCCATATATGTTTAATTAGGAATTAAATTATCCTTACATCCTGAAAATGATTTTCTAGTGTCTGCGTACCTGCCCAGTCAAGTCTGACACTTTGCAAGCCCATGGACTGTAGCCCTCCAGGCTCCTCTGTCCATGGAATTCTCTAGGCAAGAATACTGGAGTGGGTTGCCATTTCCTCCTCCAGGCAATCTTCCTGACCCTGGGATTGAACCCATTCCCAGAGTTAAATAAATGCTATGAAAGAAAGCCTAGCAGTGGTGGTGGTGTTTTGTTTTTATTTTGGAATGGAGTAACTCCACCATTTTGTCTCTCATATATGTAATATTTTTAGCCACAGGGTTTGTAAAGCACCTTATTAAGGTGCTATCTAACTCTATGACCCACTGATATGCTTCATTAAAGTCAGCCCTGGGTTTAGATCTGGGTGTCAGTGAGAAATGTGTTGCTGTTTTCCCTTGATATATGGGAAAGATTTGGAAAACAATATCACAGTATTCTCAAAGTAGATGTAGCAATAGTAGTAGTATTAATGGAATTCAAAATTTTAACTTGGGCACATTTCTTTAAAAGATTTCAGATATTTTCCCATTTGTTTGCAAGTTGATTTCGTGCATCTTTTTTTTCCTCAGAAAATCATATAGATGGTATATATGCTTCATGAATGATAAAACAGATGTTATACTAGCTGTTGCTCTAAAACCTATAGGGGCAAAAGCACAGTACATCCTCTATATCAGAAAAACCAAAGGTTTTTTTTCCCTCCTGTTCTTACTGCTTTCTTATGCAGTTACCTCAGACTTGCCCTTATTCCTCCCTGAGGATTTTTTAAAATCTGTTTAGTAGATATAGTTTTAGAAATACACACCCCTGGAGCCTTTGTCTCCACAGAGATCTGTCGTGGTATCTTGAAAGGAGAGAAAATTACTTACTCGTGTTTCTTGTTCTCTGCAGATATACAAACCCAGTAGATCATCACTTGCCTGCCCTCTGTCTGCCCTGAGTTGGGGATAATGGCTTGTTATTATTAGACACTATTATGGTTATTATTTTCATTTCAAAAAGTCTTGAAGGTATACAGTTCAGTCAGGGCTACAGAAGGAAAGACATTCAGAAAGATGCATACCTCCTGCTGGTAGGCGAAGTCAATAGCTTGGTAATGTAGAAGACTAAAATCTGACCTGTTTTTTACTGAGGCATAAGAACATATTGAGTAATGAAAACTTCATTCACAAACAGAAGGAGTGTTACAGAGTATTTTTTAAATGTTTTTGGCTTTGTAATAAGAATTTTGCAGTCACATATACCAACCGTTCATTTTCTGAAGTTGATTAATTCTAAAATTCTGTGTATAGATTCACACGTATATACAAGAAATGGACTGGCAGAGAGTCGTGATAGCAGTAGTGGACCTGTTGCTGCAAACACCCTCTGCTCCAAATGGGGGTCTCTTCTTGCCTAACTTGGCTTTGAATGTCTACTGCTGGCTTCCTGGAAGGTGGAAAAAACATTGCCCAAGAAACATATCTAACTCTATGACCCACTGATATGCTTTCTTGGGCAGCAGTGCAGAAGTTAAGTGGGCCGTTTCTCAGCTTGGGTGTTTTGTGAATAACAGAACACAGAATTCCTCAGGGCCACCCTGAGGGTCAACCAAACATCCCATTTTTAAAGAATTAAATGTATAGCTTTGATACAATAACTTGAAAGGGAGCACAGAGAACCTAGTTTGCCTACAGCTGAACAATATATAAATCTTCCAGTTTTGGAATTAGCTGTAAGCACTGTTTGAGGAGAGTTCACATGGTGGAGTTGGGGGGTGGGGGGTGGAGTCACAGGTCTCACCTTTCTTTTTAGGAATGTGTGATGTCTTCCCAAATACATAAAGAGGTGGATTGAGTATCGTGTGTTCAAGTATATGTTTTAATTTTCACGCCATGAATTACGAAGATACATACACAAAGGTGTTTCTCATCTGTTATAATTAACAGTTTTAACTCCAGTTTTAAAGAGTTGAGTTCATGGTAACTTAGCAACATGAAATTCAGTGGAGTCAATTTTGTAACATGTCTTACAGAAATCTGAATCAGACAATAGGTTTCCAATTAAACTGTTAATTGTGTCATTTGATACTTGGCTTGTAGGGCAGAGGCCCAGCACAGAGAGCAGAAAGTAGACATAGACATTATTAATAATATAACATAATAATATTACATTATTATATTAATAATATAATTCAACTGATTCTCTTCTAAACATATGACAATAATAGCAGATTATCAGTACTTTCAAAAGTAACTATTATAACTGAAGGTCAGCACACTTTTTTTTTTCCATTTTCCAACAGAATTTTGTGTTACCTATGTCTTTATGCTGCAGTAAGGTGATTGCCTAGTTGTCAAAAAGTTTCCAAAACACTTGGGATAGAATATGAAGCCTTTATAATGGCCTACAGACCCTCCATGGTCCAGCTGCTAGTGATTTCTAGTCCCATTATATATATTCTCTTTGCTCATGTCTTCCCAGCTGCAGCTTCTGGGCTATTCTTTCAATAAAACAAACATAGTTCTGCCTCAGTCTCAGCATTGACCTCAACATTTGCTCTCCTTTCTGCTAGGAAACTGCACGTGTTCACATGGCTTACTCCCTCACTTCAGTCTCATTTCTGCTCACTTATCACCTCCTCAAAAAGTTTTCCTAACACCCTGACTTTAAGTGCCAGAGCCCATCACTCTGTAGTCTCTTGACCTGATTTACTTTTTTCAAAGAATTTCAGTTCAGTTCAGTCGCTCACTCGTGTCTAACTGTCTTGAGGCTAATAAGTATTAACCATTCCCATTTATTTAGAGGTGGGTCTTTTTTAAGAACTTTACAGATAGTTTCTGTGTTAAATGGGCTCATATCACACGTTTTCCTTCTTTCACTTAGCATTTTATTATAGACATCTTTCCGTCTTACTGCCTTTATGTGTAATCTCTCTCATTTCTTTAAAGTGAGTGAAATTGCTCAGTCATGTCTGACCCGCTTTGTGACCCCAAGGACTATGACTCTCCAGGCTGTTCTATACATGGAATTCCTCAGGCAAGAATACTGAAGTGGGTTACCATTCCCTTTCCCAGGGGGTCTTCACAACCCAGGGGTCAAACTGAGGCCTCCTGCATTGCAGGTGGATTCTTACGATTTGAGGTACTCAGGAAGCCCAATTTCTTTAGTATATTGTATAAATTTCCATATATGAATGAGCCATTTTTTACCTAGTATCCTACAAATGGTTATTTAGTGTTGCCCCCTATTTTCTCAGTAATATAAATATTGCTGCAATTAAAACCATCTTTGCTCATTTGTGTAAATTTCTAGAATTAGAACTGCTAGGTGAAAGCATTTGTGCATTTTTAATTTTGACATTTGTTGCCAAATTTCCCTTCATAAATGTTTTGTGAATTTATGCTTGAAGAAACAATAAATGAGAGTTCTTTCCCCATAACCTCTTCAATGCTGATCTTTTAATTTCTTATAGTATAATAGATAATATACGGTATCTTAATTTAATTTGTATTTCTTTTAATTTTGAATAAGGTTAATCATATATACTTGTTATGATTCCCTTAGAAGAAATGGAATAGCCATCATAATCAACAAAAGAGTCTGAAATGCAGTACTTGGATGCAATCTCAAAAATGACAGAATGATCTCTATTCATTTCCAAGGCAAACCATTCAATATCATGGTAATCCAAATCTATGCCCCAACCAGTAACGCTGAAGAAGCTGAAGATGAACAGTTCTATGAAGACCTATAAGACCTTCTAGAACTAACACCCAAAAAAGGTGTCCTTTTCATTATAGGGGACTGGAATGCAAAAGTAGGAAGTCAAGAAACACCTGGAGTAGCAAGCAAATTTGGCCTTGGAATACAGAATGAAGCAGGGCAAAGGCTAATAGAGTTTTGCCAAGAGAACGCACTGGTCATAGCAAACACTCTCTTCCAACAACACAAGAGAAGACTCTACACATTGACATCACCAGATGGTCAACACCAAAATCAGATTGATTATATTCTTTGCAGCCAAAGATGGAGAAGCTCTACACAGCAAAAACAAGACCGGGAGCTGACTGTGGCTCAGATCATGAACTCCTTATTGCCAAATTCAGACTGAAATTGAAGAGAGTGGAGAAAACCACTAGACCATTCGGGTATGACCTAAATCAAACCCCTTATGACTATACAGTGGAAGTGAGAAATAGATTTAAGGAACTAGATCTGATAGACAGAGTACCTGATGAGCTATGGACAGAGGTTCGTGACATTGTACAGGAGACAGGAATCAAGACCATCCCCAAGAAAAAGAAATGCAAAAAAGCAAAATGGCTGTCTGAGGAGGCCTTACAAATAGCTGTGAAAAGAAGAGAAGCGAAAAGCAAAGGAGAAAAGGAAAGATATACCCATTTGAATGCAGAGTTCCAAAGAATAACAAGGAGAGATAAGAAAGCCTTCCTCAGCGATCAATGCAAAGAAATAGAGAAAAACAACAGAATGGGAAAGACTAGAGATCTCTTCAAGAAAATTAGAGATACCAAGGGAACATTTCATGCAAAGATGGGCTCAATAAAGGACAGAAATGGTATGGACCTAACAGAAGCAGAAGATATTAAGAAGAGGTGGCAAGAATACACAGAAGAACTGTACAAAAAAGATCTTCACGACCCAGATAATCACGATGGTGTGATCATTCACCTAGAGCCAGACATCCTGGAATGTGAAGTCAAGTGGGCCTTAGGAAGCATCACTACGAACAAAGCTAGTGGAGGTGATGGAATTCCAGTTGAGCTATTTCAAATCCTGAAAGATGATGCTGTGAAAGTGCTACACTCAATATGCCAGCAAATTTGGAAAACGCAGTAGTGGCCACAGGAGAGGAAAAGGTCAGTTTTCTTTCCAATCCCAAAGAAAGGCAATGCCAAAGAATGCTCAAACTACTGCACAATTGCACTCATCTCTCACTCTAGTGAAGTGATGCTTAAAATTCTCTAAGCCAAGCTTCAGCAATACGTGAACTGTGAACTTCCAGATGTTTAGGCTGGTTTTAGAAAAGGCAGAGGAACCAGAGATAAATTGCCAACATCTGCTGGATCATCCAAAAAGCAAGAGAGTTCCATAAAAACATCTACTTCTGTTTTATTGACTATGCCAATGCCTTTGACTATGTGGATCACAATAAACTGTGGAAAATTCTGAAAAAGATGGGAATACCAGAACACCTGACCTGCCCCCTGAGAAACCTGTATTCAGGTCAGGAAGCAACAGTTAGAACTGGACATGGAACAACAGACTGGCTCCACATAGGGAAAGGAGTATCTCAAAGCTGTATATTGTCACCCTGCTTATTTAACTTATATGCAGAGTACATCATGAGAAACACTGGGCTGGATGAAGCACAAGCTGGAATCACAATTGCCGGTAGAAATAGCAATAACCTCAGATATGCAGGTGACACCACCCTTATGGCAGAAAGTGAAGAAGAACTAAAGAGCCTGTTGATGAAAGTGAAAGAAGAGAGTGAAAAAGTTGGCTTAAAGTTCAACATTTAGAAAAGTAAGATTATGGCATCTGGTCCCATCACTTCATGGCAAATAGATGAGGAAAAAGTGGAAACAGTGACGGATTTTATTTGGGGGGGCTCCAAAATCACTGCAGATGGTGACTGCAGCCATGAAATTAAAAGACCCTTGCTCCTTGGAAGAAAAGTTATGACCAACCTAGACAGCATATTCAAAAGCAGAGTATATTACTTTGCCAGCAAAGGTCCATCTAGTCAAGGCTATTGTTTTTCCAGTAATCGTGTATGGATGTGAGAGTTGGACTATAAAGAAGGTTAAGCACTGAAGAATTGATGCTTTTGAACTATGATGTTGGAGAAGACTCTTGAAAGTCTCTTGGACTGCAAGGAGATCAAACCAGTCCATCCTAAAGGAAATCAGTTCTGAATATTCATAGGAAGGACTGATGTTGAAGTTGAGACTCCAGTACTTTGGCCACCTGATGTGAAGAACTGACTCATTGGAAAAGACCCTGATGCTGGGAAAGATTGAAGGTGGGAGGAGAAAGGGATGACAGAGGCTGAGATGTTTGGATGGCATCACCAACTCAATGGACATGAATTTGAGTAAACTCCAAGAATTGGTGATGGACACAGAGGCCTGGCGTGCTCAGTCCATGGGGTTGCAAAGTGGCAGACATGACTGAGCGACTGAACTGAACTCCAACATTCGTAATAGTGTAGCAATAGCCAGTTTTTTTAGGATCTCACACACATTATCTCACTTGACTCTCAAGCTAATTTTGAACCTTAAAATGTTGAATGATATACAATCAAGATCATATAGTGGTTAATGTGGATCTGACTCCAAACCTATGGATGAAAAACAATGTTTTTTTTTTAATCTTTTTAGTAAGTAAATCCACAGAAGGAGAGATTCTCTGCCATCTTATTGTAACACCTATTCTTGGTTGCCATAACCAAATGAGAGTGAGAAGTTCAGCTCCTCCTGTTCTGTGTATTAGGATCATAATCACTTATATTTGAGTCTTGTCCTATTCATTCATAAGTTTATTTCACAACCTTTAACCCACTCTATCTTTGAAATAATCACATAAATTAGATAAGGCCTAAATTATTGCTTTTATTTTCACCCAAAAGGAAAACACTCTCGAGGAAATGGTGTTTTTTGAGATTGACAGTGAATTAATGAAAAACCAGAATCAGAATTCAGGGCTTTAGGGCTTTAGATGTACAATGGTGATCTGTCACTTGCCAAGTTGAATGTGTAGAATCTGATGTATTAGTAGCCACTATATAATTAAGGTTAAAAGTGAAAGAGAAAACAAAAGTACAGTCTTCTGTATTTCCATCTGTCCAGCATTTTACAGTTCTTCATTGCAAAATAAGGCTTAAGAATATCGTTGTTTGTTGTTCAGTCACTAAGTCATGTCTGACTCTTTGTGACCCCATGCACTGTAGCCTGCCAGGATTCTCTGTCCGTAGAATTTCTCAGGCAGAAATTCTGTAGTGGGTTGCCATATCTTTCTCCAGGGGATCTTCCCAACCCAGGGATCAAACGCACTTCTCCTACATTGACAGGTGGATTCTTTACCCCTGAACCATCAGGGAAGCCCTTTAGCGATATTAACCCATACATTAGTGAGATTCTCTCTCTTCCTCGTATCTGAGAATATAATGGCTATTTTAATTTGTGTAGGACAAAAACCTCTAGAGAAAGACACTAAATGAAAGTGAGGAGAAACACTCACATACACACACATACATCCTACTCTGACTCTAAGTTAAAAATATTAAGATTTGAAGTGCGTGGTCAAGCTTAATAATTGACATGTTTTCAATGAAGCCAAAATTTTATTTTGACTTACTTCTATTTTGAGTATAATAGAGTGTATTTTTAGTACTTAATTAAAAATATATTTCATATTTTGGTATGTTATAGTTACACATTCATATTTTTCAAGGTTATGCATTTTTAATTGACTTTATTATGCTCTTGCTAATGGGAGAATCACTGTAATTTAATGAAAATCAGTACAGAAGTAGAATCATTTAATAAATTTGCCTTCCAACAAAAGTTGCAAGGATCCCTGTATGTCCTCTCCTACATTCTACATTGCCACATCTGGGAACATTGCTTAGTATATTTGTAAACTTGCTTGTGTATTTGTAAACATTGCATAGTGTATTTTGTAAACTTAGTCAGGGACAAATTCATATTTTTCCCAAAGTGTACCTCAGAAGTCATTGAGAGATGGTGATACAGTGTTTACCCATCATCATAAGACTTTCACTTTGAGATGCTTTTTCTTATGGTGATGAATTGTCACCCTTCCAAAAATCTTTTCTTTTAATTGATTCTGAGCAATTTGTCAACTTGCTTATGATAGTAAAATGGTTTTTCCCAGTGAGTGCCTATCTAGTTCTCATAAGGATCTAGTCAAGTCCTAATGAAGATTACCTCTTTGCCAGTCTGTTTGAAAGAGTTAAGCCAGCTGCTTCACTTATGAAATTATTCCATGGAAAGGCATGCACTATACCAATCTGTTAGACCTATAACTTCTTTTAATGGGAAAAGTAGGCTGAACGCGAATCCTGGTCACTAACCACTGGCTGCATCTGTGTCTTTTCTCTTGGAACAGCTCAATGGTTATTCGGGACTTAACTCTACGCAGTGCTGCTAGCTTTGGCTCCTTCCACCTGATCCGTCTACTCTACGATGAATACATGTTCTACTTAGTAGAACATCGTGTTGCTCAGGCAACAGGAGAGACACCCATAGCAGTCATGGGTGAGGTAAGAGAAGCTAAATGAGCTATGACCCACAAGGCTTTCTAAAAAGATCTGAATTTTATTTTAATCTAAATATTAATTATCAAAGCAATGGTTTCTAATCAATGAGTCTTGGACTCCAGAGATCCTGTATAGTTATTTCAGGGAGTCCCTAAATCCCTTTGTTCATATTTTATTAGTCAAAAGATTCTAAGATTGTAGATGATATCATGGAAAAGTACATGGAATATTTCAATATGCTATAAAAGTCTCTATATAAAAAAGCTTGAGAATGACTGGACTTAAAAATCCTTAGTGTTACTCAACCATAAAACAGAATCAGATAATGCCATTTGCAGCAACATAGATGGTCCTAGAAATTGTCATACCAAGTGAAGTAAATCAGATGTAGACAAATATATGGTATTTATATGTGGAATCTAAAGAAAATAGTTACAAATAAATTTATTTACAAAACAAAAACAGACATACAGACGTGGAAAACAAAATTATGGTTACCAAAAGGAAAGCAGGTGAGGGATAAATTGGGGAATATAGGATTAATAATAATGTAAATCAGGCTTCCCTGGTGGCTCAGACAATAAAGAAGCTGCCCGCAATGCAAGAGACCCGGATTCGATCCTTGGGTCAAGATCTCCGGGAGAAGGGAATGGCAACACACTCCAGTATTCTTGCTGAGAGAATTCCATGGACAGAGGAGCCTGGTGGGCTACAGTCCATAGTACCACAAAGAGTTAGACCTGACTGAGCGACTAACACATAGGTTTAACAGATGCACACTACTGTATATACAGTAGGTAAACAAGGTTTTACCATATGACACAGGGAAATTTATCCAATGTTTTATAATAAAATATAATGGAAAAGAACTGAGAAAAAAGTTTGCAGAGATAGATAGATAGATAGATATCAGATCAGTCGCTCAGTCGTGTCTGACTCTTTGCAACCCCATGAATTGCAGCACGCCAGGCCTCCCTGTCCGTCACCAACTCCCGGAGTTCACTCAGACCCACGTCCATCGAGTCAGTGATGCCATCCAGCCATCTCATCCTCTGGCGTCCCCTTCTCCTCCTGCCCCCAATCCCTCCCAGCATCAGAGTCTTTTCCAATGAGTCAACTCTTCACATGAGGTAGCTAAAGTACTGGAGTTTCAGCTTTAGCATCATTACTTCCAAAGAAATCCCAGGGCTGATCTCCTTCAGAATGCCCTGGTTGGATCTCCTTGCAGTCCAAGGGACTCGCAAGAGTCTTCTCCAACACCACAGTTCAAAAGCATCAATTCTTCGGTGCTCAGCCTTCTTCACAGTCCAACTCTCACATCCATACATGACCACAGGAAAAACCATAGCCTTGACTAGACGAACCTTTGTTGGCAAAGTAATGTCTCTGCTTTTCAATATGCTATCTAGGTTGGTCATAACTTTCCTTCCAAGGAGCAAGCGTCTTTTAATTTCATGGCTGCAGTCACCATCTGCAGTGATTTTGGAGCCCAGAAAAATAAAGTCTGCCACTGTTTCCCCATCTATTTCCCATGAAGTGATGGGACCGGATGCCATGATCTTCGTTTTCTGAATGTTGAGCTTTAAGCCAACTTTTTCACTCTCCTCTTTTACTTTCATCAAGAGGCTTTTGAGTTCCTCTTCACTTTCTGCCATAAGGGTGGTGTCATCTGCATATCTGAGGTTATTGATATTTCTCCCGGCAATCTTGATTCCAGCTTGTGTTTCTTCCAGTCCAGCGTTTCTCATGATGTACTCTGCATATAAGTTAAATAAACAGGGTGACAATATACAGCCTTGATGAACTCCTTTTCCTATTTGGAACCAGTCTGTTGTTGCATGTCCAGTTCTAACTGCTGCTTCCTGACCTGCATATATATATATATATAGCTAAATCACTTTATTGTATACCTGTAACTACCACAGTATTATAAATCAACTATACTTGAATTAAAAAATAAAAATATTATTGACTGGAAAATAAGGAAGATTGATGCTTCTGATAAGGCTATGGGCTAGGAACTGAGAGGAAAAAGTTAAATATGTATCTTGTTGACTCTATCCAAGTGCCCAGGAAAAGAATGAAGGATAATAACAATGGTGATGAAAGTGATAGCTAACATTCCAGGAGCACTTACTATGTGCCAAACATAGTCCTAAGTCCCTTATATATATAATAAAGCATTTAATACATATAACAACGCTTTGAGATAGGTGCTAACTCATACTGTTTTACTGATGAGAATCTTAGGTTCAGGAAGGAAGCTAAGGCACAGAGAGATTAAAAGGTTATATATCTAGCAAGCGGTGGAGACCTCTTTTGAGTATTCAGTCTGATTTTCACACCCATGCTCCTAATCACTAAAGATGTAGAAAAAAAAATTCTCTTCTTCATAATTTCTGGATAGTGCCAAGATGTCATTGATATGTTCAACATATTGTAAAGCTAAAATGCTGAAGTTAATATATACAAGGTTGGTTAATATATTGAGGGATAGATGAACATGCTTATATGATTCAGCACTGGCTCACTTTGTTGTACTGTACTGGATTTTGACTGAATCCAGATTTTGCTAGATTATACCAGATTAGGCAGTGTTACATTTTATCACCCAAAGCAGTCAAGAAGACATACTCACTTTTAAACTATGCATATGTGCTTATTTAAATTAGAAAATAGTAGTTTTATAAATATGATGGCAAAGTATAAATTAAAATATATAGTAAAATACCTCAAGGACCTATGTAAGTATCCTAATATAAATAAAATACATGTGAATTTTATTTAGAATGTTGGTTAAAATATTCTACTTTCCCTCTTTAAAATCCCTTGCTGTTTGCTGATCTACATGTGTTTGTATGTTTCTTAATGGTGATTGTGCCTAAATGATGCCAATTATGTATATATGAGAATTAAGCAAGATTCATTTTAGCTTTTGAATTATAAGCAGATCCTCATGTGACCAAAGCAGTCTGAACTTTTCTTAGATTTGACTTCCCCTCAGTGCCTCTTTTCTTAGTTCTTCTCTGATTGTCTGGTTGCAAAATGCCCGATTGGCAAGTAGATTAAATACTATAAACTTCCTTAACCCAGGGCCCAAAAAGTTCTGAAATAGACATCCCTTTTGGTATATTTAACGCATTTGGCACATACCTCCTATGCTCCAGGACCTCTATAACAGGATGACCAGGATAATGATAATAGGGATTCTCATTAATACCATGTGGCTAATCCTGATGGCATGGTCTTTGCTTTCCTTGCATCTTTAAGGAATAAAAGCCGTGGCTGTAAGCCAGTGACATGGCATGAAGACTTAACTACTTCCTCATATGCTAGTACAGGAAGTACTGGCTCACCAGAATTAAAATGGCTTTATAAAGTCTATACTGCCAACAAACATTCTAAATGGCTTTTTTTTTTTTTACCTTATGTAAACAATGTAAATGAATAAGACACTGCCACATGATTCAAAAATATGACACAAAATCTAGATCAGAAAATGATCTTCTCTAAGATCAAAGATCTAAGCATACCTCTTGATTTCTTTGCTTACTATCTCCTTACTCAGTTTATAGGAAAACCCTCTCAGTTGTCCATGCTCATCATTATTCAGTCCAAATCAAGTAAAGCTAATTTTACAGGTTTGATCTCCCTATAGCATTTATGCCTCATAGAACAATAAGCCATTATAGACTTGTTAGCTATGGTCATATTATCATATCTAAAATTTCTTGATTCTTGGGGAAAGGAGAAAGAAATGCGAGAGAAAGGAAGGCTGTTTTCCCACGTATCTTTTCATGTGTTACACTAAGTCTACCCTAGAAGTCAGATTGGAGGTAAAAAAGCTTTCATGTGTCAAGGCTCAGCTGTAATCCTAACTACTTAGATGACTTCCATTTCAAAAGAAAAGGTCTAGAAGTGCCTGTGTATACAGTGGGCACGACACCACAGGCCAAAATCCATGGAAATCCATAAAAATTCACCATTACTCTCAATTGCAGCTAGTGGTTTTCAATCATCAGTGATAACAACCACAGTTGTCACTATTTAGTGTGAGTTTATCATACCCTTAATGAAATTAAGCTCTTGATCTATCTACTAATGGTTCTTTCTCAATAAACGGCACTCTCCCTGTGGATCAGGTTGAATATGTGAGCATCATCGTTACGTATCTTTCTGTTTTGACCTGCATGTCCAACCAGTTGCTAAGTCTGCCCTTTCCCAAACTCCACATAGTGCAGGCAGTATCATCTTACGAAAATGCAAACCTGATTGTGTTATACCCTCTTAAAACCCTTTAGTGACTTTATCTTCTGCTAGTTAAGAAACGAAAGTCTTTCTGTGGTATAAGATCTGGCCTTTCTCTCTGATCAAACTCACCCTCTCTCTTCCAGGTCCTTCTGTTGCAATTACAGTAGTCCTTTTTCTGTTCTTACTCAAGTTTTTCTCATCACTGGACAAGTGTGTAAATGGTTGTTTTACCTAGAACTGTCTGCCTGACTCTCTTTGCCCATTCTAACTCTTTCATGTCTTAAATACCATTTCCTCTAAGAGATCCAGTTTCCCTCAGACTACATTAGATACTCCTTTTCTCTCTAATTTATACTTTTCCTTTTCATTCTAGAACCTGCAGAATAATAATTGCACAGTGCTTTGTATGATTTGTGTTGTTATAGATTTAATGCCTGGAAATAATGGAGGACTTTGCATCAGAAGAATTGAACTCTGCCTACAGTTCTATAACTTATGGTAGTATAATCTTGGGCAAATCATTGTTCACTTAGGGTGATTCTCTGACGTATCTCTAAAATTAATGTATTCATTTATTTAACGAATACTTCTTATGCATCTTTGTTGTTGTTCAGTCGCTCTGTCGTGTTCCACTCTTTACGACCCCATGGACTGCAGCACACTATCCTTCCCTGTCCTTCACTATCTCCCAGAATTTGCTGGAAATCAGGTCCATTGAGTCAGTGATGCCATCCAACCATTTCATCCTCTGTTGCTCCCTTTTCCTCCTGCTTTCAGTCTTTCCCAGCATCAGGGTCTTTTCCAATAAGTCGTCTCTTTGCATCAGGTGACCAGATCATTGGAGCTTCAGCTTTAGCATCAGCCCTTCCAATGAATTTTCAGGGTTAATTTCCTTTAGGATTGACTGGCTTAAAAAAAAAAAAAAAGGATTGACTGGCTTGATCTTGATGTCCAAGGGACTCTCAAAATTCTTCTCCGGCACCACAGTTCAAAAGCATCAATTCTTTGGCACTCAGCCTTCTTTATGGTCCAACTCTCATATCCATACATGACTACTGGAAAAACCATATCTTTGACTATATAGACCTTTGTCAGAAAAGTGATGTCTAGGTTTGTCATAGTTTTTCTTCCAAGGAGCAAGTGTCTTTTAATTTCATGGCTGTAGTCACCATCTGCAGTGATCTTAGAGCACAAGAAAATAAAATCTGTCAGTTTCCATGGTTTCCCCATCTATTTGCCATAAAGTGATGGAACCAGATGACATGATCCATGTTGAGTTTCAAACCAGCCTTTTCACTCTCCTCTTTTACTTTCATCAAGAGGCCCTTTAGTTCCTCTTCGCTTTCTGCCATTAGGGTGATGTCATCTGCATATCTGAGATTATTGATATTTCTTCTGGCAATCTTGATTCCAGCTTGTGCTTCATCCAGCCCAGCATTTTGCATAATGTACTCTGCGTAGAAGTTAAATAAGCAGGGTGACAATATAAAACCTTTACATAGTCCTTTTCCAATTTTCAACCACTTTGTCATTCCATGTCTGGTTCTATTGTTTCTTGACCTGCATACAGGTTTCTCAGGAGGCAGGTAAGGTGGTCTGGTATTCCCATCTCTAAGAATTTTCCATAGTTTGTCATGATCCACACAGTCTTACACATTTATTCTATAATGTTTAGGATATAGTAATGAACAAGATGAATTTTGACACTGTATTCACGGAACTTATATTTTAGCAGTGGATTCATATTTGTTAAATGTTCACATAACTATATAGCTATAAATTCTGAGAAATACTGCAAAGGAAAATTAAAGGGATATAGGAATACTTAGGGCTTCCCTGGTGGCTCAGCTCATAAAGAATCTGCCTGCAATGTGGAAAACCTGGGTTTGATCCCTTGGGTTGGGAAGACCCTCTGGAGAAGGGAAAAGCTACCCATACCAGTATTCTGGCCTGGAGAATTCCCTGAACTGTATAATCCATGGTGTCGCAAAGAGTCGGACATGAATACTTAAAGCATAATACATTATTACTATTATATTAATAATACTTAAGGAATACTTAAATAATAATATTCATTTGTGAGTGAATATTATTTTAACTCATTTTACAAACAGTGAAATGAAACACAGAGACATCAAGTCACACAGAGTCACACAGCTACTAGATTATAAAATCAGGTTCGGAAGCCAAGCACCCTGGCATGATTAACCCTTGCTGATATTCTGCCATGCTTGTTACCTGCTAAAGGATAGAGTGAGACTGAAGCAAGAATAGTTCAGATATCAGTGATGGGAAAGTGGAAAAATAGTCACAAACTTACTGGACATTTGTTTTACATTTATAGGTGTATGTGAGACAGATATCAGACAGCTAAGGGGCTTCCCTGGTGGCTCAGCCATAAAAAGTCTGCCTGCAGTGCAGGAGACATGGGTTCAATCCCTGGATTGGGAAGATCCCCTGGAAAAGGAAATGGCAACCCATTCCAGTCTTTTTGCCTTGAAGTCCCATGGACAGAGAAGCCTAATGGGCTATAGTCTATGGAGTCACAAAGAGTCAGACATGACTTAATGACTAAAGAGAGTCAGCTAAATAGATCCAGACTCAAGGGGAAAGGTTTCCCTTTTAAAGTAGCTTAAGGGACAATACATCTTTTCATTAATGTGAATTCAATACATGTTTTTAAATTAAAATTATTTACATTATTTGAGCTAGCAGGAGAGACCAATACATCATGTTTTATTATATAAACACTGTATACAAACATACAGTTTCATTTTTGCATTCGCTCTAGCACTATTTCAGTTGTTGAAATGAAGGCCACCATGTAATGGAACTCCCAAATAAGAACATCACCACTATGAGTTTTCTTCTAAATGTCAGCCTGCTACTACATAACACCAACTAGCAAGTTATTTAAACTATTTGCATTTCAAAAATGATATTATTATTTTTATTTTTTGTCTGGGTGATAAAAAGGAAACCATTTATTTACTGCTAAAATTTATGCAATTTTTAAAATTTTATTTAAATATTATAAATATGCCAATAGACTTTCTGGCAGTGATAAAATTTTAAGAGAAGGAATAAAATAAACAAGTTGCATCTGTTTGCACACTTGTTAAATTCTTTTAAAAATCATAAGGTTTTCTGTGCAGCTTTGACACAGAAAATTGAGCAGAAAAATATCCTTTTATTTGGATTTTATGACTATTTGAAGTATATTTGGAAGTTTATGGCATACATGCTTTATTACTTTAAAATATACATTGTGTTAGTATAGTCATTGAATCTACAAATTTGTATTGCTGCATAAAATGACTTTGTGACAAACATTTTTTAGATTTAATGTATTAAGTATATTTAAATTGTCTTTATCATGATTTAATTATACTTAATAAAAAATCTAAGACATCTATCTAATCAACTTTTTGAAATAAAATTAGGAACCAAAACATGCTTTAATTTTTAGTTGTGAATATCAATATTAAAAATATAATATTTTAGTAATATTTTTAGTGAAAAAATTAAGGCCCTCTTAAGGATTTACCATTAAAAGAAAACTGTCTTGGCTTCAGTAAAACAGATATACTCAGAAGGAAAGGACAAAAACTGTTTAAAACCTAAAAAGTGGAGAAGAGCAATAATAATTCACAGGCAAGCCTTTAGGATAAAAATTGAGTGAAAAAGTTCCATTTGATAAAAGTACAACCATTGTAAACAAGCATGAATGCTCAAAATCAAATTAACGATAAATAGATTTCAGTGAGCACTATTATTCTAGTGCATCAAGGGAATACACTGAAAATTTACTTGTTGAATAATAGACTTGTTATAGAAAATTTTGGGATTCCCTGGTGGCTCAGATGGTAAAGTGTCTGCCTGCAATGTGGGAGACCCAGGTTCGATCCCTGGGTCAGGAAGAACCCCTGGAGAAGGAAATGGCAACCCACTCCAGTACTCTTGCCTAGAAAATTCTATGGATGGAGGAGCCTAGTGGGCTACAGTCCATGGAGTCGCAAAGAGTCGGACACAACTGAGTGGCTTCACTCACTCATTCACTCACTTATGGAATATTTTAAAAGGGATTATATCACAAGTTAAAATCATTTGCAGGAAAAAAGCACATCTTGGAACAGTAGTGACTTAACAAGTATAATGAGTGCTTGTCAAAAGTTTTATTATTTATAACAAAGCTTACTTTTTATTAATATTTTTTTCTAATTGAGGACTGGCCTGGTGACAATTACTGTGCCGAATGCTTTACATTCTTATTTAATATTCACCGAAATCTTGCAAAGGATCTCTTCGTGTCCCCATTTCACCCATAAGGAAAATACAGATTGAAAGTCACCCGATATCAGAACTAGTCAGTGGTAGAGCTGACTGTAGAAAGTGGGTCAGTCTCACTCCAGATAACCAAATGAGTTCAATCCACATTTTAGTTTTTCACTGCATAAATTGTTTATAGATAGTTTCAAAACATGGACTAATTTATTTCTGTCTGTACTTTACAACTCCCCCCAAATGCATGCACACTCGCAGTCATACACAAACTAGATGCCTGGTGTGAAAGCTTTCATTATGTTGTTCCAGGGCAAGGCTTCTTTCCTCTGTTTTGCAGGTTGCATCTTGATAGTCCTACCACCCTTCCCCTTTCCACTTTTTGTTAGTTAGCAAACTAAATAGAGTATTAGTCTAAGCAAATTGCAATTGGGAAGCTTAATCTGCCAGAAAACAACAACAACAACAAATTATACCCTTCAGTTCCTCTGTACCCACCCACAGACTAGACCTAAATCAAAATTATGTTTTTAGAATTTGCAGTTTGCTTTTAGCTGTAAATCTGCTCCTCTACATTAGCACAATTCTAACAACTTGAAAATAAATGATAAAAGTGACCCCCCGGAAAACCTTTCTCCTACACTTCATCCTCCAAGTTTCTAAGAATTATCTCTGTAGATATTTTCCAATTTTTTTTCCTCTTTCCTGGTTTATTATTCTGCTCCTTACTCTCCTCGCATTTGAGAAAAGCATCTATTGACTCAGCACCTCAGAGCTGCAACCTTGTCCTCTGGGATGGATCCCTGTGCATTAGCTTCCTCTACTTGGTTTCCTTCGTGGCTTGCTCTGGGCTCTAACCTCTCCTCACATCCTCTTCAGGGAATGGAGTTTTGCTTAGAGATCTGGTTTAAACACAATGCAGCAATAGATGCCCCCAAAATACTCATTCAAGATTGTCGTTGTCGTTCAAGCACTAAGTCACAATCCAACTCTTTGCAGCCCCATGGACTGCGGCGTGCCAGGCTTCCCTGTCCCTCACCATCTCCTGGCATTTGCTGAAACTCATGTCCATCGAGTCACTGATGCTATCCAATCCATCTCATTCTCTGTCATCCCCTTTTCCTCCTGCCCTCAATCTTTCCAAGCCACAGGCCTTTTCCAGTGAGTGGGCTCTTTGCATCAGGTGGCCTAAGTATTAAAGCTTCAGTTTCAGCATCAATCCTTCATTTGTGGTGAAGTGAAAGTTGCTCAGTTATGTCTGACTCTTTGCAACTCCATGAACTATATATACAGTCCATGGAATTTTTTAGGCCTGAATACTGGAGTGGGTAGCCTTTCCCTTCTCCAGGGGATCTTCCCAACCCAGGGATCAAACCCAGGTTTCCCGTATCACAGGCGATTCTTTACCAGCTGAGCCACAAGGGAAGCCCTCATTCATGGTAGGAAGTAGAAAAAACGATAGAATACCAGCTAACAGAATGTCTCATTTCATGTCATGATGAACATACTGGATTTCCATATCAGGAAAATAAAGCTCCTAGACTAGCTCCTAGAGGGTGATGTGCTCCCTCTCCCCAGAATATGCCTTCAGTATTTCAGAGAGCCTATGTATGAAGTTGGGTTTTCATGAGTGCTTACAACTAGAGCTTGTTTTTCCCAGAGAGTTTGGAAGTGCGCAAAGAGAAGAAAATCAAAATCCAAGATTTCTGGACATTTTTCAAGAACTAAAATGGTCAGTGTAGACAATAGGAAGGGAAACTCAGCACACTGTCCTCTTCAACAATGTCCATCTCTGGGCTCTTCGCTTAGAAACAGTTCGCTGGTAGCCCCAGCCTTGGAGTCAGCTAGGTGTAAAAGGTTCCCTGGCGTAGATTAAGCATGACAGCGCCCCCTGCTGGCCTCCTTTCCACACTCTGTCTTCCTGTACCCAGCCCATGTGTCTGGCCCTGCCCGTTGTCTTCCTGGTATTTTTGCTCACAGACACAGGTGAAGATGGTGGTTGCTGGTCCTCCTGAGAAAAAAAACAGTCCTTGTTTGAGATGGGTAAGCTCCTTAATTCACAGGAATGGTTTTCTGCTTTTCACCATCACTGTTCTAAAATATACTTTCATTTAAGTATGAGAGACTTTCAGCATGTATATGGACCAAGTGTGATAATCCTACAAGTACTTCAAATCTGATTCACTCTAGTGGTAAAAGTCTTCTTGTTACAAAGAGAACATGTTTCTACACTCTCATCGCCTTTGTCTCCCCAGTTAATAACTTTCAAAAAAGGGAAGTGGCATAATCAAAATAAGAAGTGCTCCTCTGACATAATAAATTAATACCATGGTTTTCTAATACATAGTGAAGGTGGCCTCAGTGGGAGCCTGTCTGTAGTTAAAAGCACCAAGGTTCTTTCTTATCAGCCTATAGTTTTATTTGCATAAAGGGTATACTGCCGGGCCCCACCCAAACATTGGCAGGGCCTATGGTACCCTCCATCTGAATATTCTAAAAGTTACGAATCAAACTAGAAATAAAACCTGTTCTATCCATCTAGGTTGAAAAATATATTTTGATAATAATTTGGAAGACTTTCAAAAGATTTAAATTTAAAATTCTTAGGCTCCTCCTGGTTCCGTATCAGAATATGGTGACATAGGCGTAGCTGAGCCATGGCCCAGCCTCTGTCCCCTAGACCACTTCTCTTCTCCTAGGTTCCCTACCTATATTGTGAAGAGCCTGTGCTCATGCTTGTGGACACCTTGGTCCAGTGTTCAGGTTTTGTCTGTCTTTTGCAAATAGCTGCTGCTTCCCCTACGCCACCCCCCACACCAGCATGTTCTTTCTTCCGAAAGGTAGACTTAGAAAGGGACCTGTACAGGACTGAAAGGGGACTTTGGGGTTTTAGGCAGGAAATTCTGGGATCTCAGATAACAGAAGTGTGGTCTGAGGGATAGGAGTAAAATACAGGCTCTGGAGGGCACACCCACATGACCCAGTAGACTCCTTGCTCTGGGAAGGGCCACGGCCATAGGAAAGCCAAAGCAGGGCCCTCTGTGATGTGGGGCTCAGGACAGAGGCCCCTCTTGGTTTGACCTAGTGGTAGCATTAAATGTTCCTGTTTTTAAAGTTACTTTTCTCCTCAAAAGCAACTAAGGCCTGTATTCCTTCTTCTTCACTACCTGCTTGCTCACTCATGAGTGCTTCTTAGAGGTTTTTTTCTTGAAATATAATTGCTTGGCAATATTAATTTCACACGGACAGAATAATGATTCACTCTTTTTATAGATTTTACTCCCCATTTAAAGTTGTTACAAACTAATGTCTTTATTTCCCTGTGCTGTAAATATATTCTTGTGAAAGTGTTAATTGCTCAGTCATGTCCAACTCTTTGCAACCACATGGACTGTAGCCCACCAGGCTCTTCTGTCCATGGAAACCTAGAGGCAGAAATACTGGAGTGGGTTGCCATTTCCTTCTCCAGGGGATCTTCCCCACCCAGGGGTCGAACCCAGGTCTCCTGCATTGCAGGCAGATTCTTTACTGTCTGAGCTACTATGCTACTTATCTATTTTATACATCAGATCAGATCAGATCAGTTGCTCAGTTGTGTCCGACTCTTTGTGACCCCATGAACCGCAGCACGCCAGGCCTCCCTGTCCATCACCAACTCCTGGAGTTCACTGAGACTCACGTCCATCGAGTCAGTGATGCCATCCAGCCATCTCATCCTCTATCGTCCCCTTCTCCTCTTGCCCCCAATCCCTCCCAGCATCAGAGTCTTTTCCAGTAAGTCAACTCTTCACATGAGGTGGCCAAAGTACTGGAGTTTCAGCTTTAGCATCATTACTTCCAAAGAAATCCCAGGGCTGATCTCCTTCAGAATGGACTGGTTGGATCTCCTTGCAGTCCAAGGGACTCTCAAGAGCCTTCTCCAACACCACAGTTCAAAAGCATCAATTCTTCGGTGCTCAGCCTTCTTCACAGTCCAACTCTCACATCCATACATGACCACAGGAAAAACCATAGCCTTGACTAGACAAACCTTTGTTGGCAAAGTAATGTCTCTGCTTTTCAATATGCTATCTAGGTTGGTCATAACTTTCCTTCCAAGGAGCAAGCGTCTTTTAATTTCATGGCTGCAGTCACCATCTGCAGTGATTTTGGAGCCCAGAAAAATAAAGTCTGCCACTGTTTCCACTATTTCCCCATCTATTTCCCATGAAGCGGTGGGACCGGATGCCATGATCTTCGTTTTCTGAATGTTGAGCTTTAAGCCAACCTTTTAACTCTCCTCTTTCACTTTCATCAAGAGGCTTTTGAGTTCCTCTTCACTTTCTGCCGTAAGGGTGGTGTCATCTGCATATCTGAGGTTATTGATATTTCTCCCGGCAATCTTGATTCCAGCTTGTGTTTCTTCCAGTCCAGCGTTTCTCATGATGTACTCTGCATATAAGTTAAATAAACAGGGTGACAATATACAGCCTTGATGAACTCCTTTTCCTATTTGGAACCAGTCTGTTGTTCCATGTTCAGTTCTAACTGTTGCTTCCTGACCTGCATACAAATTTCTCAAGAGGCAGATCAGGTGGTCTGGTATTCCCATCTCTTTCAGAATTTTCCACAGTTGATTGTGATCCACACAGTCAAAGGCTTTGGCATAGTCAATAAAAGAGAAATAGATGTTTTTCTGGAACTCTCTTGCTTTTTCTATGATCCAGCGGATGTTGGCAATTTGATCTCTGGTTCCTCTGCCTTTTCTAAAACCAGCTTGAACATCAGGAAGTTCACGGTTCACATATTGCTGAAGCCTGGCTTGGAGAATTTTGAGCATTACTTTACTAGCGTGTGAGATGAGTGCAATTGTGCGGTAGTTTGAGCATTCTTTGGCATTGCCTTTCTTTGGGATTGGAATGAAAACTGACCTTTTCCAGTCCTGTGGCCACTGTTGAGTTTTCCAAATTTGCTGGCATATTGAGTGCAGCATTTTCACAGCATCATCTTTCAGGATTTGGAATAGCTCAACTGGAATTCCATCACCTCCACTAGCTTTGTTCGTAGTGATGCTTTCTAAGGCCCACTTGACTTCACATTCCAGGATGTCTGGCTCTAGATGAGTGATCACACCATCGTGATTATATGGGTCTTGAAGATCTTTTTTGTACAGTTCTTCTGTGTATTCTTGCCATCTCTTCTTAATATCTTCTGCTTCTGTTAGGTCCATACCATTTCTGTCCTTTATCGAGCTCATCTTTGCATGAAATGTTCCTTTGGTATCTCTGATTTTCTTGAAGAGATCCCTAGTCTTTCCCATTCTGTTGTTTTCCTCTATTTCTTTGCATTGATCGCTGAAGAAGGCTTTCTTATCTCTTCTTGCTATTCTTTGGAACTCTGCATTCAGATGTTTATATCTTTCCTTTTCTCCTTTGCTTTTCGCTTCTCTTCTTTTCATAGCTATTTGTAAGGCCTCCTCAGACAGCCATTTTGCTTTTTTGCATTTCTTTTCTATGGGAATGGTCTTGATCCCTGTCTCCTGTACAGTGTCACAAACCTCATTCCATAGTTCATCAGGCACTCTATCTATCAGATCTAGTCCCTTAAATCTATTTCTCACTTCCACTGTATAATCATAAGGGATTTGATTTAGGTCATACCTGAATGGTCTAGTGGTTTTCCCTACTTTCTTCAATTTCAGTCTGAATTTGGCAATAAGGAGTTCATGGTCTGAGCCACAGTTGGTTCCCGGTCTTGTTTTTGCTGACTGTATAGAGCTTCTCCATCTTTGGCTGCAAAGAATATAATCAATTTGATTTCGGTGTTGACCATCTGGTGATGTTCATGTATAGAGTCTTCATAGTAGTTTGTTTAATTTCTTAGAAATTTTGAAACCATGTAAAGGCAGATAAATTACTGTGTCACTAGGGTGCAGAAGGGAAAAAATCCTGAGGAGTCAGAATCATGATAGAAATAAGCTACCTGGGTATAGAGTAGCCAACAGCACAAGTTGCCAGGATAGCCAGCTAACCTGAAAGGGTAGAACCAACAGTGAGTGTTTGGCAGAATTTTCCTTGGCGTGAAGCAGACTAGCAGAAATCTTACCCATCTTTGCAGGCTTCAGTAAAGCTATTTGGAAATACATAGAAAAGTCTACTTCTAGAGTGAAAAAATGGCCAAGGAACACACAGTTTTCCCAAATGGAACATTAACATACCTTGCAGATTTTCCCTGGCTGCCCAGATGATGTGGTCATGATTACTGATGAATCCTCCTTCCCCAGGATGGGATAAACTCTTCCAGCATCCCAGTGAATGAGGTCTTTGTCTCAGGCTTTGGACACCTTCCTTCTGTCCCTAGTCTCTGTGTTGTGGGCTCCCATGGAGCCTCCCCAGTTTGCTGTCTGGGCCCGCTGGCATCCTCTGCATTGCTTCAGTTTCCAGCTATTACAACACACAGCTCGCCTCCCTCCCTGTGGAAAGTTCACGGCTGCTGGATCTGGCATGTAGTGGTCTCTGGAGTAAATCTGTGAGCTGTGTTCTCCTGTGCCAAGCCTGCTTCCTCTCTTGGTGCCTGTGCTTGTGCATCACAGTCCCGTGATGAACCACTTCTCAGCCACGTGGCCACAAGTCAGGGTCATACTCAGGGTCGCTCCCAAGGATGCTGCCTGTCGTCACACTGGCTGTGCTGACGAGTCTCCCACTTATACTTCCTGGCCATTACTACTCGTTGTGAACTCATGGTCTAACAGACACCTGCTGGCTGCCTTGACCACACATTTTTCAGTCTGCTCTTGTCTAGGAGCATGCTCATTATTATGACCCCTTGTAAGGCCTGGAGGAAAGAGTTTCTAAGTTAAGAGATCTGTCTTCCTAAAAATAACAGATATGCTTTCTCTGCATCCCATTCAGTCTCTGCTTTAGAATGTCCCCTATTTATCTATCTGGCTGACAATTTTAATTCCTGTGTACATCCAAGGCCATATACTTTCTACCCCAGAGCACCTGTTAAGTCCCTTAATTTATATTCTCTCCTCCTTGTGTGAAACATACATTCTCTCTCTCTGACCTTCTCCCCCTTTCCATCTCTCCCTGCTGATCCCTAACTCCCTCCCTTCCCAAACTGATGGTCAGAATATCTGGTCTCAATATTGTATACTTGATGCTATATATATAGGAAATATGGTGTCTAACACCATCATATTTCCTATATAATGCTAAACAGATTAATGTGTTTTCAATAGCTGTAAGATTAACTCTAAGCTCCTTACCTTGCCAAGTTCATAAACTCTTTTTGTGAGGCTGCTGCTGCTGCGAAGTCGCTTCAGTCATGTCCGACTCTGTGCAACCCCATAGACGGCAGCCCACCAGGCTCCCCCGTCCCTGGGATTCTCTAGGCAAGATCACTGAAGTGGGTTGCCATTTCCATCTCCAATGCATGAAAGTGAAAAGTGAAAGTGAAGTCACTCAGTCGTGTCCGACTCTTAGCGACCCCATGGACTGCAGCCTACCAGGCTCCTCCGTCCATGGGATTCTCCAGGCAAGAGTACTGGCGTGGGGTGCCCTTGCCTTCTCCGTTTTGTGAGGCAGTGATACTTAAGTAAGGTTGTGAGGAAAAGGCTCTCTGAGGAAGTGACACAGAGAAGGTGATATTTGACACCCTTTATTTGAGAGGAAACCAACCACCTACTAAACCATGACAGTACTTCATGAATTGTTAAGATGTCACCCCAGTGAATAGCAGTCCCCTCCAGTCCCCTGTGCAGCAAGGGAAATTAGAAAGCAGTGACAGTTTTTCTGATTTTTGAAGCGTAGGTTTACACTAATCTCTGGACCTTCTTGCCAACCTCCATTTTTTCATCTGTATCATGTCTCTCCTCCTCTACTCTTTCTGGTTTCTGCTGGCCTCATTTAGGTCCGTGTGTCTCTCTCCCATCTGGGATTCTGTCTTCCTTATGCCCACCCTCAGTCTTCCCTGCCTCCCTTCCCTTCCTGCTACTTTACCCACTGCTCACTCCAATTCCCCCTGCAATTGACTTCCCTTTCTAATAACCCTGTACTTTTAAAACCTTCCAGAAGGTTTCCCAGGCTGCCTCCATTTTTGGCTAAACCACCTGTCCTTTCCAACATAAGCAACTTTTGATATTCACCTTCAGAAAGAGGGAGTATTTCCAGACTAACCTGACTGGAACTGGCTGGCAGAGTGTCTAGCACATAGTAAGCTCTTAGTAAATATTTTTTGAATCCTGAGTGAATGAACTGATTTTCCTAATCTTAGTCTATCTATAAGATTAAAGTGATTTTTTTCCTTAATATGTGTATATTGTTTCCTCACCCATAAAATGCATATAAAAGCCTTTACCTTGCACTATATAGAAATATTAAAATCTCTTATTCACAAGATTTTTATTTTAAATCTACCCTGGGATTAACTTTGTAATTAATCCCAGAGACACCTAGAGACATTGGCAGTGTCTCAGAGATTATTATTATTATTGGTACATTGTCCCCCATAGTACGTGGTCATGAGCCTGCAGCATTGAGTATGCAAATATTTATTTACTAATGAGCATAACAATCACAGAGATTTCAATTGTTTGGGTTTTTGTTTTTATCATCCTGAGTAATCAGATGTGTGTGCATGCATACTAAGTCATCGCTTTAGTCGTGTCTGACTCTTTGTGACCCTATGGACTGTAGCCTGCCAGGCTCCTTTGTCCATGGGATTCTCCAAGCAAGAATACTAGTGTGGGTTGCCATGCCCTCCTCCAGGGGATCTTCCCAACCCAGGGATCAAAGCACCTGTGCCTCTTTTGCTTCCTGCATTGGCAGGTGGGCTCTGTACCACTAGCGCCACCTGGGAACCTGAGTCTCCTGCACTGCAGACAGATTCTTTACTGTCTGAGCCACCAGGGAAGCCCAGTAATCAGATACATTCATTCAAATTAAGCAGAAATTTTCAAGAAAAATATTTATATTAAGATGTTATATTTTCAGTTAAGTAGCAACTAAAAAGCAGTGTTTATTTTGAAGAAAAATTTTCAGATGTGTCCAGAGTTTGGTTTTAGCCACTTTGCATGGTATTATTGATCACCAGTAGCAGGAATAATTTCGTTTCAAAAAACTTCTCAAGATTTATCAAAAACAAATGGTGTGTTCACTTTTTATAGGTATAGAAGTATGCTTAGATTCATCAGTGCCAACTTGTTTCCAGTATGGGGTCCTAAGTGTTGTTAAGTACTCATTTACAAGAAATAAAACTCTAGTTCTGTGTGTCAAATAGAAATAACATATTGACATTTCAGCTTTGAGCATTCTCTATTTATAGTCCTAAAATATTTAAATAATACCAAAAATAGGTAAAGAAAATCCTGTTGTGATTTTAGTACTTCTATTCTCTAGTTCAAGAAATCCTATATAATTTAAACTGTGGTGTTTATTTAGACTAGCATAAGGTTCTGAGCCATGTGAACGGGAACAACTTAAAAACAACAGTACTTATGATTTTGTGTTTACTGCCCAAGGGATATAACTGTAAGGCGATGGGGCAGTCTTTCAAACAAACGTGCTGAGAGTTACGCATCCAGAAGGACTTGCCCTTTCAAAACAGTCACCTAGGGGGCTACACGTTTATTCCGGAATACCCTCATGGCTCACAATGTTGTGGGATGCCGTTTTTTAAAACTGCCTCCAAACCTGTTCAGAAATAATAAAGAGCAAGACGACACATTATTTTGGATATCCAGAATTGTGGTAGAGATGCATTTAACTTTGATGAGTAATCAAAAATCATCTTAGATCAAACACAGTGAAGAAAATGCAGAGTATTTGGTGTGATTGTTTGATGTAAAAACAACAAGATGGGCTTTCTTGAATGATACATAAACTAACTCTTGACACTGATTATCAAAGAGGAATTCCAGAATCATAAAACTTGGAATAAATGTGGAGGCTCCTAAGGTAGCTACTGTGAAGAACAGTACATGTCTAGGTAAATAATAATGTGTGTATGTTTGCAAAATAAGATTAGTTTTATTACTTTGTAGACATACTTTGTAGGTGAAAAAAATACTATCACGGAACTTTTTATAAGCAAACTTCCAAATGTAAGTAGAATTTCTCTTACCCTTTCTAAGCTTTTTGAGAAATCTGAATTTCTAATAATGACTTATTCTGAATCTTCAGCTTTCAAAAAAGTAATGTTTACCATTTGAAAAACAGGTGCTATGAGATTTCACTTCAGCTTTTTCTGATTAGCTTCGTTACCTCTGCTCTTCAGTTTTTTATTCAGTGTATCCATCTTTATTCATCCTGAGAATCTCAAAGTGTATTTTTTCACTGTAAAAATATCATTAAGCTTTTGAACCAAGGTAGAAAATAAAGTCTAAGCTGAATATTATTAATTGTTCCATGTTGTTTTAAGCCCTTTTTTTGTTGCATTAGTAACAATGCCTTTCTTTTTTAATTTGGGACCCTGTATCTTAGTAAATAAAAAGATCAAATTATAAGAAGTCTCAAAGGTTTTGTAAAAATAAATACTCTCGGTTGTTGGGGCTCCTATTGTTTTTTACTTCTACTAATAAAAACTCAAAAAGCAGCGTTCAAACATGTGGCTGGACCACATTTCTGTAATGTAGACTCCTGGTGGACTCTTGGGAGTTAACGGGGTGGAGCTGATGCATCCTGCTTCATCAGAGCATTTCCAAATTTATTCTACCACATCCATCTTCATCCAGGTCAGCCAGGCCTCTATTTCTTCACTGCTGAGTTCAACTAATGAAAAGTAAAATGGAGCATGGAAGGCAGAGAAAATTGTTATCCTTTTGTGAAGAGGCTAAGACAGCTAAATTGTGACACAATTTAAACTGTTCAAATTCGACAGGTTTGATTGGAAAATTAGGTGACCCATGTAGTAAGAGATCAAAATGGTCACGAGTGTAGAGTTTTAAAAAGTCATATTGTGGTATTTTTACTACAGTCTCTTAGAATATTATTTTATTCCACCTGGTAGTAACTGTTGCACAAATGACTGTTGTTTTGCAGTTTGGTGATTTAAATGCTGTGTCTCCTGGAAATCTGGATAAAGGTAAGAATTGAAAATAATGTACATTTTTAAGGACTTTTTTTGAGTAAGAAGTTCTCAGAGGAAAATGTAGTATATGTACATATATAAAGTATATGTGCACATACATTTCCATTTTATAGAAATGGCATAGAATCCTTGATGAATGTGACAGTTGTGTCTTTTGAAATACTTCACTATTTCTCCAGTTCTATGCTTTCTTTATGTTATGTATATTAAGTGCAAAAATTGAATTTAAATGCAGTTTAAACTCTTCTTGACTTTTTGCCTGCAGTTGATTACAAGTAACAAGAAATTCTTTCTGGCCTTCACTGAAGTCCTGGAGAAAAAGTGATAAAATTGGATCAAATATTTTTTTTCAAGGCCCACTCGGCAAGAAAAAGATTCCTCAGCCTACCCAAGTCACTAATTCATACTTTTCAGTAGAAAGGGAACTCAGAGATAGCAATGAAGTTTACTATAAAAGCACAATCAGTATTGGGGGAGTAACATATATACTTCTTGAATTTTCATATTAGCATTGCCATTCTAATATGACAACTGAATATATAATTCTTAAGAAACTCACAACCTATGACACCAGAGTAAAAGGAGAAGGGCTCAAGGGAAAATGAGATTGGAATAGAAACAAACACTCCTGAAAAAATATTCTAACTCGGATTTTATTTTAATGTAAAATTTCTAATAAGTAAGCAGTGCAGAAAGTGTACACCATTCTTAAAATGCACACACACACACACAAAGTGAAGACATCTTGAGGTTTAAGGAACTGAGTTTTGGAGTCAAAGTGTACAAAGACTGGGAAGAACTATACCATTAGCCCTTCCAGGACAGAGCCAGTGGGGAAACTGAGGCATGAGGAAGGATGTGGGAAATCTACACACAAGGTGCTGTGCTGCTCTCTGCAGCGTTCTGTACCAGGGTCCTCAGCCCTCAGCCTCCGAGCCTTCCTGGTGGTGAGAGACAGTCATGTGCCGGGAAAGTCCTATGTGAATCAGTGTCACTCCCACATTAAACTCCTGTCACTATTTATCAACCATGTACACCTCAATTCCCATTTTAATAATATGCATAATAGCTCAATAATAGCAAAACGGAAGAGTACAAAATGAAGTACAAAATTGCCCCTATAAAATAGCTGCAAATATATATTATTTAGGATTAACTGAAGAAACATCAGAAAAGTAAATCAATGATGAGACCAGTTTGTCATTTCAGAGCAGCAAGTGTAGCTGTTGAAACCCAGGTCCAACATAAGACAACCCTGATGATGCACTGATAAAGCCTCCTAATTCAGACTCAGGGGTTTCATCCCAGGGTACCTGGAGGTGTCCTAGGAATGTTGCTTCTGGGCCAGACACTGACTGGCAGCCAGTCTTCTTTGTCAAGTGTTGAACCAACGTCTTTAATAAACTTCAGTAGCACCTAGTTTTCGTTCTTTTGTTCCAAATTACCACGACTTCAAGTAGGTTCCTAGGGAATATCTTGAATTTTATGGAAGTCTTTCTATAAAGACTTGAATTTTATCTTTAGTCTCTATAGAAGCTTAAAATGTCTGCGGGAACTAGAGAAAGGGCTTTTGTGCTCCTGGGTAGCCTGTCCAAAAGAGCCCTGTCACTCATGAGTGGACCTGGAGCAGGGTGGCCTCGAACACTAGAGTTTGTTCTGTCCTTCGCCCCATTGCCTGTTTCAGGGCATCCCACTCTCTCTCCACTTGCCTGCCTGCTTGAAATGATTTTTTTTTCTTTTACTTCTGCCTCATTTATTATTTTGGCACTATTTTCTAGTCACAGAAAAGTTGGTAGAGATGGAGCCAAGAAGCAGTATGACTTGCCCTCTCCTTCCTGGGTGGCTCTGCTGGTCCCATTCACTCCCAACTAGACGCTTCTTGAGACATAACCACACTAGCATATTCAGAACCTAAGGCTTGAATGTGAAATCTTTTAAGAAATTTTTGTGGGTTTTTTGACATAAAATGAGAATTTAATTTTGTCCAGATAATGGAAGTAATATTAGCTCTGTAGAAAGATTTCAAATAATGCAGAGAATTAGAAAGTATAGAAAATGAAAACTTCATAGTCAAAAGCCTAAGGGACTTCTGAATTTAAACATTAAGAATTTAATGAGGAGATCCTTCCAGACCTACTTTTGTTTATATATATAAAACCACAAAAGTATCATGAAAATCAAAGTATTAGTTGCTCAGTCATGTCCAACTCTTTGGGGCCCCATGGACTATAGCCCACCAGGCTCCTCCATCCATGGGGTTCTGCAGGCAAGAATACTGGAATGGGTAGCCATTCCCTTCTCCAGGGGATCTCCCCAACCGAGGGATCAACCCAGGGATCGATGGGTCTCCTGCATTGCAGGCTGATTCTTTACCATCTAAACCACCAGATCCTCTTATTGAAGCAAATGTCTATGGAATGTAGTCCTCTCCTGCAGCTCTCCAGACCTTTGGATATTTTCTGACAAACTGCAATGTTATCATCAAGTCCATTTTCCAGAGGCCAAAGGTAACTGGATAAAGTAGGTGAGCCAGGATATCTTGCCTCGTCAAAGAGAACTTCTCCGTATATTGCTTAATGCAGTACAGATATCATTTCTAGTCGATATACCTAATATCAACCTTTTTAATGGCACCCCACTCCAGTACTCTTGCCTGGAAAATCCCATGGATGAAGGAGCCTGGTGGGCTGCAGTCCATGGGGTCGCTAAGAGCCGGACACGACTGAGAGACTTCACTTTCACTTTTCACTATCATGCATTAGAGAAGGAAATGGCAACCCACTCCAGTGTTCTTGCCTGGAGAATCCCAGGGACGGGGGAGCCTGGTGGGCTGCTGTCTATGGGGCCACACAGAGTCGGACACGACTGACTGACTTAGCAGCAGCAGCCGCATTCCCAGAGGTGTTGCTCCTGGCAGCCACACACTGTTCAACCTGCACAACCACATATGGAGGCTCTGTTATTCCTCATCATTTCTCTGTGGAGCCATCTTTGCACCAGTTGATAGGAAAAGGAGAAAAGTCAAGGAGCCCATTTATGTTGAGAGCTGTATTAGCAGAACTTATGCAGGTGTGCCCTCAAAGGGTAAAACTAGCCTCAACACCCCTTAGAAAGAGTCCAACTGACTTTTTCAGTTACTAGTTACACACTCATTATATGTAACATACCATAGAATGTAATGGAGATCTAATTCTGTTAATATAAGTCACCATAAAAAGTAAAAATATCTTAAAAGTATAGATTTATTTTATTTATAAATGAGGTTTTGGTGTAATTATATGTGGGCTTTGTGTTGTGGGGGAAGGGTAAACAATAAAACATATTGAAGATGAAGTAAACAAGAGTTTTCTTTCCAGCTGCACTGCACAGTTTGTGGGATCTTAGTTCCCCAACCACGGATCAAACCCAGGCCCCCAGCAGTGAAAGTGCAGAGTCTTAACCACTGCACCACCAGTGAATTTACAATAAAAAGATTTCTTAAGCAGAAATATATCCCTAGCTGTTTAAAAATTAGCACTCATGAAGAGGTATTCTCTCCACTCCTCTAAGGAGAATCTTACACAGTAGTAAAGCTGTGTGTGACCATTTTCTCTCTCTGCTGTGCTTTTGAATTTTAATAGCACATGCTGGAAAAAATTAAATAGTATTACATTATAACAATGTTTTAGTTAATATAGAATGTATTAAAATTTGAAGGTAATAGTGACTACTTAATACACCTAATTTCCAGAAATGGATACCAGCTATTAACAGAGACTATCAGTGTTGCTAGGAAGGAAATTCATTGTGCGTTTTAAATCTGATACTGTGCCTCAGTCTTCATAATGTTTTGTAAGGAAAGTTAAGGATCTAATTAATATTGTGATCGACAACATTCATGTGCACAGAAGGTGTATACACAGCCCCTGCTGATATATGCTGTAGTTATTTTGTGAATCAACATAGTTCCTATCTGTGTTAACATCAGCACAGATGAAATTTATATCTAGTGTAGGTCTTCAGAGGAAACTGTAATTTTTTCTTGCTTCCTTTTTTTTTTTTAAGTTAGCATTTTTAGCTCAGTACATTCCCTGCAAACCAGCATAGTGTACCAAAATAATGACACAAGTTATGCTACTATTTAATGTAAAACTTTAGGAAACTCCAAAGGTCTTCTTAGAAGAACTATTAAAGGTAGGAGCCACAAACAGGTCAAGAATAAAGTACCTTTGCTGTGTTTGAAAGAATAGGGCGCTGACACAGGTAGAATCCATTGAAAGGGAAAACACACAAGCTTTGTCCTCCAAGAAGGGCTAAGGAGTTGCTTTCCTAATGTGCTGTATTAAAGTGTTTCTAAAGTACGTGTGGATTGCTCTTTTCCAGTTTGTCTTCTAGTACTAGTCTTGGTATTATTTGTTTGTGCAGATGAAGGCAGTGAAGTGGAAAGTGAAATGGATGAGGAATTAGATGACTCTTCAGAACCTCAAGCCAAAAGAGAGAAAACGGAGCTGAACCAGGCGTTTCCGGTGGGTTGCATGCAGCCCGTTCTTGAGAGTGGCGTGCAGCCAAGCCTCCTGAATCCAATTCACAGCGAGCACATCGTCACAAGTACTCAGACTATCAGACAGTGCAGCGCTACAGGAAATACCTACACCGCAGTCTAAAGGATATTAAAGTGTATTTTTCCAGCTTACATTAACCCTGTTGATATTGGGCTTAAGTTGAAATTTTAATAAGCCTGAAGGTCGACTGTTGTCAAATACTATCTGTGCTGAACATTACCTTTTCGGAGTTGTGAAATGGAATGGGTGTATGTATTTTGCCAGGTCTTTTTTTTTTTTAACATAAACAAAATTATTTGCCTCTTAATAATGAGTTTTTTTCCCTTAGTTTTGGGTGTCAAGAAGGATTTTTACAACACTTAATGTCAATGTTTTTGTTTTCTTATAATTAAAAAGTAATTTACATTTTTGTAGCTTAAAATATTTTATTGTTGATTGTTAGTCTTGGTGTATGATTTCATGTGTAAGTTTTTAATTAGATGCACTTCTGTGAAATATCAAAAGAAATGATTTTCTTTGATTTACACTGGAGGCATGCACATTTGGCAGCAGATGCATCAAATTTGCTTTTGAAAGGTGCTTTTCATCGGACAGAACCACAAGACACTATTTTGATAACATTTTGGAGTACGGAGAGAGAATACAAAGCATTTTTATTATAGTGCTAGAGGGTTGGGAAGGTCATCTATTTTTCTCTGAAGAAAAATTGAGCTGTGCATTTACCAGTTCAGAGTAAATGACAGAATTGCAAGAGATTATGCTAATAAGTACATAATTTGTGTACATAATTATTAAACCATGTTAATGCAAGCTTCCGTTAAACATTGAATTTTAACTGTTATTTGCATACCAATTCCTCTGTTTAAAGACTACTGATTCTGTATTTGGGACCACTGCACAGATGCATTCTGCTGTTGAGTGGGGCTGTTATAGTTAGATACTGAAGCTGAAAAAAATGACTTGACTTCTTTTTTTTTTTTTTTTAAGTGTACACGCTACTTATGCTGAGCTGGACATACAGGAAACCATTCCATTTGGATGACTTTCTTTTATTCCAGGTCTTTTTCCTAATAGTAGTTCAATGTGCTGCTATTGTAAAAGAAAATTTATAGAATGCAAGGAATGTAGCAACCTGCATATCGTTATTTCCTTCAAAAATATTTCCTGGTTTCTAAAGTACGTGGATTTAAATTTTAAACAGAACCTGAAGGCAGTGTAACTGGCACACCGCACTGCTGCTTATCTCCAATTCTGTAGGATTTGGATAGGTGGCTGGGTGGACCAGTGCCATTGAAGAATGTACATCAGGGATCATCGTACCTCGGCTATTACATGGTGCCTTAAAACAGAACTGAAGCTAAGGTTTAGTAAGGCTTATTTTGTTCATGTGAATTCCTTTTCAATCCATTTGACAAGGTGTGCCTGTCGTTTTCAGATTGCCGAAGTGAGGACAGGTAACATGTTCTTCAAAGGAAATTTAGGGAAAGCTAAGCAAAACAAAAAGACAAAAATCACTTCCCCTCTTTGAGTGACCATGAATTTATTTTTGTTCCTAGAGCTGAAGATTACTTGATTACAAATTACATTGCTTAAAGATTAAGGATCAGATTGCTGTTGTGGAGTAGCAGGCTAGTTTTAATTACCAACTTTGTTACATGAAATCATATATGTTTTAGACCATTCTTATCTAGTTATAATTTAAGAAAATTAACAAAATAAGCAGGTACTTATTGAAGTGCATCTTTTCGGTCTAAGTGTTTCTCTGTGTGTCTCGGTGTCTGTGTGCCCATGCACACGGGAGTGTCCGTGGGCAGGAGTCAGCTACAAAGTCAGAAGGGGAGATCCCAGAGGGATACACCCATCCCTATTTAATTTATGTGAAAAGTGAGGTTCTTTTAAGCACTTAAATTATTAACAAAAGTAACAGGCACATCCATTTATTTAAATAGTTCTAAAAAAGCTAATAAGCAAAATAAATAGTATACAAATACACAGAGCCAAAAAAAGGGAAAGCACAAAATGATTTACAGATTATTAATGAGGCCTATGTTAAACTCAAGAGGTTTATCTTCTCAGTTTTATTAGGGTGGGGATGGGGGGTGGGAAGGAGAGAGTGAGCCAATCTAATCTGTTAAATTGAAAATACCAAATGGCTTATTGGGTAACACGTAGTACATTTCAGCTGCTGTTACCTGATTG
Organism: Bos indicus x Bos taurus; assembly: GCF_003369695.1. Classification (NCBI taxonomy): domain Eukaryota; kingdom Metazoa; phylum Chordata; class Mammalia; order Artiodactyla; family Bovidae; genus Bos; species Bos indicus x Bos taurus. The sequence goes on from NC_040083.1 coordinate 41,104,322, forward strand.
CCTTAGACTACTCAAATAACTAAGATCAACAAAGCTTCTTAAGTTTAAATGATTTAGATATAATTTTTTAAATTGATTCAAATTTCGTATCATACAGCTCACATATTTGAAAGTCTTCACTAGCATCCTAGCATCACCTTCTTTAAATATCATTTAAATGATCATTCCCCTTTTTCCTCCCCAAAAGGCAATGAATTTGCACTATCACACACACACAAAGGCAAACAAAGAAAACACATTAAAGACGTGTATCTACTTCATTGTGCATTCGAAGAGGTTTACAGGTAAAACTAAAATCTAAAAAGGAAAAAATCATTCTTCATTATGACCCTCCTTTCCGAATTTTTTCACTTTCCCATTCACCACCCCCAGAACTACATTATATCTGTATTGGACCAAGTGTATTTACTGGTTTCATCTTGTTTATTGAATAATTTTAAGTGTTTATTATCATTGTTTAATGTTGGATATATTTGTATCATGAGAGGAATCTGATAAATAATGGGCAAGTTTAGATTGATGAACTTTAGGGGTTGGGTACCCTCCAGGATTCAGCATTTCTTCCAGTTGTTCACGGTTTGTTCTAAATTAGGACAGATTAGAGGAATCAAATATTGTTACATTTCAATGAATATTACAATATTCTAATGTCTTTTATGAACACAGGAACATTGATTCTTTGTGACTAGGGTAGGCAGTTCTGACCAATAGATAAAATAACATCTGTGGTCTCTGCTATTTCCAGTTATCTGTAATCCACATAAAGACACACACAGCTTAAACAATTTTGACTTTGAATTGTGAAATATATTAGAAAATAAAAGTATAATTTATACAGTTGAGCAAATTGGAGCAAACATTGAGGTTTTTTTCATTTTTTTATTCACAGAGACGATTATCTTTTCTAAATAATATTATGACAGTAACACTCTCAGAATAGATTTACTGCTGACTGAAAGTACACATTTTAAGGACCTCTTAAGATTTCTTGACATTGTAATAAAATACTAGTGATGAAAGTATCTATATAGACCCAGTGCTAGATTTTCAGTGAGGAAAAATGTGAGGAGAACATGTTGGCTATTTTTAAGTTTCTAAAAAGATATTTGCATGTAATAGTATTGAGTATCATGGGTATAGTTTGACCTTCACATACACTTTGAGAATCATACCCAAAAGATTTGCATTCACAAAGCCAGTGAACAATGGGATGAAATGGCTGAAATATCTCCTTGGAACACAGGACCCAATTTAAAATTTTTTCTCTGGATATCAAATGGCTGGTCACTTTTTCAGGATTCTCATCCAAACTATGTTTGGACTGACTGTATAAGTCTTACTGCCTTTTCAGAAATCTGCTTTCCTTTTTGTGCTTTTTCTTGTACTGTATAGCACGGTTCATGCACCTCTCTTTAGATGGTGTACTTTAAAAACAAAAGTAAATTTTAGAAAATGATTTTTAACACTGCATACCTAAAATTAGTAGTGTGCATCATTGACTGCCTTTGATTTGTAGTAGACATGTAAAAATGAACACGTTCTTGTAGAATGCTGTCAAAGTCATTCAGGACTGAATATGGTTTCATTACCGTAATCATGAACCTTTTTACATGAACGCACTCTCTAGAAGTGCAAATTGTGATGCATTTTCAAATTGAAAAAATTCTTCAGATGTATTTGAAATGTCTAAAATAATGCTGTGCTTGAAACATTAGTGTAAAAAAAGTGTAGGTCACTGTGATGTTGGTCCTCCTTGTGTGGACACAAGTAGAAAGTAAAAAACTTTGGCAAGTCACCTTTGTGTACAATTTGAGGCAGTGGTTATATTACAATAAATTGACCTTTGTTATAACCTCCCCTCCTCCAAATTCCTGGTGAGAAAAATAATAATCATCAAAAAACTAAAGTTAGAATTTATGATTTGTATGAATCACACCAGAACATGGGGGAGAGGGGTTGACATGCAGTGCTACTGAAAATTAGGCCTGTCACTAGATCAGATCAACCTCCATGTGTGTGGTTAGAACAAATCAATCAATGGAATCCTAGTATTTCTGCAAGTTTGGTGATTTTTAAAAACTGGAATAGAAGCATTAATTCAGTGCTTAGTTCTAGTATTAGAAAACCCCTTTAATGTAATGCCTTGTATTAACCCTTTGAGCATTGTAAGATATACAATGGGGGACAAAAGCCTTTCAGATCATTTATTTAGACTTAGACCGGTAAAATATACTCTATATCCAAATGTCTAATTATGCTGTTTTTTTAAAGGGGGGGTAGGAAGATAAAGTGTTTCCATGCTGAACACTTGCATTTTATATACAACTCTTAATTTTCTTCAAGAGGGCTTGATATATTTATTCCCAAATATTCACTGCCATCTAAGGAAGTGTACTGTTTACAGAAAAAAAAAAAAAATCAACTTTTCTAGCATCACATCATGACTCTAGAAAAGGAGGACAAATACATGGGCCTGTAGACCTATGTCATTACTGATCTCTGCACATTGAAAGTACCTAGATTGCCTTTAAAAGGTATGATAAAGAAAGGGTTACATTTTTTTTTCCCCAAACAGAACAAAAGATCTCGTTTATTTAGCTTTAGAAAGTACAGTTGTAAGTGAAGCCTTAGAAACGAGTGGATAAAGAAAAGCTGAACTATGGGGGCAGGTAAGTTATTTGGAGTTAGATCTCTCATAAAATAATTGTTTGGGAATTTCATGTAGGGCATAATTTTATCTATGCTCCAAAACTTTAATACTTTGTCAAAATAATTATATATAGATAGAATGGCACTTGATTTTAAGCTCATCTGTCAGGAGATGCTATGACTACTGCTTCTGGTATCTGTAAATGCCAGTGTGCTTACACAATTGCTGACTTTGTTCAAGGGCCTCTCTGCGTGCACTGGGCCCCCTTTGTCCCCTGCTCAAGGGAACCTGAGAGCCGTATCATCTGCAGATGTGCTTGTGCTGCGCTAGCCAGGCGCTCATAAAGAGTGTAACCTATTCTGATGTCTGGTGAAAGGACATCCATAGCATAGTGCAAGTTTGCCGTAAACGTTGCTTTTTTTAGGCAGTTTAGGAAGTCAAACCATGCAAATTACTCATGTGTTAACATGCAATACTCAAAGGGTTTTAATTTAACTCTCTTCTTTTGAATTCTTCATGATGATTTACTGTAAATGCTTCTAAGTTTGCATGCCTTGATCATTGCTGCTAGTGATTTTATGTGCCAGTAGACCTGAGTTTAGTTTACCAATTTTACTTAAATAGTAAAAGCCACTTACAAAGTGACTGCCTAGGATTTCTTTTTTTTTTTTTTTCTTTTGGTTTGAAGTAATTGGTAATATGTCCTATTTTCAAAGATGTATTTTGTCTCGTATTTGGTTCTGGTATTTGATCCTTTCCCCTCCCCTCCACTTCTTTCCTTTGTTTTTTTTTAAATGAATTATGATGTTGGGATTGGAAGCCCTGAGTAATGAAATCTTTGGTAAGGATTGTTTTTATGTAGCTCAGTAATGAGGACAAGTCTTTATTAGAGGGATATGATTCTGGGGAGGAAAAGAAAAAGTGAAAACTCCCATTGACTGTTGATAACCAAGTAAATTTTTCCTTCAATGAATTAATACTTTTGAATAAATACTTGCCTTGTTTTAACCCGCTAAACACAATTTTAAATGATCCAGTAAAGGAGGTATTGAATTTTATTCGTTTAAAAAGCATCTTTTGTACCAAAGCAAATTTTTTTCTCATCTCCATCATCAATTGGGACCTATGGTGGTGACCAATGCGTTGGTTACAGAAACTATAAGTGAGTGCCTTGAGAAAACTTGGAAATTTGTGCCTGGGGTGGTAAACTTTTAATTAGGTTAATTGTAGTGCTTACCAATCAGTAATTTTACTATCACTCAGGGCTTTCGTACCTTCTAGGTAAAACTTATTTCATTGTGTTTTTTTAAAATATTGTATTTTTTTTTAAGTGCCATCATTTAAATTTCACTTAGTAAGTGGCAGATTACATTATTCAGTCCCACAAGCACAGAAACATAGTAACACTAGGAGATATTTGAACATTTATTTTACAATCGACTGAATATATTATGTAAATGAGGTAAGCAACTTTTGTAGAGATTGTATGTGTGAGATAATGTAATGTTCTTTTCCAGTTTTGGACTACAGTTGAATAAACTTTTTAATTATTTAAAAACATCTTTACCGAATAACATGTGATGGTTTTTTGTATAATGTATTTGATTTTGTAAATACGTATTTCCTGATGTGATTTTTGTGAGAAATGCTAAATCTTTTAGTATATCATGTCCTCTCAAAATTGGCAGGAGCTAAATAATAGTTTGTGGGCGATTTGTATTGTGTACTGTACAATAACTGGGGAACTTTTATAATTATAAAAATATATATTAACTTTTAGTGTGTTGTTTAAACAAATGACTGGAACATACTAAAGATATTAGTAGGATTTTTCTGAATATTTCAGACTTGAACTCAGGCTAGCTTCCTTGTGTTTTTCAAAACAAAATGGTGTCTTGTCTTTTAAAATCAATAAATTTGTTTCCTTGTTACAAATACATTTGAAATGGCTTGATTCCCTTCCCTCCCCCCCCCGCCACACACACCTCATATCATTGCCAGGAAGCATATATTACACTGCCTCATCTAGGGTGTCTATCATTCACTAGCTTAGAAACAAAATTAAGTTGTTTTCCTTTTTTGTGTCAAATGAAATTGGCAATATTTACACATGAACAGCACAAAAAGAGAAAACAAAATTATAAGCCCAGCAGGGTACAAATCTTACCCTCAAAGAAAATTAGTGATTGAGTGCTGTTTAATTTCAAAAGCTGTCAACATGCCCATTGTAAATCCAGATTTTTGGATGTTCATAATGTGTTTGTTTTGTGTCACTTCACATTGATATTTGGCACCCAAGTTTCTTGCTTAGATTGAAACAGTTTATTAAAATTCATTTTAATACACTTAAGATACCCTGCCTCAATTTTTTTTCTTCTTTGAATTATGTATTTACATTCAGGAAAATTCACCCTTTGTACAAAGAAATGAGTTCACAGTTTCTAACCTCTTTTTTTTTTGTACTTGGTTTCTCTTGGAAATCTGAGGTTCTCTGGAGGCAACCACAAAATGAGGCGCCAGACCAGTGATATTGGTGAACTGGAGAGAGGCAGAGAGGCACAGCTCAAAGGCTGGGATCACCAGCCTCCGTTCCCTGAGGCAGGAGGGGTGCCCCTAGGCCAGAGCTCCGAGACCAACAAACGGGCTCCTTCTAGGAAAGTCTGGGGGTTTTTCTCAGTCAGCTGTCTGTGCAGTGCCTTGGGGGCGGTCCCCCCAACACGACTGTCTCGCCATTGTTCCGGTCCTGTGGTGTCTAGGACTGCAAGTCCCCCATCCTCCCCCAGTCACGTGACTGAGCCGTGTCCCCAGTGCGCAGCCACCAAACCCAGGCACCAGACAGGCGTGAAAGTTTCCTTCTAGTTAATACTGGCTCAGGAGTGCAGCAAAGGCAGAGGGCACCTGCCAGGAAGAAGAGAGAAAGACCTATCAAAAAAAAAAAAAAAAAATCACGCGCTGGAGCGAGGGGATGGTGCCTACCTTCTGTCCCAGAGGATGCTGGTAGTTCCCAGGTGAGTGGGCCAAACACTCCACGCCGCTTGTAATAGAAGCAAAGAAGCCTCCTCGTTCACTTCAAGTCTGCACGGAGCCGGAGGCGGTGAGCCCTTTAGGAGTCCTCAGTTTTGCTAGAGCCTTGTGTGTCTCCTGTTGGTTTTCAAATGGTTTAGATATTTTAAGGGCTTGTCTGTGAGGCAAAGGTATTAAACGTTGGGCAGCCTGGCTCCTCAGGCAGTAGTTCTGGATTTTGAGTTCTCTTCTGATTATGGGGTTGGGTTTGGGCATGAAGTTTAAGGTGAGGTTGTGTCCCAGTCTCTCCTACCCAGTTTAATGTATTTTTGTTCCTGGTTTATTCAACATGTCGCAGTTGCTCAGCCAGCCTTTAGGGTTTTACTAGAGGAAATTTGTTCCATCTGTAGCTGTAGATTCCCTGTGTCTATGGGTGAGGTGAGTCAGGAATTTAATCCTCAGGAACCTCTCTGTCTTGATCACTGCAGAATTCTCTGTGTAGCATGGTACTTGGCATATTTTATAATTAACTAGTTAATTTAGGCTGTGTTGGTTCTTCCTTGCAGCAAGTGGGCTTTCTCTAATTGCGATGAGCAGGAGTCATTCTTCCTTTTGTTGCTGCGGCTTCTCTTTACAGTGGCTTCTCTTGTGAGCACAGGCTCTAGGCGCCTGGGCTTCAGTGGTTGCAGCTTGCTGGTTCTAGGCTCAGTAGTTGTGCATGGGCTTAGTTACCCCATGGCATGTGGGATCCTCCCAGACCAGGAATCGAACCTGTGCCCCCTGCATTGGCAGGCTGATTCTTTACCCTGGACCACCAGGGAAATCCTTGGTGTGAATTATTTAATAAACAAATACTTGTTTGAATTGAATACCTTAATTCATTGTACCTAATGTTTATACAGTTTTAAGGTTCATGGTTTTTGCCATTACAAATAATTCTTACAAACTCCTCTTGCGCATTTTGTCTGTGCATTTATCCCATTTTTCCTGTAAACACATTCTCTACACACATTTCCAAAAGCCTAAAATGGTAAAACTATTTTTGGAACACATTGCTGAACTCTGTGAAAGCCGAAACCAATTTATAATTCCTTCAAAAACTCTGAATCAAATCTCAGGAAACAAATTAGTTGAAAAAAATTGTTTTAAAGGCATCTTATGTTTGATCTAGGACGATTTACCATTTTACAGGCAGAGAAATCAACACTTAAGAAAATTCCTGAATAATTTGGCAAATAGATTACCCAGCAAAATGATAGTTGATTATTTGGGAACTTTCCCTCAGCAGTGGTCATATTAATTGTAAAGGCATTTTGGGCAAGTAAATATTTTATACCCCAAGTGGTCATCCTAAAGTTAAACTTGGAATACGAGTTATAAATGCAACACTAAGCACTTATGTTAACATATCATTACATCACTGTCATTTTAACTGTAGCCAGTTGAACATACCTACATATTCTCAAAACACTATGTGTATTAAGTAGAGGAACTGTTTTTTAAATTATGGAAAAAAAGAAATTTTTAAATCTTTCTGAGCTAAAGAAATGACTCATAATCTTACCAAACTGAAAACAACCCGTTTCCTTCAAATGTAGAATGGATAAAGACATTACAGGCTATTTATGTAGGGAGTACCATATGTTAGTGAATTAAACAGAGTACAATTAACTTGATAAATTCCACAAACATTCCATGGAAAAAAGAAGACAAACATGAAGGACTACATGTTACATGATTTCATTTATAAAGTTCAAAACCGGGAAGCTGCATACTAGAGTTTATTGCTTACCTTTGGAGAGGAGAAAACCCAAACTTGGGTCTGCTGACCTGTATGCAGTAAAGCCAGTCTCCTGACACTAGATTATGGAGAAATGCAGCATTTATTTCAGGGCACCTAACGAGGAGTCCAGGACAGCTAGTGCTCAAAACACCAGAACTCCCTGATGTATTTCAGGAAAACATTTTTAAAAGCAAGGTGGGGGATGGTGAGTGGGGTCTAGATTATGTGATCAGCTCATGTACAGTTCTGATTGGCTGATGGTGAGGTAACAGGGGAGTGTCACAGGGGTTAACACCATAAATCTTTTGATGCTAGTAGGTCTGGGGGCTACATGTTCATGGTCATCAACTAGTTCATTTCTTCCATTTGGTGGTAGTTTTCACATCAATAAAACAACTCAGGAAATGTGCATCAGATACTGTTATCTAGGTACTTCAGCGAGGAGATAGAGGATACAGAGAAGGGGTCTGTCCCAGGAAGGCATCATGGGGTATTGCTTGGTTACAAAAACACTTGCAATTAGAAAAGAGCAAAGTTTTGTGATGCTAACAACATTCTGTTTCTTGATCTGTGTAGTGGTTATCTGTACATTTAGTTTAAAATAATTTATTGAACTGATTTTTTAAAAACATTGAAACTAGTCTGGGTTCAGTCTCCCCTAATGGCTTAAAATCCCAAATCCACCAGTTTTCTTAAGCCAGGAAACATTTAACTTGCGCATTTGCATCCCAAATGCTGTGTTCCAGATTTACATTTAACACATTATTTAATGATGTCTTGAACCAGAAGTAGCTATGAAATGTTCATGCTTCAGTAATCACAGTTGACTACTGCCTACCTGATTTCTTGTATCTTGTTACAAGAGGATGTATTTGTTAGAGTTGATTTAACAAATAAATGCTAAGCATAATCTTTTTAGAAAAAAAAATCTGAGTGCCTAGTAAGTTAAGAGTAAGGATACACTCTGTAACAGAATATCTTGGAGAGTCTCCCAGGTTTACAGGTTGTCAAGATCCTGCAGAAATGTCTCTCAGTGGTCTAGAGGGCCCAATGTTTGTGCACTTTGCCCAAATGCCTATTCAGATGATTACATCAGCAGGTTCTGTGCGTTAGAAGAGTAGCTCTGTGATCTTTAGTACACAGAGGCCTCACTGTGTGTGACACCTGACAGCAAACTAAGGCCTCAAAATGTGTCTGGGGGAACCCTAAGAAACAGAAGATATTATGAGCAGGAAATCACACTGTTTGTATTGCAGAAATAGGATGATTTACTTGCTTCATGGGTGTGCTATCACTACAGTATGCCCGATGCCAGTCAGTTAAACCTAGGATGTCATATGGCCATCCTGAATGATTTGCAGAATCCAAAATACCACACCGTGTATGACTAGTGAAACAGCAGCACTCACACTGTTGCACAGAAATGCTTTCGCTAAGCAGTGTCATAAGAATGCAAAGAGCCAGAGAGGGGAACTCCAGGGCTTGCCTGCCCCACTCCTCAAGTCCTCCCTGTCCTTGCTGGCTCTCAGCTGTCGAGCCAGTGGGGATGGCCACTCTCGCTGTCTGTGCTCCTCTTCAGTCCTGCCTCTACTCCAGCTTTTAATATACTCAATTTTCTGGCACTAGAATGTTTCTGTACCTTATTTGAAGCCCAAATTCTTAAAAAAAAAATTTTTTAATGAAAGTATAGTTGATTTACAATCTTGTATTAATTCCTTCTGTATAGCCAAGTGACACAGTTATATATGTGTGTGTCCGTATATATTCTTTTCCATTATGCTTTGTCACAGCATATTGAGTATTGTTCCCTGCACTCCACAGTAGGAGCTTGTTGTTTATCCATCCTATATATAATAGTTTGCCTCTGCTAATCCCAAACTCCCATTCCTTCCCTGCTTTCCTCTCCACTCCCTTGGCAACCGTAAGTCTGTTCTCTATGTCTGTAAGTCTGTTTTTCTTTTTTCATAGATACGTTGATTTGTATCACATTTTAGATTCCACATACAAGTGATATCATTTGTCGTTCTCTTTCTGATTTCCTTTGCTTAGTATGGTAATCTCTAGGTTCATCCGTGCTGCTGCAAATGGCACTATTTTATTATTTTTGATTGCTGAGTAATACTCCATTTGTGTGTGTGGTGTGTGTGTGTGTGTGTGCACACATGCATGTGCATGTGTGTTTATACCATGTCTGCTTTATCCATTTGTCTGTCGATGGACATGTAGATTGTTTCCAATTCTTAACTATTGTAAATAGTGCTGCTGTGAATATAGGGGTGCATGTATCTTTTAAAATTATAGCTTTGTCCAGATATATGCCCAGAAGTGGGATCACTGAATCATATGGCAACTCTACGTTTAGCGTTTTTGAGGAACCGCCATACTGGTTTCCATAGCGGCTGCACCAATTTGCAGTCCCACCAACAGTGTAAGAGGGTCTCCTTTTCTACACACCCTCTCCAGCATTTGTTATCTGTGTTTATTGTTGTTTAGTCATCAAGTCGTGTCCGAGCCTTTTCAACCCCACGGACTGCAGCATGCCAGGCTTCCCTGTCCTTCACTATCTTCCAGAGCTTGCTCAAATTCATGTCCATTGAATCAGTGATAGCATCCAGCCATCTCATCCTCTGCTGTCCTCTTCTCCTTTTCCCTTCAGTCTTTCCCAGCAACAGGGTTTTTGTTTTGTTAGGTCCCATTTGTTTATTTTTGTTTTTATTTCTATTGCCTTAGAAGACTGACCTAAAAAGATGTTGGTAAGATTTATGTCAGAGAATGTTTTTTCCTATGATCTCTTCTAGGAGTTCTATGGTGTCATACCTTATGTTTAAGCCTTTAAGAGAGATCCAATTTCTTAATAATATCTGGGTGAATCAATGCAACCATAGGGTGTTTCAAGGTGGTTTCTGGGGGAAGGCATATTTGCTGTCATGTTCTGCTGGGAGAATTCTGAAGCATCACCATCAACTACCTGTTTTTCCATGGATAACAGAGTTCCTCCTGAATCTGGTCCAAAAAGGATTTTCATTAGGAGTTAGGGCAAATGGACCCCTTTCCAAAAAACAATAAAGTAAAATTGCACAGAAGTATACAAAGTTTAAAAAAAAACTTCTTCCTCCCAATCTAGTTCTACTTTACAAAGGTAACAGCTAATAAGTGTTCTGTTAACCAGCAGAAGGGGAGCTGAATATAAGAGATTTAAAAAATACTTTTGTAACAGTGAATTTATGTGTTGTGAAATTTACACCCACTGCTAAAATTCTTGGGCTCCTGTAAATGGCATGCCCTTTCTCTAAAATTCAGTGCATTTCAAAGTTTCCACTCGACATTGGAAGTCAGATACATTCAGATCAGATCAGATCAGTCGCTCAGTCGTGTCCGACTCTTTGCGACCCCATGAATCACAGCACGCCAGGCCTCCCTGTCCATCACCAACTCCCGGAGTTCACTGACTCACGTCCATCGAGTCAGTGATGCCATCCAGCCATCTCATCCTCTGGCGTCCCCTTCTCCTCCTGCCCCCAATCCCTCCCAGCATCAGAGTCTTTTCCAATGAGTCAACTCTTCGCATGAGGTGGCCAAAGTACTGGAGTTTCAGCTTTAGCATCATTACTTCCAAAGAAATCCCAGGGCTGATCTCCCTCAGAATGGACTGGCTGGATCTCCTTGCAGTCCAAGGGACTCTCAAGAGTCTTCTCCAACACCACAGTTCAAAAGCATCAATTTGTTGGCACTCAGCCTTCTTCACAGTCCAACTCTCACATCCATACATGACCACAGGAAAAACCATAGCCTTAACTAGACGAACCTTTGTTGGCAAAGTAATGTCTCTGCTTTTCAATATGCTATCTAGGTTGGTCCTAACTTTCCTTCCAAGGAGTAAGCGTCTTTTAATTTCATGGCTGCAGTCACCATCTGCAGTGATTTTGGAGCCCAGAAAAATAAAATCTGACACTGTTTGCACTGTTTCCCCATCTATTTCCCATGAAGTGGTGGGACCGGATGCCATGATCTTCGTTTTCTGAATGTTGAGCTTTAAGCCAAATTTTTCACTCTCCACTTTCACTTTCATCAAGAGGCTTTTGAGTTCCTCTTCACTTTCTGCCATAAGGGTGGTGTCATCTGCATATCTGAGGTTATTGATATTTCTCCCGGCAATCTTGATTCCAGCTTGTGTTTCTTCCAGTCCAGTGTTTCTCATGATGTACTCTGCATGTAAGTTAAATAAACAGGGTGACAATATACAGCCTTGATGAACTCCTTTTCCTATTTGGAACCAGTCTGCTGTTCCATGTTCAGTTCTAACTGTTGCTTCCTGACCTGCATACAAATTTCTCAAGAGGCAGATCAGGTGGTCTGGTATTCCCATCTCTTTCAGAATTTTCCACAGTTGATTGTGATCCACACAGTCAAAGGCTTTGGCATAGTCAATAAAGCAGAAATAGATGTTTTTCTGGAACTCTTTTGCTTTTTCCATGATCCAGCAGATGTTGACAATTTGATCTCTGGTTCCTCTGCCTTTTCTAAAACCAGCTTGAACATCTGGAAGTTCACGGTTCACATATTGCTGAAGCCTGGCTTGGAGAATTTTGAGCATTACTTTACTAGAGTGTGAGATGAGTGCAATTGTGTGGTAGTTTGAGCATTCTTTGGCATTGCCTTTGGGATTGGAAAGAAAACTGACCTTTTCCAGTCCTGTGGCCACTGCTGAGTTTTCCAGATTTGCTGGCATATTGAGTTCAGCACTTTCACAGCATCGTCTTTCAGGATTTGGAATAGCTCAACTGGAATTCCATCACTTCCACTAGCTTTGTTCGTAGTGATGCTTTCTAAGGCCCACTTGACTTCACATTCCAGGATGTCTGGCTCTAGGTCAGTGATCACACCATCGTGATTATCTGGATCGTGAAGATCTTTTTTGTACAGTTCTTCTGTGTATTCTTGCCATCTCTTCTTAATATCTTCTGGTTTTGTTAGGTCCATACCATTTCTGTCCTTTATCGAGCTCATCTTTGCATGAAATGTTCCTTTGGTATCTCTGATTTTCTTGAAGTGATTCCTAGTCTTTTTTCTGTTGTTTTCCTCTATTTCTTTGCATTGATCGCTGAAGAAGGCTTTCTTATCTCTTCTTGCTACTCTTTGGAACTCTGCATTCAGATGTTTATATCTTTCCTTTTCTCCTTTGCTTTTTGCTTCTCTTTTTTTCACAGCTATTTGTAAGGCCTCCCCAGACAGCCATTTTGCTTTTTTGCATTTCTTTTCCACAGGAATGGTCTTGATCCCTGTCTCCTATACAATGTCACGAACCTCATTCCATAGTTCATCAGGCACTCTATCTATCAGATCTAGGCCCTTAAATCTATTTCTCACTTCCACTGTATAATCATAAGGGATTTGATTTAGGTAGTGTAGTATCAGATACATTAGGAAGCCTAAATGCATTACATTATTTTGTCTGCATCATCAAGACAAATACATGGGGCAGGCACAGTTCCTCTGATCTTCTTGCACAGGACTGAAGGACCAGCAGAAAGTGCTGGTAAAGGGGTTCTCTCTCTGCTCATCTAGGGCAGCTGCTTAGTCGTGGGTTTACAAGAAACTTGTTCTTTATATTTTACTTTATATAAATTTTTTTCACACTAAGAATGAATTTGAATATGAAGGTTCAAGGAGACCAAGATCTATTTAAAACTCCATGACACACTCCACTAAGCAAAGATAGAAATGGGAAATGTGTGTAACACATGACTCACGATTCCTTACACTCGGTGTTACACACTGCACTGATTCACGTAACAGATCTCTGAGAAATTAGAGTATGGACCTGGTACAGCTATATGGGGAGTGAGAGTAATGAGTCTGGAGAGGAAGTTCATTCCAGAAGGGAGATGACAACTCCTTAACTCATGATGGCGAAGCCTAGAGCACTAGGGTGAGGTGCACAGCTGAGAGGAGCCAAAAGTATGAAATTTGGGTGTTCTTCATAATTGTCTGTGGATGCTTATCAGAATGTAATGCAGTTGGGGCTGGGCAGACTCAGCATTGGTTGGCCATGATGGAAGGGTGAACGTTGTTTTGTGGAGATGCTCTGACTGCTTGCATCTTGGTGGGTGACATAAAGCATAAATATTAGCTCATCTAATAGCCCAACAACTCTACGGGATAGTTTCTATTATTTAAACCCCATTTTCTGGAGAGAGTAAGTATTTGTCAAGTGCTCTTTTAAACAACTTTTATGGGTAACTGCTGACCACCTGCTGTCACACGATGGCACAAACCTCAGAATGTCCTCATTCTTTAAATAGCTATCCAAAGGTCAGTCCTGGGCACCATATGCTGCTTTGAAATAGTCAGCATTGATTTATCTGTGCCAGGGAAGGGCTGTGTTGTTGTGGGGAAGCAAACACTCCTGATGGATCCTGCTGGGAGGCTCAGTGGGACCACTAATAAATAACATGGATGTAGAGGAGAAGTGAAGGGTATGAGTTTTCCAGTACCATCAATTGGGCTGTCTTCCATCCCCACCCATATCCTCTGTTAACCATGTGGCCGTGAAGATCACTTTTCTAAAGTTCAGCTTCGTATCTGTAAAATCAAGATAAGAATAGGATGCACACCACAGAGATTAAGAGAGGCAATACAGGAGTTTAGGCAGTAATCTATGTGGGAAGACCCAGGGCATGCTTGTGGGAGGGCCTGCAGCCCCACCCACCCCCGGGCAGTTCAGGAGGAAAGGCTTGGTCAATCATTGATATAATTATGCCAGAGGGGAATGGCCTTTTCCTGAGATTCCAGTCTTTCGTTTTTGATGGCTAGTAAGGTAGTAATGAACGCTTTTGGAGTGCTTTCAGGAGCGGTAACAAGTACTGATTCACTGTCTTCCTTCTCTTCTAGACATTTTTCAGACATACTTTCTTTGATTAATGCTTTTCTACCATTCACTCTATCTTGTTTTATTAATTATTCCTTGAATGTTTGTTAACTTCATCAGTTCAAGCCACTTGGACCTAGAATTTCCTTTTCTTCGGAAGATTTTAAGTGACTGGTTCAATTTCTTTAGTGGTTATGTTACAACTCAAGTTTTAAATTCCTTCCTAGGTTCAGGGTTGTTGTTTTTTTTTGTTTCAGGTCAGTTTCAATAAATTATATTTTTTATAAAAATTTTCATTTTCTGTAGGTCTTTCTATCTCATGACATAAAGATGGTCCAGAGATTTTGTTATGTGTTTGTATTTACTCTGAACATTGTCTAATTTACATGATCATTTCCTGTTTAACCCATGGACAAGTTGGAAGTCTGTCTTACTTTCCAAACATAAGAAGATTTTTTTAGTTAACTTGTGATTGATTTGTCACTTAATTACACTGCTGTCAGAGAAGAAATTCTGTATGATCTCAGTCTTTTGAGGTGTGTATAGGTTTTACTCCATGACCCCATATATAGTTTCCTTAAATATTATGTGTACCATAAAAGAATGCATTATTCAGTACTGTGTGCAGATTTTATGTACATCCATGTGCTCTAGTTTGTAATTATGTTCATATTTTTAATGTTCATACTGGTATGTTTTATCTTCCTGTTCTATAATTTAGTCAGAAACATGAGTTTTTAATCTTTTACTCTTTGATTACGGATTTGTTTACTTCTTGTAATTTTGTGTTTGCTTGTTTGTTTATTTATTGGCAATGTTGTTATAAGTATAGCAACTTAAAATTATTTTATCTTCCTGAAGGATTGAGCCTTTTACCATTAGGAAGTGGCTTCCCTGTGCTTTTGCCTGGAAGTCTATGTTGTCTAATGTTAATATGGATATACCAGTATTCTTTTGACTTATCCTTTTTCGTAATTTTACTTTCAGTTTTTATACATTTTAATGTTTTAGATGCATTTCTTGTAAATGGATGGAAGTTAGATGTTTTCAAAAAAATCATGGATGCTGGCAGGAACATTTACTCTATTTATGCCAATACAACTTCCGACATAATTAGGTTTCATCTATCATTTTGAGCCCTTGTCATGCCTGTCCTGTGTTTTCCTTCTCTGTCATTTCTATTGGACTGAATAATTTCTATCGTTACATTTCCCCTTCTTCTGGGTAAGATGTTATGTACTCTTTTTCTATTCTTTTACTGATTAACTTAAAAATAATATATAATACAGTACATAGTATCATACATAATATATTAACTATATGTATGATTAAGATCTAAAAGTATCAATACTTTTACCTTTGTCCTGGGTAATACACAGGCCTTAGAACAATTTAACTCCATTTATTACCTACTCAGTTATATGTTATAATTGATACATTAGAACTGTGTTTTAATTCTAAATGTAAGAAAAACACAATTCATAATTTTTACTGTAGTGCATGTATGCTAAGTCTCTTCAGTCGTGTCCAACTCTATGCAACCCCATGAACTGTAGTGGTCTCGCCAGGCTCCTCTGTCCTTGGGATTCTCCAGGCAAGAACACTGGAGTGGGTTGCCGTGCCCTCCTCCAGGGGATCTTCCCGACCCAAGGATTGAGCCCGAGTCTCTTATGTCTCCTTACGTGGCAGTCGGGTTCTTTACCACTAGCACCTCCTGGGAAGTTCTAAGTTTGTTTAAATTTATTTCTGTATTTACTTCCTTTGTCACAAAGTTATGGTGTGTTTTTCTCATGATCTCCAGATGATTCTCAATTTGTAAAACATTATCAACTTCAGTTAAAAACTTGGTTCAACACAGGTCTACAAATATTTATTATCAAATACTCAGATCAACAGTAGAGAACCATCAACCTGATGATTCCTGGATTGTTTGGGCATGAAGGAACAAATATCCCTGCTCTGACAAGTGGTCTGTATGCATGCTCAGTCTTGTCTGACTCTGTGCAACCCCAGGGACTGTAGCCCACCAGGTTCCTCTGTCCATGCGATTTCCCAAGCCAGAATAATGGAGTGGATTACCAGTTCCTAATTCAGAGAATCTTCCCAACCCAAAGATAGGACCCACGTCTTCTGCATCCACTGCATTGGCAGGCAGATTCTTTACCACTGTGCCAGACAAGTGGTCTCCTTAGATGTAAAATAGCATCATAATAAATATATATAGAGTTTATGCTGTGCTGTGCTTAGTTGCTCTGTTGTGTCTGACTCTTTGTCACCCCATGGACTGTAGCCCACCAGGCTCCTCTGCCCATGGGGATTCTCCAGGCAAAAATACTAGAGTGGGTTGCCATTTCCTCCTCCTTCTCCTTCTCGATTCCCAACCCAGGAATCAAACCCAGGTCTCTCACATCGTAGGAGGATTCTTTACCATCTGAGCAGGGAAGTCCTATAGAGTTCGTGTGGTGGAGTAAATAAAACATTGTATGCCAATGTGCCTTGTGAGGTGGCAGACACGTGTAAAGTCACTGCCTTCCACCTGCCATTGGCAGATTGTGTGACACTCGGAAGCACTGGTTTTCCTGTCTTCCTCACCTCTCCGTAGGGCTTTGGAGTATTGGGCTTACACCCTGTTTCTGAAGGGTCTATGCTTCTGTGACTTCAGATTCATTGTATGCAATGTTTCTTCATGCACAGTCATTTGGAGAGAGAGCAATGTCTTTGGCTAGAACTTCTTTCAAAATACATCCCCATGTTATCAGAGTCTTTTCATCTCTTCATTAAATTATAGCATTGTCCCCACTTTCTCCTGTAAGTGTTTAGCACTTCACCTTTTCACCGGCATCACACCTACCACCTGGGAGTGACGAAGCCATGATGACTGAGTGAGCAATGGATATAGAAAACCAGGTGGGAGCCCAATCAGGAGCTATCAGTGCTGAGACAGGGAGGCAAGGCCACAGGCCAGCTGCACAGGTGCTGAATTGAATAGGAACCAGGGTCTGTGATGGGGCAGCTCCCCTGCTGTGATTGCAGGTATCTGCAGCCAGCAGTGCTCACTCTCAGTTAGGGAAGAGCCCATGGGGCTGAGGCTGAGTGTTGGGCAGAACCAAGGCTGGCATCCCCTCAACTTCTAAGGCCAACACAAAACAGTCCTGTGCAAAATAACTTTTGCAGGTGCTCAGAATCAGCTGACAGAGTGCTGCTGCTGCTGCTGCTGCTGCTAAGTCGCTTCAGTCATGTCCGACTCTGTGCGACCCCATAGACGGCAGCCCACCAGGCTCCCCCGTCCCTGGGATTCTCCAGGCAAGAACACTGGAGTGGGTTGCCATTTCCTTCTCCAATGCATGAAAGTGAAAAGTGAAAGTGAAGTCGCTCAGTCGTGTCCGACTCCTAGCGACCCCATGGACTGCAGCCTACCAGGGTCCTCCATTCATGGGATTTTCCAGGCAAGAGTACTGGAGTGGGGTGCCATTGCCTTCTCTGAGCTGACAGAGTAGAGGAAGCAAAACCAAAGGGAGGGATGAGATTCAGTAGTTGGCCTAATTGTCTGCATAACCATCCATTTATTTGCATATCCATTATTTCACTCATTCACTCAGTAAGCATTAAATACAAAGAGACTTCTAATATTCTTTTTTTTAAAAAAATATTTATTTACTTTTGATTGCACTGGGTCTTTGTTGCTGTTCATGGACTTTCTCTAGTTATGGCAAGTGGGGGCTACTCTTCACTGTGGTATGCAGGCTTCTCTAGTTGAGAGCACGGGCTCTAACTGCATGAGCTTCAGTACTGGCAGCACCCAGACTTGGTAGTTGTAGCTCACGGGCCCTAGAGCGCACACTCAGGAGTGTGGCACACAAGGTTAATTGCTCTGTGGCTTGTGGAATGTTCCCAGACTAGGGATCAAACCCATGTCCCCTACATTGGCAGGCAGATTTCTATCCACTGTGCCACCAGGGAAGTCCCTAAGGATGTCTTTAAATCCATGGAATCCACAAGTTTGCCTTATCTAAGAACATATTCTTTTTCCTCTTGTGTCTGAAAGAGTGAGCATAGGGGTAAATTTAAAAACATTGAAAATTTTCATTAGCTTCAGTTCGGTTCAATTCAGTCGCTCAGTCATGTCCGACTCTTTGCAACCCCATGAATCACAGCACGCCAGGCCTCCCTGTCCATCACCAGCTCCCGGAGTTCACCCCAACTAATGTCCATCGAGTTGGTGATGCAATCCAGCCATCTCATCCTCTGTCGTTCCCTTCTCCTCCTGCCCCCAATCCCTCCCAGCATCAGAGTCTTTTCCATTGAGTCAGCTCTTCACATCAGCTGGCCAAAGTATTGGAGTTTCAGCTTTAGCATCATTCCCTCCAAAGAAATCCCAGGGCTGATCTCCTTCAGAATGGACTGGTTGGATCTCCTTGTAGTCTAAGGGACTCGCAAGAGTCTTCAACTCCACAGTTCAAAAGCATCAATTCTTTGGCGCTCAGCCTTCTTCACAGTCCAACTCTCACATCCATACATGACCACTGGAAAAACCATAGCCTTGACTAGATGGACCTTAGTTGGCAAAGTAATGTCTCTGCTTTTGAATATGCTATCTAGGCTGGCCATAACTTTCCTTCCAAGGAGTAAGCGTCTTTTAATTTCATGACTGCAGTCACCATCTGCAGTGATTTTGGAGCCCAAAAAGATAAAGTCTGACAGTGTTTCCACTGTTTCCCCATCTATTTGCCATGAAGTGATGGGACCAGATGCCATGATCTTCGTTTTCTGAACGTTGAGGTTTAAGCCAACTTTTTCACTCTCCTCTTTCACTTTCATCAAGAGGCTTTTTAGTTCCTCTTTACTTTCTGCCATAAAGATGGTGTCATCTGCATATCTGAGGTTATTGACATTTCTCCCGGCAATCTTGATTCCAGCTTGTGTTTCTTCCAGTCCAGCGTTTCTCATGATGTACTCTGCATATAAGTTAAATAAGCAGGGTGACAGTATACAGCCTTGATGTACTCCTTTTCCTATTTGGAACCAGTCTGTTGTTCCATGTCCAGTTCTAACTGTTGCTTCCTGACCTGCGTACAAATTTCTCAAGAGGCAGGTCAGGTGGTCTGGTATTCCCATCTCTTTCAGAATTTTCCAGTTGATTGTGATCCACACAGTCAAAGGCTTTGGCATAGTCAATAAAGCAGAAATAGATGTTTTTCTGGAACTCTCTTCCTTTTTCCATGATCCAGCAGATATTGGCAATTTGATCTCTGGTTCCTCTGCCCTTTCTAAAACCAGCTTCAACATCTGGAAGTTCATGGTTCACATATTGCTGAAACCTGGCTTAGAGAATTTTGAGCATTACTTTGCTAGCATGTGAGATGAGTGCAATTGTGCGGTAGTTTGAGCATTCTCTCGCATTGCCTTTCTTTGGGATTGGAATGAAAACTGACCTTTTCCAGTCCTGTGGCCACTGCTGAGTTTTCCAAATTTGCTGGCATATTGAGTGCAGCACTTTCACAGCATCATCTTTCAGAATTTGAAATAGCTCAATTGGAATTCCATCACCCCCACTAGCTTTGTTCATAGTGATGCTTTCTAAGGCCCCCTTGACTTCACATTCCAGGATGTCTGGCTCTAGATGAGTGATCACACCATCGTGATTATCTGGGTCATGAAGATCTTTTTTGTACAGTTCTTCTGTGTATTCTTGCCATCTCTTCTTAATATCTTCTGCTTCTGTTAGGTCCATATCATTTCTGTCCTTTATTGAGCCCTTCTTTGCATGAAATGTTTCCTTGGTATCTCTAATTTTCTTGAAGAGATCTCTAGTCTTTCCCATTCTGTTGTTTTCCTCTATTTCTTTGCATTGATTGCTGAGGAAGGCTTTCTTATCTCCTTGCTATTCTTTGGAACTCTGCATTAAGATGGTTATATCTTTCCTTTTCTCCTTTGCTTTTTGCTTCTCTTCTTTTCACAGCTATTTGTAAGGCCTCCTCAGACAGCCATTTTGCTTTCTTGCACTTCTTTTCCATGGAGATTGTCTTGATCCCTGTCTCCTGTACAATGTCACAAACCTCAGTCCATAGTTCATCAGGCACTCTATCTATCAGATCTAGGCCCTTAAATCTATTTCTCACTTCCACTGTATAATCATAAGGGATTTGATTTAGGTCATACCTGAATGGTCTAGTGGTTTTCCCTGCTTTCTTCAATTCAGTCTGAATTTGGCAATAAGGAGTTCATGGTCTGAGTCACTGTCAGCTCCCGGTCTTGTTTTTGCTGACTGTATAGAGCTTCTCCATCTTTGGCTGCAAAGAACATAATCAATCTGATTTTGGTGTTGACCATCTGGTGATGTCCATGTGTAGAGTCTTCTCTTGTGTTGTTGGAAGAGGGTGTTTGCTATGACCAGTGTGTTCTCTTGGCAAAACTCTATTAGCCTTTGCCCTGCTTCATTCCGTATTCCAAGACCAAATTTGCCTGTTATTCCAGGTGTTTCTTGACTTCCTACTTTTGCATTCCAGTCCCCTATAATGAAAAGGACATCTTTGTTTGGTGTTAGTTCTAAAAGTCTTGTAAGTCTTCATAGAACCATTCAACTTCAGCTTCTTCAGTGTTACTGGTTGGGGCATAGGCTTGGATTACTGTGATATTGAATGGTTTGCCTTGGAAACGAACAGAGATCATTCTGTCATTTTTGAGATTGCATCCAAGTACTGCATTTTGGACTCTTTTGTTGACCATGATGGCTACTCCATTTCTTCTAAGGGATTCCTGCCCGCAGTAGTAGATATAATGGTCATCTGAGATAAATTCACCCATTCCAGACCATTTTAGTTCACTGATTCCTAGAATACTGACATTCACTCTTGCCATCTCCTGTTTGACCACTTCCCATTTGCCTTGGTTCATGGACCTGACATTCCAGGTTCCTATGCAGTATTGCTCTTTTCAGCATCAGACCTTGCTTCTATCACCAGTCACATCCACAACTGGGTATTGTTTTTGCTTTGGCTCCATCCCTTCATTCTTTCTGGAGTTATTTCTCCACTGATCTCCAGTAGCATATTGGGCACCTACTGACCTGGGGAGTTCCTCTTTCAGTATCCTATCATTTTGCCTTTTCATACTGTTCATGGGATTCTCAAGCAAGAATACTGAAGTGGTTTGCCATTTCCTTCTCCAGTAGACCACATTCTGTCAGACCTCTCCACCATGACCCGCCTGTCTTGGGTGGCCCCAATTGGAGTGGCTTAGTTTCATTGAGTTAGACAAGGCTGTGGTCCTAGTGTGATTAGATTGACTAGTTTTCTGTGAGTATGGTTTCAGTGTGTCTGCCCTCTGATGCCCTCTTGCAACACCTACCATCTTACTTGGGTTTCTCTTACCTTGGACGTCGGGTATCTCTTCACGGCTACTCTAGCAAAGCACAGCTGCTGCTCCTTACCTTGGATGAGGGGTATGTCCTCATGGCCGCCACCCCTGACCTTGAACGTGGAGTAGCTCCTCTTGGCCCTCCTGCGCCCGCTCAGCCACCACTCCTTAGACATGGGGTAGCTCCTCTTGGCTGCTGCCCCTGACCTCGGGCGTGGGGTAGCTTAATTCAGCACAATTTAGCTTGCTTGCTTGCTTGCTAAGTCACTTCAGTCATGTCCGACTCCTCGAGACCCCATGGACTGCAGCCTACCAGGCTCCTCCGTCCATGGGATTTTCCAGGCAAGAGTACTGGAGTGGGGTGCCATCGCCTTCTCCTACCAGTAAGTAATGAAGGATGGAGCCAAGATGCATAGATACATATCTAGTCTGGAAATGGAAAATATAGAATTAGACATGTGAGTCCCCTATAAAAAGGAGAACACATTCAAATTATAAAGATACTTTGAAACAATTTCACGTAACTGTTGCCTGTGTTACATCAAGTTCCTTTTGTTTGGAGAATGATGAGCTTGTGAGCTACAGAGACTGTAGATATTTGTTAAAATGAAATGATCTAATTTCCAAATGCTTGCTTATTTTTAAGTAATTGCCATTCTTTGCTTTTCTGATCTTAAGTTACCAAGAGACGAATCTGTTCTCAACGGTACACTATGTCTATCTTTATCTTGAAATGCAGATCCTGACTTTATATTTTATGGAGATCTCTTCCCTCAAATGTGGTCAGCAACTTTTTCTCTCTCTCACTGGCTCGAAAGGAGCACTTACAGAAAATTCTTGGTGTTTCTCTTCCTTCTTGCAGTTCCTCTGTACTTTGTGAATAGTGCCACTGAATAATATGCTGCAGTAGTTCTGATGCAAGTGAAGGTCGCTCAGTTGTGTCCAATTCTTTGTGACCCTATGGACTATACAATCAATGGAATTCTCCAGGCCAGAATACTGGAGTGGGTAGCCTATCTTTTCTCCAGTGGATCTTCCTGACCCAGGAATCAAACCAGGGCCTCCTGCATTGAAGGTGGATTCTTTACCAACTGAGCTATCAGGGAAGCCTAGTAGTTCTGATAACCCTCTTCCAATGTTAATGCCATCTTCGCCCAGTATTTTGGTTTTGGCTTGTTTCTCTGCACACACATTTGACATTATGATTGTTGTTTTGTACAGCCAGTGTTTCTTTTAGATTCACCCACAGGTCTGACAAATCTCTTATTTCAGACCTCCTATGTGGGATCTAGAGGGCTTCCCAGGTGGCGCAGTGGTAAAGAATCTGTCAAGCAGGAGGAGCGGGTTAGATCCCTGGGGCAGGAAGACACCCTGGAGCAGGAAGTGGCAACCCACTCTAGTATTCTTGCCTGGGAAATCCCATGGACAGAGCAGCCGGGCAGGCTGCAGTCCATGGGATCCCAAAAGAGATGGACACAACTTAGCAAGTAAACAACAACAACACATGTGGGAACTAGCTGAAGAAAATCTTTTTGAATTTCCTTCAGTGGATAAATGCAATGCTTTAAAACACTTTAAAATAATTTATATCAATACAAAGTTACATGTATTCACTGTAGAAATTTTAAATTTTTCTTTGAAACAAAACAATAATAACTTTGTGAAGAATTGACGAATCAAAGGGATTTGGGCTTGGGGTAGTAAATGGTGAAGAAGTAACTAAGAAGATATGGGTTAGTTAACAAGGTTTGTTTGTACAGATTTCTTGGTCCCAAGTTCCCTGTTTTTGGTGATATGAATGTCTTTCCTCCCCCTGGTGTGGGATACTATTCACATAGGAGTTTTATAACCTGTTTCAGGGAAGAAGAGTGATCTAGGAGAGGTCAGAGTGATCTTCCTGCTTCTGCTGGGTTTTTTGTTGTTGTTGTTGTTGTTCTGTTTTGTTTTTGTTAATTCCTTCAGCTTAAGATGTTACTATCCCAAGGTGCCATATTTTGGGTAGCACATCCTGAACTTCATCACATGCTCTGTTTTCATGTAATGATGTATAGATAATTACAGTAAGTCCCCTACATATGAACCAACTTTCAAAGATGCTAACATATGTTTGCATGTTCAGTCCTGTACGTTAATTCGTGTGTCTGGTATGCATTGGCACATGCATGCTTCCTCTACACGTGGTTGTGCTTTAGTGTATTTCCAATACTGTGTAGAGTACGGTGGTACAGTATTTTTATTTCAAGCCCAGGATGTCTGGAAGCAAGCATAAAAGCAGGGGTATGGAGCCGATAGTGTTATTTGGGTACCTAGGCTAACTTTGTTGGACAAATTGGACTTCAGAACCCACTCTTAGAACAGAGCTCATTTGCATGCAGAGGACTTACTGTACTGCACACCGTCGCAGTGTTGTTGAACCCAAGTTCCTGGGCCCAATGCATAGTGAGGCTGAACAAACTGAAACACTGGGGTTTGGAGCAGAGAAAGGCTTCTTACAGGGCCAAGCAAGGAGACGGATGGCTTGTGCTCAATAGACCAAACACTTCAGGGAAGTGTTCTTAAAGGCAGCATTTGGCAGAGGGGTGGGAGTGAGAGGCTGCAGGATGTGTGACGTTCTTTTCATTGGTTGGTGGTGAGATAATAGGATGGTGTTTCAGGAATCTCAGTCATCAGCCTGATCCCAACCAGTCTAGTGTCTGTATGTTTGTGCTCAGCCTGAAGTTACCATCTTTAGCCTGAGTGGGAACCTTAGTTCTGTAGAAGCACTCAGAGATCTAGTTCAGATTGTTGTGTGTCTCCCTTGAGGAGGAACTGGGACCCGTCTTCATTGTAGCACTGTTGTGTCTTGACCGCTTTTTCTTTTTTCTACATTCACTCAGTTCCCTTATCCCTAACTGTTTGAATCTCCCCTTTGGAACTCAGGGAAGGTCTGGCTGAAGCCTTTTCCCTACAAACAAGAAACAGGGGACATGGAAAGTCTTTTGTCCTGGGGAGGGCCCTGGAGGGTCCTGCTTCATTTCTGCAAGAGGCTGTTCATTACCAGAGGCCACCCCAGGTCTGCCCCCAAAAACCTAGTACCCAGCGTGCTGCTGTGTGCATGTCACCGTGGAACCCTTACTTGAAGTCACGTTCCCAAGACAGCAAACAAGAGGTACTGTCTGTTTGTTGTTCGTTCAGAACCAGAGTTCTTAACCATGGTGCTCTGATGCCCTGAACCTGTATTCAGCATCCAGCAGATGCCCAGGTGCTGGAGGTCTGTGGGGAATAGACGTCTCTCTGGTTGAGAGCTGTATGCAGACCCAGTTTTGACTCAAGTATGACAGTGGTGGGGGACATCCACCTAGTCTGGACTGAATGTGTGTGCCCTTCCCAGAATGATCAGCTGAAGCCCAAACCCCCAGGTGTGGCTGTATTTGGCAATGGGACCTGTAAAGGAAGTGATTAAGATTTAATGAAGCCATTAGGGTGGAGCTCTAATCCAGTATGATTCAGGTCTCTATAAGAGACACCAGACACCTCAAGCAACCTCTCCCTGTGTGGGCTCCAAAGAGAAGCCTGTGGACTGGTTGAAAGTTAGATTAAAATACAAGAATCCACCTGCCTAATTGACACAGCTCCTGCTCAAGAAGAAAATCCTACAGCTATGTGGAGATTCTGTTCCGAAGCAGCTTCACCATCTGAAGGTGTGCCTCATGTCTTGTTCCTAGGCTCTGCCCACAGTTTGCATCCCCTCCTGGCTCCCCAGGCACCCCTCGCCCGGTGCCGACTTCAGCAGCACCAGGAGCCCCAGGCTTTCTGACAGGACTGTGTTCCTGCTCCGGTGTATGTTGCATTAATGAGTTCTCCTCTCACTGTTGTAGTAACTGATGTGGAGTCCTCTAGAGACCAGGCCCGGCCGGCCATGTTTAGTCCTGAGCCTCTCAGCTGCCTGCGAGAGGCTGGAAAGATTTGAGAGGAGGTTGGGGAAAGTACTTCAGGGGCCCCCAAGGCACTGCTTCGGAGGCGGTTGAAAGACATCCCAGCAGGTGTGTCAACCCTGCGCTGACTAGACAGGGAAGGAGGAGAGAACAGGCTTCTGGTTTATGGAGAAGGCAAACCCCGTGAGCATTCCACAGGGTGAGCGGGGAGTTACCAGGGGTGTGCAGCAGCGAGGGCTCCCAGATCCGGAGATCTCTGGGCAGGACAGTCCTGCCTCAGGGTAATCCCTTCTTAGGAAGGGTGCTCACCCCAAGTTTGCCAAACCTCCAGAATATAGTCAACATTAGCAAAAGAGGATGAGTAAGAAGAGAGGGATTTTAGCTGCCGGTGTTATAAGTTTTTAAAGACCATTTTATGGAGTATGTCGGGGGAGCTCTTACTCAAAGCCAACTGGAGCACCAACCTGAAAAATCACATAAAAGATGAGTTGGTGGGGCTGTGTGGAAAGAGAATGGAATTTAGAGTCCAAGATGACTGGAGTTTGACCGCTGATTTTCTAATGAAAGGTTTTCCTCCACTCTTCCCTCCCAAGGACGCTCCATTTCTCTCTCGTGAGGTAAATACCTTTATCAGTCTTTTTTGGTCCTTCCAGAGAGTTCTACGTATAGATAAGAACTTATTCCACACCTGACTTTTTTCACTTACCACCACATTGTGGAGATTGTTCCATATCAATACATCTAGTTTCCTTCCTTATAAAAACCATATTGTGTTCTATCATACAGATGTGCCACATTGATTTAAAAGCCTAATTTATGTAAGTTGTTTGCAGTCTCTTTTGGCAGTGAATTTCCTTGTCTGTTTTTCTGATTATAAAGTGCAGTTCCCTCAAAAGACATTTGGGTAAGCTCAACAATAAGATCAAATATATTTCCACACATTCTGGAAAAGATATATTGTTCCATAGCCACGATAACAAGTAGCCACCAGAACTCCTTATAAGCCAATGGATCAACAACTTGAACACACTTTTACAAACCAGCCAATCAGTGTCAACCCTGGCTACTGAAAGCCAGTCAACCAGAGACCCATGCCAGTAAATACACCTCAAATACAACCAAGCAATCAACCAACAGCCTCACACAGGTAACCAGGCTTCTACATACGATGTTAGCCTACCTACACCTCTGAAAAGGTGCAACCCCTGAACTCCATGCTTTCAAAACCAAACCAAATCAAACCAAACCTTGTAAGCTCAACAATCCCTTCTATGCAGAGACAATGTGCCTGAGCACGCATGCTTAATCCTTCAGTCATGTCTGACTCTTTGCAACCCTTTGAACTGTAGCCCGTCTAGGCAAGAATACTGGAGTGGGTTGCTATTTTTCTCCTCCAGGGGACCTTCCTGACCCAGGAATCAAACTCGCATTGCTTGTGTTTTCTGCATTGCAGGCAGATTCTTTACCTGCTGAGCCATCAGGGAAGCCCATGCCTTAGCGTACCCCTCCTTTTCTATAATCATCAATAATTCAAGCTTTGTCTTTTAATTTCCAGTATTGAATGAGGGAGGGTCTCATCATTCTTTGTTGCTAGAAATACTGTAAAATTATATTTTACACATTTATGTCTACACATTTATATATTTCTCACATGTAGACTACATCGTGACTCTATAAAATATGCTGTACTTTGAGGCAGATTGAAGGAATTTCTGAGTATGTTTATAAGTTTTACATTTTCATCATAAAATTTGTGCGCTTCATAAGCTTTGATTCCAGTCCATTTTTAGAAGTGGAATTGTTGAGTATTAAGAGATAGGTATTTTGAAATTTAATGTGTACTGTCCTCTAGAAAGGTTTATCAGTTTACATAGCCCTCATCAATGAACAGGACGCTTATTTCTCTACCTCATGGTTGGTAGAAGTTTAAAGACATTTTGTGATTCTAGAAAGTGAAAAAATGCTTAAAGATTTTTACTTCACGTTTTCCAAACTGAACTTGAATATCTGATCCTATGCATGTATATACATCTGATCCTATACACACACACATATATAATTTGTTTTGTGTGTGTGAGAAAGAATTGGTGGTTTATACCATGAGGAACAAATGATCTTTGAAAATTATCCTCAAGGCTGATAATTTCTCTCAATTGTAGTGATATGCCTAAAGAACTAGGAAAGTAGTGATAATTAAGTTTTGTTTCTAGTTTACCAGTAAATGTCTTATTGATCTTATTTGACAAACAAGAACAAGATCTTATTTGTCTTATTTCATTTCTGATTTTCAGAAAAAGACATTATTTGAAAAAAACAATCTTTTCAGGTACAAAGGAGGAGAAAAATTCTTTGCGTGTACCAGGGTTGAGGTGGTTCTCTGCCCCCACTTGTGTTAAGCCTCCACAAGTTAAAGTGGTTTTCTATTTTTAAAGAGCAGAGATTGCAGGTGCTCCAGAGCACGGCCCCTCTTAGCAGGTCTCTGGGGAAGATAATTGGCAGGTATCACTGAATGTCGATGCAAAGTGCTGAGCGCTGCCCACTCTGAAAGACCCAGGGACGTGTGAGTGCAGTAAACCTGTGGGAGGCTTGGCTCCTAGGCAACCATTTGGGGCTGTTTCTGTCTGTGGCCGGCAGCTATGTTCTTCCCTTATTGGGGGAGTCATTTAAAGTAATATTAATAAAATTCTTTGTGTGCTTGTTCTTGTTACTAAGCACTTTTGCATGCATTACTCCCCTTTGCTGTACCTTCCACTACAGAATTGTTCCTGTTTGGGGAATGGAAACAAAGTTTATATTAGCCCAAATAAATGAGAATTAAGAGGATGATCCTGGCCATTACTCTGAGATTAGTTTTGTTGTTATCCTCCTCTTATAAAGGGAGACACTTGTGGCACAGAGAGGTAAAGAAGGTACCAGCTTGTGTGGCTGAGATGGGCGCACATAACTGTTGACTAGGAACCCTGTCTCTGCACCATAATAAGCTGAAAACCAAATACAGGAACATTTGAAAATAGCATCTCTTCAGCAGGTACTGGGAATCCCTTTCTTAAGAGTGACATGATTTCCAAATAGTAAAAATTAGTGGCAGAAAGAGCAAAGACTTAATGCAAAACTATAGAAGATTTGAATTTATTTTGAAAACTTTTCAAACTAATGCACAAGCACTGCAGGTTTAGTTCTGATTGCAAAGCTTAGGAAAGTGAAAGTGAAAGTCACTCAGTTGTATCTGTCTCTTTGTGACCCCATGGACTTACAGTCCATGGAATTCTCCAGGACAGAATACTGGAGTGGGTAGCCTTTCCCTTCTCCAGGGGGTCTTCCCAACCCAGGGATAGAACCCAGGCCTTCCCCATTGCAGGCGGATTCTTTACCAGCTGAGCCACAAGGAAGCCCAAGAATACTGGAGTGGGCAGCCTATCCCTTCTCCAGCAGATCTTCCCAACCCAAGAGCCGAACAGGGGTCTCCTCCATTGCAGGTGAATTCTTTACAAACTGGCTATCAGGGAAGCCCCAAAGCTTAGGAAAGCTTTCTAAAATGGCCTACTTTACCTTTACATATATATATATAAAAATTGTTTTAAGATTTATCTTTATTTCTGCAATTAGCTTGTATATGTTGACTCCTTGTGCAACTTCTGGCTCAGGACCAAGCTGTTTATTTCTCCAAGGAAACACACTTAACAGTGTGAGCTCAATAATATAGTGTCTTTGTACTTTTAAGAAATTCCTATTTTTAACTTGTACAGTAAAGCTGCCATACTAATAAATGTCCTCATACCAAAAATTAGTTTGGATCCTTGAAAGGTAAAAATTTATGTGCTTTGTGTGTGTCAGTGTTCTTGGCAATCTAACTGAGCAGTTCCCCCACCCCCACCATCATTATAAAGTTGACGAATTTGGAAGACCTATGG
This sequence comes from Bos indicus x Bos taurus, assembly GCF_003369695.1. NCBI lineage: Eukaryota > Metazoa > Chordata > Mammalia > Artiodactyla > Bovidae > Bos > Bos indicus x Bos taurus. The sequence continues at coordinate 41,133,807 of NC_040083.1, forward strand.
CAACTACCGAGCTGCAAATCTGCATTGTGTTTGTAAAGTCTAAGATTCTTCACTTATCCCTGACTTCAATTTTCCATTAAGAACTCAGAAAGAACAGGCAATGCGTTTGAAGAAATGAGAGACAAAGTAGATTCTTAAACAAAAAAGAAGGATCCAAGAGATCAGTAGCTCGACCTTTTTACTTTTTCCTGGGAGCTAATAACCCAACTTTTAGACACCACAGTCGTCAGTCTCGGCTTTGCAGTTGCAGCTAGCAATCTCAGGGGTCCCCCGAGGGGACTGCAGCACAGAGGGCTGCGCCGGCTTTGCAGCCAATCCTAGTGGCAAGTCAGATTCTCGATTGTTAAGAATGCCTTCCTTCTCTAAATTGCTCATTTTTATTGCACCTAATATTTTGTGTGTATCCATTTTAAAATTGACACTGTGTTTTTACCACAGGCCAAATGCTGTCTTTTCTGATGGCCTGCTAAAAACCAGGAACTGGGTTAAGGGTGTGGATTCAACAGCGAGCACAACGGATACTCATGGGGTTTATGATAGTATGTGTGTGAGAGAGACAGGTTAATTAAGTCATACCCTCCCCAGCCCCCACATGTAGAGTTATAATCTCCAATGAGCATGCTGAAGGAAAGGAATGAGGTGCCCTGAGAGAATGGGAACCTCCGGGGTGTATTCTCTGGGCGGTGTTTTGCTTTCGTGTCCATTATTCTTTTAACCTTCACACCAAGTCTTTGATACTGGCCCTTCTCTTCTCACTTTGCAGATGAGGAAGGGGAAGCATGGAAGAGGTTAAAGTGCCTGATGTGCTGTACCTGGGGTGTGCATGGGAATGAGAATGAAAGGGAAGTGCTGATTGGTTGGTGTACAAGCATGAAGGTGGAGCTCTTTCAAATAATCCCATTCTTCATTTGTCCCTTCTGGAAATTTTGTGTCAGTGCATCCCCTGAAAAGATAAGCTATTATTATTACAGCTTTGAACTTATAGGAAAATAGTTCAAGATGTTTGTGGCAAAACCAGCTCCTGACAAATACTTTGTTGTTTAGTTGCTAAATCATGTCCGACCCTTTTGCAACTCTATGGACTGTAGCCTGCCAGGCTCCTCTGTCATGGGATTTTCCAGACAAGAATACTGGAGTGGGTTGCCATTTCCTTCTCCAGAGGATCTTCCTGACCCAGGAATCGAACCTGCGTCTTCTGCTGGCTGGATGATTCTTTACCACTGAGCCACCCGGGAAGCCCTCCTGCAAATACATACGTGTAATTGAACAATATAATTCTCCTTCATCATCTCTATGCAGTTCTTAGGTTTTCTGGATTAGCTGCTGCACAGTTTAACATTCAGCCTAACTTGGGATGCAACTGTTTCCAAGGTTAGAACAGAGTTACTTTAAAGTTTAGTCTACTGGTGGCAACCAGCAGCATTGCCATCCGCTGAGATCTTGTTAGAATTATTTCTTGGGCACCACATTAGGCCTGTTAAATTTGAATTGCTGAGGACTGGGCCCAGCAATCTGCATTTTAACCATCTCTCCAGGTGATGTTTAAGCATAATAAAATTTGACCAGCATTGCCCTTCAGAATGTGGAGGAGTGCTAATACTAGCCTAAAGGTAAATCTGCAACCATATGATACAAAGGAGAATCCATGTAGACCAATGAATAAATATCAGCTAGTCTACATACTGAAAATAGTAGAGCTGCAAGGATGCATTAAGATTCACTGGTGAGGCAACTTTTTTTTAATTTATGGAGAAACTGAAAAGGGTAAGCATGTGGTATAATATAAAATATATACTGATGCATTGTTTATAGCATCTCTTTTATTCTTCCTACTGTGTTTTCTAATAAATCAGATAATAAGGTGTATTCTGGTTTATGGTGGTTGCTGAGAGAATGAGAGGTGGGTCAGTAAGCTTACTATGTCTGTTTTATATTTCTTGCTTAGAGATCAAGATGAGAACCTCGTGAGAAATCATGCATAGATCTCACACAAACACTTCCCCTCTCGGGGAAGAACTCCAGGTGGATGATCACTGAAGTAATTTCCTTGTAACTGACAATTGCAGTGGGGTCTGACCCTGGAGTTAAGTGTAGATTGGCAGATTAATAGTAATCACATTAGTTTTTCAAAATGCCCCTCCAACCATTGTCTCAGTTTTTCAGCTTATTTTCTCCAATTCTCATGTTTGCTTTCACCTCCATACAAACGGATCTGGAAATATAGTTGCTGTTAATTTATTTGGTAGTTTACAAAACATGCCGATGTGCCTCTGGGCATGAGTACGATATAAATCACAGCCATAAATAAATGACAGAACAACAAAAGCCAAAAGTGAGTAAAAGCTGACACTCATATGCCGGTGTAATAAGTCTTTCTTATCCGAGAAAAATGGAGTCAATCCTGTATACATACATCTCTCTGACTTGTGGGTATTCACACTTTTTTTTCTTTCAATAAAAAATTGACTTAATGCCATGATTAGCTAGCTAACAGGAAAAAAATAGTGTAAGAAATAATTCTAACATAGTTCCAATACTTGCATTCAGGTGAGGGAATATGATTTATTTAAACTTCTGTCTTTTCACTTTTCCATATTTCCTTGCATGAATAATAATACTAATGATGTGCTGTGTGCTCAGTCATGTCTGACTCTTTGTGACTCCGTGGACTGTAGCCGCCAGGCTCCTCTGTCCATGAGATTTCCCAGGCAAGGATACTGTTGTGGGTTGTCATGCCCTCCTCCAGGGGATATTCCTGACCCACAGATCAAATCTGCATCTCCTGCATTCCAGGCAGTTTCTGCATTCCAGCCACCAGGGAATAGCCTCTATATCTATTCAGTGCTGTACCGTGTCATTTAATTTTCACAATAAGCTTATAGGGGCATTATGAGTTTACTGTAAAGGCTTCCATAAATTCAAAGCATCTGAATAATTTGCCGGAGTTACTCAGGTAAGAAGGAGTGGGACTGGGATTAGACCCCAAGTCTGCCTGGCCCAAGTCTCCTGGCATATTCCTCAGCAGGTCTTGCTCCTTCCTTTCACTCCCAGCCCCATGGGGTCCCATTCACTTCTTGCTAGTAACCATCTGCAGTCCTGGATACAGTCTTCTAGATAAATGCTCCCTCCCCATGCCACTGGCACATTATTTCTCTTACGCTGAGTCCCAGCCCACCATCACACTCAGCTGCAGAGGCAAAGCTGACAAACTGAAGCCCTGAGACAGGGTGCTGAAAGGAACTTACAGCCCGAGACGAGAAAACTGCACATGAAGTGGGATTTTGTGAGCTAAGGGACATGAAACCTCTCCCATGATGTTCCCAAGTCCTAACCTTGCTTCCCTCATCTCAGGTCCACCTCTCCCTGCTGCTGCTTCTAACTTTGGCCATTCCCATACATCTTTCTCAGGAAACCTCACCATGGTGGCCGTGGGGGTGGGGGGGTGGGGAGGGGTTATCCCAGGGTTAATTCCCCTTTTTCTTATAAGTACCTCTTCCTGCATCTGAGTTACTGAAGTTAGAATTGTGTCCCAGGGTCGGCCACAGAACTATCTGAGGTAGACTTGTGAGTGACATCACAGTTTCTTCATGATGTGTAGATTTTTGTTGTTGTTTGGAACAATATGATAAGTAATGTGGTCACTGTGTAGCTGAGGATAATGTACTTTGAAATCAGTGTTTCAGGGACTCTCATCTGAGCTTCTTTATTGAGGATATGAGGGAAAGAGCTTGTCAGGGGTTGAAGAGACTGGTCTAGACTTCAGGCAATTGAATTGCAGTTCATTAGCAGATTGGGCGGAGAAGGCAATGGCACCCCACTCCAGTACTTTTGCCTGGAAAATCTCACGGATGGAGGAGCCTGGTAGGCTGCAGTCCATGGGGTTGCTGAAAATCGGATATGACTGAGCGTCTTCACTTTCACTTTTCACTTTCATGCACTGGAGAAGGAAATGGCAACCCACTTCAGTGTTCTTACCTGCAGAATCCCAGGGACAGGGGAGCCTGGTGGGCTCCCATCTAGGGGGTCGCACAGAGTCGGACACGACTGAAGTGACTTAGCAGTAGCAGCAGCAGCAGATTGGGCTGCACCCTACAGAAGGCAGGAGATAGACAAAGTGGACCCCTTTCTGTCTCAGCTCAGCACTGGTCTGATGATGTCTCTTTGAAGTCCAAAGCTGAGCTGAGCTCGCAGCCACAGGCACCTGCAAATGCGGTTGGCCAGACGTCCTTTTCTGTGTGTTATCTGGAGAAAGAAAAGGGTAGAAAGAATCTCTCGAAGCTTTGGACACAGATCATATACATAAACAAAGACAATGCTTTTGATGCTGCACTGACAGCAGAATCAATCTGGAGCTGGACATGGTGGGTAGGGGTCTGTCAAGGATCACAGGTGCCAGGGGCCCTCCCTCACATCTAAGAGAACATATTCTTCCTAGAGGATATGAAGGAGGAAGAATCTGGAGCATGGGTTTAGTTCCCCCAGTTGGACCCTCAGACCTCCATTATGTCTCTGCCAATTGCTCGAAAAAAAGCCTCCCCCTGGCACACACCGAAGCTGGCAAAGCAGATACAGGAATCTAGTAGATAAGTCTCTCCAATTACTCCCAATCAGTATTCCATTGCAGGCTGGAGCTCCTCTTTCCTTCTTAACTATCCTGTACTGATTTTTTTTAAAGTTTGGTGGCCCTGAAAAGAAAGTGCTGATGACAGAAAGGAAGATGAGGAACAGAGTGATGGCTGTTAGGAAACAGAAATTAGGGATAAACTAAAGATAAAAAGTCAAATTCACTGGTGGATTGAATAGATGATGTGAGCTAATCCACACTACACTTAAGACAGAATATAAATGATTCATGGAACTCTCTGCTTAGTACATGCACCAGGGCGAAAACTGTTCAAGTATAAATATCACCAAGACTATTGGAAGGTGAAACACCTGTGGAGGGGAGGTCTAAGTGATTCTTAACCATCTGCATGGGTGGGAGTGGGGCACGAGAGGAAAGAAAATGGGACCCGTGTAAATAATGTGCTCACAATTCTGGGGACTCTTAAGGTCCTGAGTTCTGTTTGGAATTTGGAATACCAGGAAATTAGTCTACTAGCTTCTAACTTTGAAAAATGGTAGTAAGGGCATTCATGGACTTATTTTTGTGTCTGAACTGTTGTAGTTTGCCCCTTCTCAGTTATGACTTTGGGCAAATTGGTTAATCTTTGTGCCTAGTTTCCTCATTCGTCCAAACAAGGGTCATAATAGTCTAATTCCGCTCTCACAGGGTGGTGGGATGTCTGTGATGTATAGAATAGTGCCGGCATGTGGTAAGCCCTCAGTGTTAGATGTCATGATTATAACTTGCTTTATCATCCCAGCTACCTCCTCCCTTTGGTTTTCTGCTCAGCAGTCATTCAGGTGATGCTGATTTGGTAAGGCTTCTGATTCCCTGGTGGTTCAGACGGTAAAGCGTCTGTCTACAATGGGGGAGACCCGGGTTCGATCCCTGGGTCGGGAAGATCCCCTGGCGAAGGAAACGGCAATCCACTCCAGTACTGTTGCCTGGAAAATCCCATGGACAGAGGAACCTGGTAGGCTACAGTCCATGGGGTCGCAAAGAGTTGGATACGACTAAGCTACTTCACTTCCACTCTCCCTGGTCCGAGTGCCAAGTTGGGTAGACCTCACAGCAAATCAGTCATTTTCAAATGGCTCAACTTGACTTGGAGTTAGAGGAGAAGTGGGCTTGCCTTTGCTGAAAGGTTGTAAATCAGTGACGACTTCCAGCATGTGACTGAGGCCTCTCTGTAAGATGAGACGAGACCATCTGATCCATGAAGTCCCTAAATTTAGTCATGACCAAAACTTAGATTTCCTGGCTTTGTGGTGAATCATATTTTGACTTTTTTCTCCAGTTAGCTGAGGTTGGGTTTTTGCGCCCCACATTAATGTGGGGGAAATACTGCCAATGTGTTTTATGTTTGCTTGTTTGGTTTAAGGAACAGAGAACTCCTGGTTTCTTGAGAGTATGGTGGAAATTCTAAGTTCATTATATTGTTCTTGTAGAGATGCTTTATGAGTCAGTTTCATCTATTATTCACATTGTAGTATGAATCCAACTTAACAACTGAAAGCATTTGAAGGCTGAACAAGCTTTTTGGACAGAAGGATAAAGAGGTCCAAGTGCTTCTTGGGAGGGTTTTGGGTAGCACGAAAATAGTGCCATCAAGGCAGGGCTTGAGAAGGCAAAAAGAAATGAGGAAGACAGGAGAATGTTTTGAGGAGGCTGGAAGCAGAAAAGGCAGAATGATACAGGGAGGGGCAGGGTGCGGCAGAATACAAGTGTTCTGTGGTCTTCACCCCAGAAACTCTAGACAGCTCCAGCTTTTTTAAGAATTTCGGATTCCCAGGGACTTCCAGGGCACAAATCAAAGTGTAAGAAGGAAGAGCAGGGTACTTAGATGAAAGAGACAGACAAGACAGCGAAAGGGGAGAAAAAGCCCTGGGAGGGAATAAGGGGGGCAGTCAGAGAGGCCATGTCAGGAACTTAGGACCACGTGAGAGGTGGAGTGGTAGTGGGGAAGTAGGTGAGACCAGGGATTCCATAAAGCCTGGCTGGGTCCAATCCAGTGGGAAATTCTGAAGTTACAAACCCCAGAACCTCTAGGGAAGCTCATTCTTGTCAAGTCAGCCTGCTTGGTTAAGGATATTGTCTTCAAGGAATCTACATGGATTTACAATCCTTGCTTCCTCCCTGCAGTTCATTCTGTCAGGAGATGACAGATTTAGAATACATAAATTGGTGCAGAATTTGAAAAGTTTCTTTTACGGTAAAAGAGTCTGTGACTGAGGGAGACTCCCATCAGAAGGACTGCTTCTTTTTCTTACCCGCCTGCAGCAGAAGACCGATTTCTCTTTGGAGAAGAAAACCTGTAATTGGGCAGGTTAGGTGGCTGGTGGAGGCAGGCGTCAACTTGGGGATGAGACTCCCTGGCCCTCCCAACCCACGTCTCGCGAAATGGTTCACCATCCAGCAGCCAGTACGTTTTCAACTCCCAGTTAGACGACGGGAGATGAACGTAGTCATTTGGACCAGCCGGTCGGGTCGCAGGAGTGTCCTCGGACTTCTCCGTTAGCGTCCCGCCGCCCGCCCTCCCCGGCCATGCTATTGTCGGGAAAACTGCCCATGAGGAAAGAGCTCAGGACTTGGGACGTGTGTTCACACGCGGGCTCCGGGGAGCCCCAGAACCTCCCCACAAGAGCGAGTGGCCACCCAACAAAGCGCGAGCCAAGGCAGGTTCCAAACCGACGCCCACGTGGGTCCCAGTGAACAGCAGGTGTCACCGTTCCCCAGCTCCCTCCAGGTGCCTCGCGTGCTCTCTAAACTTGTGCTTTCGGAACCGCGGCCCCGCGGGGCGCCTGGACCCTCCTACTCATTGACAGCGCGGCCCTGTGAGCCGGGGGTCCCCGCGTGCCCGCGGCGGCCGGGCCCTGGGTGGAGTGGGGGCGGGGGATGAGCGGGCGCCGGGTGTAACCTCCGCCCGCGGGCACCTCCCAGGTGGGAGCGCGAACCCGCGGCAGACGAGAGGCAGGTGCCGGCGCTTCCAGGCCCCGCCGCTTCCCGCGGCTGGGTTTTGGGAGCGCCGGGCGGCGCGGCTCGGGGCGGAGGCGCTCGCACCTTGGCCGCGGCTCCCGCTCCCGTCCGGATCCTTGCTCGCGGGCACTTCAGCGTGCAGCTCTGCTTTGTCACCGAGGAGCAGCTCTGCGCCGCGGGGCCGCTCTCGCTGCGCTATCCGAAGTCTCTGCGGCTGGAGGTGCACCCGGCGGGGGAGGAGGCGGATGCGACGGTGACCGACGGTGAGCTGCTGGCGAGTCCGAAAGGTTCCGAAGGGGCGGCCCTGGGCCGGCGGGCTTGGGGTGGGGGCAGAGGGCTGCGGGGTGCGCTCAGGCCCGGGGTCGCGTCTCCTGGTCCTGAGAGGGTGTGCACCCTCTTCCCAAGAAGGCTTGGCTTGGGGGATTGCCGAGCTATCGCGCCAGTTCCCAAAAGGCCCACGTGTTTCCAATTGTTTCTTAATTGCGATCAGAGAAACTTTGGCGCTCTGGGCAGACCGGCTCTGCGAACTAGTCTTGGCCGTAACTTGTAGATATCAGAAGGGAGGCGCGCGATTTCCTCGCTGGGAACCTTTGTCTCTCTCCTTCCAGGCCTCGCTGCCTTTCGAAGGCAGTGGGCCACCATCTCCCGGTCTGAAGCTTTCTTGGGGGCGAAGTTCTGAATTGGAAGGACTGAGCCGGGTGTGCAGAGTCTAACGGCAGCAGTTTCGGTTCCAGAGGTGACTTTACCAAAGACGCGCAAGTGCCAGTCGCCTGGCTTCCTTCAGTCGAGGAGTATGAAGGGAATGCTTCTGATTTTTGTAGGATCTTAGAAGTTTTGAGAATTCAAGGAAACCTTTAGAACCTGCCCCTAGAAAGTGTATATACACGCCCACCACACTTTGCTTATAACTAAGGGGGGGGGGGGGGTCACAGCTCTTTTCTGCAGCTCATATTAAGTCACCAGTTTTAATAAGTGTAGGGAATAGATCCTAAGGCAGCTGCAAGTCTTGAGACTGCTGAGGTTCCTTCCGACCCTAACTTCTAAGATGTTGAGTCCAGTTTAGAGTGTTCTGCGTTGTGGTTTGGTTCCAGTGGGAATTTCAAGAACTGTCCTGCTCCTCACTGAAAAAGTGTGATCCCGGCTCACTGCTATATCTCTGAAGCCTTAGAACACACCCAGGCACATAGTTCACACTCAAAAAATGCTTGTTGTGGAATAATTAAACCCTTCACATGTGTCTTCTCTCTTTACTGTAGGCTGGAATGATGAAGTTTGGGTCTTTAAAAAAAAAGTATTAAAGGCTGAGTATTATTCCATTGTGTGTATATATAGCGCATCTTCTTTATCCATTCCTCTAGGTTGTCTCCATGTCTTGGCTATTGTAAACAGTGCTGCAGGGAACACTGGGGTGCCTGTATCTTTTCGGGCCATGTTTTTCTCTGGATATGTGCCCAGGAGTGGGATTGCAGGTCATATAATAGCTCTGATGTTAGTTTTTTAAGGAACCATACTGTTCTCTATAGTGGCTATATCAATTTCCATTCTTGCCAACAGTGCAATACTCCCGCTCCATACTCTCACCAGCGTTTGTTGTTTGTGGGTTTTTTTTTTTTTTTTTTTTTGATGGTAACCATTCTGACTAGAATGAGGTGATATCTCATTGTAGTTTCAATTTGCATTTCTCTATAGCCATGAAATTAAAAGCCATAAGCTTTCTCAAACTCATGTCCATTGAGTGGGTGATACCATCCAACCATCTCATCCTCTGTTGTCCCCTTCTCCTCCCGCCTTCAATCTTTCCCAGCATCAGGGTCTTTTTCAGTGAGTCAGTTCTTCGCATTAGGTGGCCAAAGTATTGGAGTTTCAGTGTCAGCATCAGTCCTTCCAATGAATATTCAGGACCGATTTCCTTTAGGACTGAGTCCCTTGACTGTCCACCTGAAACTATTACAGTGTTGTTAATCGGCTATACTCCAATACAAAATATTTTTGTTGTTAAAAAATTTATAAAATTTTTTTTAAAATGAAGTGAAAGTTGCTCAGCTGTCTCCAACTCTTGGTGACCCCATGGACTGTAGCCTGTCAGGCTCCTCCATCCATGGAATTCTCCAGGCAAGAATACTGGAATGAGTAGCCATTCCCTTCTCCAGGGGATCTTCCTGACCCAGGGATCGAATTGCATTGCAGGCAGATTCTTTACCATCTGCCTGGGAATCCCCACACACACACAAAGATTTTTTTTTTAAGAAATATTAAATATCATTTGACCAGTGTCTTAGGAAGCTTGAGATTTGGCTAGAGATCAGAAGCCTTACTCAAGCGACTCGTGGATCTCTTTTTTGGATATAAGAAGGAAAAGGAGTAGGTTTCAGTGTTTCTCTGGGGAATTCCAAAACTCAAGGTGCCAGAAAGAAATTCAGTTTGCCTATTACAGTGATTTTGTTTAATCTGTAGTCATACATATAGAGAAACAGAAGAGCAGATTTGAGATAAACATGGTACTTGGTGTCTTGTGGCTTTCCCACAAATGTGCTTTGAAAGAAATATCAGAGGTTCAAAGTGGCTGAAGTTGTAGTTTCCTGAGAGCACACCCGATGCCTGGCTGATGAGGGTATAATCATTTTACAGAGAGGAATAAGCTTCCCTCAATGAACAGATCAAATCTGGAGATGACCTATTTGGTATGCAGTAAACCAAGTTAATGGAAACAAAAGGAATAATTAAAGCTCAGGCGAGCAGTCACTGCCACAAGATTTTGACTCAATTCCTAGCTAAAGATGCACTAACAAGGAAGCAGAGAACTCGCTGTCCTAACAACTTGAGTCCTAAAATGCGTTCTATACATGAATGCACTTACTTAAGTTTGCTGCTCTTTTATGGAGAGTTTTTGGAGAACAATTCTTGAGTTGTTTTTTCAAGTAGCTCATTTTACTGTATAACCAACTAGACCCCTGTGGATGGTGGTTGGGCAGAGCAGCTTACCAACAAATTCTAAAGAACTGTTAGAAGGAAGACTATATTGTGCTTAGTCGCTCAGTTGTGTCCCACTCTTTGCGACCCCATAGACTGTAGCCCGTCAGGCTCCTCTGTCCATGGGGAGTCTCCAGGCAAGAATACTGGAGTGGATTGCCATGCCCTCCTCCAGGGGATCTTCCTAACCCAGGGATCGAACCCAGGTGTCCCGTGTTGCAAGTGGATTCTTTACTGTCTGAGCCACCAGGGAAGCCCAAAGGAAGACTATGTTGTATTCAAATATTGTACATTTAGTAGCAGCATTTTGAATGGATAGAATTTCTCCTGGGGTAAAAAATGACCCAGATTCTTTAATGGGCTGTAAGAAAGGGTCTAAGCAATGTACCCTTAGAAAACAATATCGTTTCTCAGTTCATATCTAAAATTTGTTGTTAAACAAGTAGACTCTGGAGTAACACGGCCTGAATTCAAATCCTGGCACTGCCTTTTTCAGCTGTGCTACATTTATCAAAACTTTCATCCTACTTAAGCTTCAGTGCCTTCATTTGTCAAATAAGAATGATAATACACATTTAGGGCTCCCTGGTGGCTCAGCAGTGAAGCGTCTGCCTGTAACGCAGGAGACACAGGTTCAATCCCTGGGTCAGGAAGATCGCCTGGAGATTGAAATGGCAGCCCACTCCAGTATTCTCGCCTGAGAAATCCCATGGACCGGAAGATCCTGGCGAGCTACAATCCATGGGGTCCCAAGAATTGGACACGACTTGGCGACTCAACCCCCACCCCCACCCCCGCATGAGGATTAAAAGGAAAATGCATACACCATGCTTGATACAATACCTGGCATCTATCAAGAGATCAGTAAGTGTTTTCCATTGTTATTAATATTTATGTTGTGTCCTCCAGACAATAGTTTTCTCAGGCTGTGCTGAAGAATAGATAGGCTGTATTTTTGTGAAGGTGTTTCAAAGAAGGGTTAATTAAATCTGATAATTACTTGGAAAACTGAATAATTTTCTTGATTCCCAGTTTCAATAGCTTGTCATGTAAAGAATGGGACAGAACAAGACAAATTAGTTTATTCTATTTTCAGTCCCTCCAAAATTGACAGCTTTATGAAGGGAACACACCAGGGGATCTAGCCGGTAATGTGCTCTAGCTTGTGAACTCTGGGAAGACATTCATCCATCCCTTCTTTCTTAAAATTTTTTTCAGCCCCCATCCTACCAGGAGCCTGCCTGCGGCATGCTTTATTTATTCTCCTATTCCCAGAGCCTTCCACAATACCTGGCACACACAAGACATCAATAAATGTTTCTTGAGTGAGTCAGTGATTTAATGCAAGAATTTTTTAATCTTGCTAAAATGAAAGTTGAAATACTGAGTACTCAGAGTGCAGACTCTGAATTGTCTCCCAAATGATTAAGACACTGGCTTCATTTACAGTCTAGAGGGATGTTGTAAAATATAGTGAGCTAAGAGGCAGTTGGAGGTATAGTAAGGTACACAGGTCAGGAGACAGTTGGCCTGGTTGTCCAGGGGCTAAGGCTCTGCTTCCAATGCAGGGGCCCCAGAGTTTATCGCAGGTCAGGGAGCTAGATCCCACATGCTACAACTAAGACCCGGTGCAGCCCAATAAAAATAAACATTAAAAAAAAGAAAGTTTGTTACTCAGTTCCCAAGAAGAGAGAGAGGGCACAGCACGCCACGAGGGCGGGTGGATGGAACACACGGAGAAGCACTAAGGCGGCGGGTGGGAGGAGATACGGAGCTGTGCGCAAGAGCCTTTGTCGTGCTTTCTATGGGAAGGAATGGGTGAGGCAGGTGGGCAGGTGTCAATTGGCTAGTTAGAATCATTTCAGTGGGTTCTGGGGGCATACAGGCTCTCCCTGGTGGTCTGGTATCTGGCCCTACGCTGTTTAGGTCAGGTGGATAGTGGCCCAGGTGTGGGGCCCAATAAAGGAGACAGTTGGTGTGTGGGCCCTGGATTGATTGGATATTATATGAAAAGTGTGCTTGCAGGTAAGTTGTTAACTATCTCTAGGAATTGGTTTACCCTGGGAGAGGCAGTGTACCCAGCATCAGCAAGGCCCCTGTGTCAGAGTATCAGAATATACAATGAAAAGTCATGGTTAATACAAGGGAGAATCAGAATACAAAAGAATTAGCAAGTATATAGGGTGGGGTGGGTGCTGCTGGCGTGGAGGGTGGCTGCAGGTAGGAAGGGCTTGTGGGTCAGGAGTTGAATTCAGGTGATGGAGAAAAACATAGATTGTTTTCATTGAACTGGGAAAGGGAAGGGAAACAAAAAAAGTGGGGGATGGGGCTGCTTCTCCTCCACCCCTTTCTCCAAAGTCTCTATAAGCTTGTGCTGGGGAGCAGCGGGGAGATGAAGAGCTGAGACTGTATTGTGTAAAGGCTAAGGGTAGAGTGGATCTCCAGGAGGAAAGAGAGAACTTTTTATTCCTTTTCTCAGTTTAGAGTTGTCTTTTAATTAATCTGGAAGAGTTTGGAAAATACATAAATAAGCCACATTGATAATCCAGTATGAAAATGCAGTGGTTTTTGTCTCTGAGGGATTGTGAAAGGAGGCCAGGTTTTTTGTCCCCTGGTGGTTGCTCATCTCATTAGACGAGGGAGAAGGAACGTCAGAGAAACACGTCCTTTGTATCGCATGGTACACTCATCTTCCTTCATTAAATCTGTGCTGAAAGTGTTAGTGGGTTGAGGCCTAGGGACTGCAACTTAGAATCTGCAAGTCAGGCATCTGTGTATGACATGAGCATTAATTACTTTTCTTTTTTTTAATGTTTATTTGGCTGTGCTGGATCTTAGTTGTGGCATGTGGAATCTTTAGTTGCAGCCTGAGGGGTCTAACACCCTGACCAGGGATCGAACCTGGGCCCCCTGCATTGAGAGCGCAGAGTCGTAGCCACTGTACCGCCAGGGAAGTCCTGAGCATTAATTACCTTTCATTCAGCAAATATTTATTGAACATGTGTTCTGTGCTAATCACTGCGTGGGCAGTATAGGGACTGGATAAAGACCCAATATTCTGGAACTAATATTTTAATTGGGGGGAGACAATAGCCAAAGATGCAGCACGATAATTTCAGATTGAGGTAAATGAACAGAATGCAAAATTAGAGACATTGAGAGGAAGGCTGACTTATAGTGAATGTGGTCAGGGAAGGCCTCTCTGAGGAAGTAATCCTTGATCTGAGGCAGGAAGGATGAAAGGAGCCAGCTAAGCACAGTGCTGGAGGAAAACCATAACAGGCTGAGGAAGGGCAGGTGGAAGGGCCCTGGCACTGGAGGGAGCTGATGTGTCTGACATGGCCAGTGTAACTGATGCTTCTTAAGGGGGAGGGGAGTAACATGAGTTGAAGTTAGCATTCCTGTTTTTATTGAAGCATAACAAGCTCCCGCAGTGCCTTAAAATAACTGCCATGCTCCCAGATCGCTCGGTGGGTTAGGAAACCAGGCAGGACTTTGCTGATTCTTTTGCTCCCTGTGGCACTGACAGGTAACTCCTTGGCACTCAGCTGGTAGCCAGCATGGTCTGGGGTATCCAGGAAGGCTTTTTCACTTGGGCTGGCATCTGGGCTGGTGTGATAGTTAATTATGTATGTTTATTTGGGTGAGCCATGTATCCAGATAACTGACCAAACATTATTCTGGATGTGTCAGTGAGGGTGTTTTGGGATGAGAGTAATATTTAAATCAGTAACTTTGGGTATGGCAGATTGCCCCTCTAGAATTTGGATGGGCCTCAGCCAATCACTTGAAGGCCTTAATAGACCAAAGACTGGTTTTTGCTCAGCAAGAAAGAACTCTGCCAGCTGATGGTCTTTGGCCTTAAACTACAGCTGAGACTGTGAGTAGGGAGCCTGTATGTGGCCTCTCTGTGTGGTATGACTTTGTCCCGCATGGTTTCTTCCCACCTGGGGCTTCTCCCAGCGAGACTGGTATTGCCCAGTGAGAGTTTTCCAGCAGACGAAACAGAAGCTGCCTTCCTTTTTGTGACCCGTGCATGGATGTCAGTTGACATCACCTGTGTCATGCTCTGTTGGTCAGAGCAGTCACAAACCTGCCAGGTTCAACAGGAGAGGATGTAGATGGACCTCACCTCTTCATGGGAGGGGTGTCAAATAATTTAGGTAAAATGTTTTAAAATTGCTGCTGAGACCAACTGGGTCATGTAGGAAACACACTCACTCACTCACTCTCTCACTGTCTCTTTCTCTCACTCACACACACACTTAGGGGTTTTTGGAGGAACTGTAATAACAGTCCTCTTCCTCACAATTACTGAAACAGCTGATAGAGAGCATGGGTTTTGATGCGTACCACAGAGGGCTTTCTTATTTTTCTCTTATAAACTGAATTTGCCCCCACTTGAGATGAACACCTCATAGAATGCCTTCTCTACAAGCAGCAGATCAGGAAGCAAGCAAGGAGGGGCTAGAGCGTGTGGGTTCTATCCTTCTCTCAAAGTCATAAATCAGAGAATCCTGGGGGACAGAGAGTGGGCATGGGGCAAGAGGCTGGAGTCCTTACTGGGACACAGTATTTCTCAATGGGGCATAAACAGCGTTTGTGCTGGAACATTCTTCATTGTGAGAGACATTGCAGAGTGGTTAGCACCTCTGGTCCCTTGGCAGCAAATGCCAGCAGCCCCAAGTTTCATACCCCAATTTCTGTGACAAAGAGAAACAGTCCTCATGCATGCTGGTGGAACTCCCTTCAGGTGGACGTGAGAGAGAAGAAGAATGCACAGTTTCTTCCCCTGCCTACCCCCACCCAGCAGCCACAAACTCAGCACACCCTAATATGTCTCCTTCCAAACTGTTTGAAAAACAACTACGTATTTCTTTAGCACAGTAGTCCACCCCCCAAATAGTAGGTCATTCCTCATATTCATGGGCAAAGCCGACCTTGCTACTGTTTAATCCTAGGAACTATTTTGATTTTGTTGCACTGAAGAGTTGTTTTAAAATGTGAAATACTGTCCTGCCAAGTAACTCCTTTTTTCATTGTTCTTTTACCAGAAGCAGTGCTTTCATGATTTCTTGTGGCTTTCCAAGGAAGATATTTAACGGAATGAAATGGAGGCTTTCAGCTGGACCTGGTTTTGTGTTCCAGCATTAGGGGATGCACAAGCAGTGAAGCAAAAGCCTTTCCTCCCTCTGTCAGGCAGTAATGGAACCTCGAATGGGTGACAAATGGAAAATGGTTCAAGGCCCTTGTGTTTCACCAGAAGTGAAAACAGATGAAAAGACTTGTTTTTCTGGCCAAATAAAGACCTTTTAAAGATCCCTTTCTTTCCCCATTTTCAATAGTGTTACTAAGTTTGTGATTAGTACCAGTGAATAAGCTATGTCAAGGACAGGCAATCCACTGATTAAAACTTAAAATCCGTGCCACTGGGAAGAGAAAAGAGGCATGAGGATCTTGTGAGTAAACTGCAGATACCATAGTTGCTTGTAATATTCAGAGTTGTTTTTTAAAACAAAGAGATTATTGGAGAAAAAAAAAAGAAAGGAAAGCTATGTCACTGGCATTGTATTTGTGCTTTGCATCGTGGCTGGCCACAGGATATTTGAAATGTATGCTGCTGCTGCTAAGTCGCCTCAGTCGTGTCCGACTCTGTGCAACCCCATAGACGGCAGCCCACCAGGCTCCCCAGTCCCTGGGATTCTCCAGGCAAGAACACTGGAGTGGGTTGCCATTTCCTTCTCCAATGCATGAAAGTGAAAAGTGAAAGTGAAGTCGCTCTGTCGTTCCGACTCTTAGCGACCCCATGGACTGCAGCCTACCAGGCTCCTCTGTCCATGGATTTTCCAGGCAAGAGTACTGGAGTGGGGTGCCATTGCCTTCTCCGTTGAAATGTATAGTTACTTTAAAAGATGAGACTTATAAAAATGAACCAGACTAGGACCATCCTTATGACGAAACTGCTTCTGCACCTCCTTCTCCCCTCCTGTGGTCGCAGCGATGCGCACTCTTATCCCTGGCACGTGGGAGCATATGGGCATTAGTAACCTCCTCCTCCCAGGATTTTGCTCCCTTTTAGACCCCTAGTGCCTGAGAGGCTTTCCCCCACAGCCCTCGGTTCCTTCTCTGTCTTGCCAGGGTTTCACCTGGAAGATCTGTAAAAGCTGAAGGTGTTAGGTTTTCCCAGTACGTTAGCATTTTAATAGGAACACATGCCTTGCTCAATGGAATGCCCTTACATTCTTGGATAAGGTCTCACTAGGTATCTCAGATCACTCTAAAATATTTAAATTTAATTAACTAATTTTTGGCTGCGCTGTGTCTCTGTTGAGGTGTGTGGGCTTCTCATTGCGGCAGCTTCTCTTGTAGAGCACAGGCCCTAGCGCGCAGGCTCCGTGGTGGTGGCACGGGTTTGGTTGCATGTGGAATCTAATTCCCGGAACCTATGTCCCCTGCATTGGCATGCAGATTCTCAATCACTGGACCACCAGGGAAGCCCTTCCCAGATCACTTTTTAATTACTACACTTCCACTTAGCTAAGCTACTCCCTCCATGATAGGTGCTGCACACATTAGGCTCACAATGACCTGGAGAGTAGAGAATATTGACAAATGGACCTTATTTTATTGGCCCATTTGTTCCAGATACATTGTCCACAGACCTAAGGACCTCCTCCTTGCCATGGTAACCTCTTGTGTTTAGCTACCCAGTCTTTAGCCTGTGATTAAAATTGGATGTCTGGCCACAAATCCATAGGATGAGAAAATACTTGCTTGTTGCTTACAGGGAGCTGGATTCTTCAGTGAGCTTAGAAACCTGAATGAATGGGTAGAGTGGCTATCTACCACTGTATGATACTATGGTATCATTCTTGGCATATTTTAGATAGAAATGAGGTTTCCTAAACTCCAGGTCAGCAATCTAAATAAAATTGTATGACCTTCTTTTGTTAATTGATTCTCACTTTGAACCTGTTTTATGATTAGGCTGGTTAGATGGTTGGACCAACCAGCTTGTGTGTGTGTGCTAAGTTGCCTCAGTCCTGTCCGACTCTTGGCTACTGTATGGACTATAGCCCGCCAGGCTCCTCTGTCCACGGGATCCTCCACGCAAGGATACTGGAGTGGGTTGCCATGCCCTCCTCCAGGGGATCTTCCCGACCCAGGGATTGAACCCGAGTCTCTTAAGTCTCCTGCACTGGCAGACAGGTTCTTTATCACTAGGGCTACTTGGGAAGCCCCAACCAGCTCAGATTCCCCAAAGAACTGGCTTCATTACCTTGGGTAGTTTTTCTGAACCTGCCTGAACCTTAGTCTTCTTTCCTAGAAGCTAAGTTTTATCTCATATAGTAATGGGGAAAATAAACAGAATAACAAAAAAAAATTACTTTTATTAATTTTTAAAGTAGGGTTCAGTTCCGTTCAGTCGCTCAGTCTTGTCTGACTCTTTGCAACCCAAAGAATCGCAGCATGCCAGGCCTCCCTGTCCATCACCAACTCCCGGAGTTCACTCAGACTCTTGTCCATTGAGTCAGTGATGCCATCCAGCCATCTCATCCTCTGTTTTCCCCTTCTCCTCCTGTCCCCAATCCCTCCCAGCATCAGAGTCTTTTCCAATGAGTTAACTCTTCACATGAGGTGGCCAAAGTACTGGAGTTTCAGCTTTAGCATCATTACTTCCAAAGAAATCCCAGGGCTGATCTCCTTCAGAATGGACTGGTTGGATCTCCTTGCAGTCCAAGGGACTCTCAAGAGTCTTCTCCAACACCACAGTTCAAAAGCATCAATTTTTTGGCGCTCACCTTTGTTCACCGTCCAACTCTCACATCCATACATGACCACTGGAAAACCATAGCCTTGACTAGACGGACCTTTGTTGGCAAAGTAATGTCTATGCTTTTAAATATGCTATCTAGGTTGGTCATAACTTTTCTTCCAAGGAGTAAGTCTCTTTTAATTTCATGGCTGCAGTCACCATCTGCAGTGATTTTGGAACCCCCCAAATAAAATCTGACACTGTTTCCACTGTTTCCCCATCTATTTCCCATAAAGTAATGGGACCAGATGCCATGATCTTAGTTTTCTGAATGTTGAGTTTTAAGCCAACTTTTTCACTTTCCTCTTTCACCTTCATCAAGAGGCTTTTTAGTTCCTCTTCACTTTCTGCCATAAGGGTGGTGTCATCTGCATATCTGAGGTTATTGATATTTCTCCCGGCAATCTTGATTCCAGCTTGTGCTTCTTCCAGCCCAGCATTTCTCATGATGTACTCTGAATAGAAGGTAATAAGCAGGGTGACAATATACAGCCTTGACGTACTCCCTTTCCTATTTGGAACCAGTCTGTTGTTCCATGTCCAGTTCTAACTGTTGCTTCCTGACCTGCATACAGATTTCTCAAGAGGCAGATCAGGTGGTCTGGTATTCCCATCTCTTTCAGAATTTTCCACAGTTTACTGTGATCCACACAGTCAAAGGCTTTGGCATAGTCAATAAAACAGAAATAGATGTTTTTCTGGAACTCTCTTCCTTTTTCAGTGATTCATCGGTTGTTGGCAATTTGGTCTCTGGTTCCTCTGCCTTTTCTAAAACCAGCTTGAACAGCTGGAAGTTCACGGTTCACATATTGCTGAAGCCTGGCTTGGAGAATTTTGAGCATTACTTTACTAGAGTGTGAGATGAGTGCAATTGTGCAGTAGTTTGAGCATTCTTTGGCATTGCCTTTCTTTGGGATTGGAATAAAAACTGACCTTTTCCAGTCCTGTGGCCAATGCCGAGTTTTCCAAATTTGCTGGCATATTGAGTGCAGCACTTTCACAGCATCATCTTTCAGGATTTGGAATAGCTCAACTGGAATTCCATCACCTCCACTAGCTTTGTTCGTAGTGATGCTTTCTAAGGCCCACTTGACTTCACATTCCAGGATGTCTGGCTCTAGGAGAGTGATCACACCATTGTGATTATCTGGATCGTGAAGATCTTTTTTGTACAGTTCTTCTGTGTATTCTTGCCATCTCTTCTTAATACCTTCTGCTTCTGTTAGGTCCATACCATTTCTGTCTTTTATCGAGCCCATCTTTGCATGAAATGTTTCCTTGGTATCTCTAATTTTCTTGAAGAGATCTCTAGTCTTTCCCATTCTGTTGTTTTCCTCTATTTCTTTGCATTGATCACTGAGGAAGGCTTTCTTATCTCTTCTTGCTATTCTTTGGAACTCTGCATTCAGATGCTTCTATCTTTCCTTTTCTCCTTTGCTTTTTGCTTCTCTTCTTTTCACAGCTATTTGTAAGGCCTCCCCAGACAGCCATTTTGCTTTTTTGCCTTTCTTTTCCATGGGGATGGTCTTGATCCCTGTCTCCTGTACAATGTCATGAACCTCAGTCCATAGTTCATCAAGCACTCTATCAGATCTAGTCCCTTAAATCTATTTCTCACTTCCACTGTATAATCATAAGGGATTTGATTTAGGTCATACCTGAATGGTCTAGTGGTTTTCCCTACTTTCTTCAATTTCAGTCTGAATTTGGCAATAAGGAGTTCATGGTCTGAGCCACAGTCAGCTCCTGGTCTTGTTTTTGCTGACTGTATAGAGCTTCTCTATCTTTGGCTGCAAAGAATATAATCAATCTGATTTTGGTGTTGACCGTTTGGTGATGTCCATGTATAGAGTCTTCTCTGGTGTTGTTGGAAGAGGGTGTTTGCTATGACCAGTGCATTTTCTTGGCAAAACTCTATTAGTCTTTGCCCTGCTTCATTCTGTATTCCAAGGCCAAATTTGCCTGTTACTCCAGGTCTTGACTTCCTACTTTTGCATTCCAGTCCCCTATAATGAAAAGGACATCTTTTTGGGTGTTAGTTCTAAAAGGTCTTGTAGGTCTTCATAGAACCGTTCAACTTCAGCTTCTTCAGCATTACTGGTTGGGGCATAGACTTGGATTACTATGATATTGAATGGTTTGCCTTGGAAATGAACAGAGATCATTCTGTCATTTTTGAGATTGCATCCAAGCACTGCATTTCAGACTCTCTTGTTGACCATGATGGCCACTCCATTTCTTCTCAGGGATTCCTGCCCGCAGTAGTAGATACAATGGTCATCTGAGATAAATTCACCCATTCCAGTCCATTTTAGTTCACTGATGGCTAGAATGTTGATGTTCACTCTTGCCATCTCTTGTTTGACCACTTCCAATTTGCCTTGATTCATGGACCTGACATTCCAGGTTCCTATGCAATATTGCTGTTTACAGCATCGGACCTTGCTTCTATCACCATTCACATCCCCAACTGGGTATTGTTTTTGCTTTGGCTCCATCCCTTCATTCTTTCTGGAGTTATTTGTCCACTGATCTCCAGTAGCATATTGGGCACCTACTGACCTGGGGAGTTTCTCTTTCGGTATCCTATCATTTTGCCTTTTCATACTGTTCATGGGGTTTTCAAGGCAAGAATACTGAAGTGGTTTGCCATTTCCTTCTCCAGTGGACCACATTCTGTCTGTAAGTGGGTTAAAAATGATCAAATAAAAATAACACAAAGCTATTTGACAAGCAGTTGTGAAGCTAAGCTAAGACTTTCGTGGAGCTTGCATTTTAGTACCATTCAGAAAGCCTGAGGTTTCTTTGTCTTTGCCGGACTTCCTGCAGGACTATTGGAGGAAATGTATCATTTGTGATTCCAACAGATTGAGTGTGTGTAGTTGCCTTTCATATTCAGAATATGGCTGACTCAACTATCAGCCTTTCTGCTGAGGGATCTCAGAGCCTTTCTATGTGCTGTTCCTTCTGCTTGAAGTGCTATTCCATGTCCACATCCCTATCTCAACCCTTTGTATTATGGGTCCTTCTCACCCTTTAATTCAAAGTTTGAAACTTACATTTCTCACAAGGCTGAGTACGCAGGGTTCCTACTGCATTTACCACCATTTATCTCAGCCCTCTTGCTTTCATAGCAGTGATCACAACTTGCAGTGAGAAATTAAAAAAAAATTATTCCCTCTTGGTTAAAATTGAAGTTGGAATCACAGGCCACAAATCACAAGAATATTTAATAAGAAACCTTGAGAAGAATGGAAGTTGACCCCAAAGCTTTTGAGAATGTGGAGAGTAGGTTGCAGCATATTTTCCAATTAGGAGCCATGAAGGCGTAAAAAATAAAGAACACTGCCAGGTCAGGTGGAAGGACTACTTGAATCAGAGCTACACAGCCTCTGAATTTTGTCATGAAGAAATTGAGTTCCAGACCAGTCCCTGAGAGTGGGGGGGTCGTGGGGGGGGCGGGAAAGGCCTCCTGTAATATTTCGATTTTAGCTATAGAAGGTTTATTGTTTTCTCCTGGGAAATATAAGTCAACATTGAGGCTCTTATGGCTACTGAACAGTTTATTTAACATGTTCATTATGGGAAATTGTATTTACTTTGTTTCTTTTACAAAATTGCATTTATTAGAATGTTTATAGAAAATTGAATTTACCTATTTGTGTTGTACACAGCAGCACTGTGATGAAGAGGTTACTTTCTTCAGTAACACTCTCCATATCAGTGCTGGAAATTAATTTCATTTGTTGGTTCATTCAGTTCATGTTTATTGCACACCTACTGTGAGCCAGGCACTGTACAAGGTGCTGGGCAAATAGCAGGGTGTGTGTGTGTGTTAGTCACTCAGTCATGTCCAACTCTTTGCAACCGTATGGATTGTAGCCCCCCAGGCTCCTCTATCCATGGAATTCTCCAGGCAAGAATACTACTTCAGTTCAGTTCAGTCACTCAGTCGTGTCCTACTCTTTGTGACCCCTTGGACCGCAGCACGCCAGTCTTCCCTGTCCATCACCAACTCCCAGAGTTTACCCAAACTCATGTCCATTGAGTCGGTGATGCCATCCAACCATCTCATCCTCTGTCATCCCCTTCTCCTCCTGCCCTCAATTTTCCCCAGCATCAGGGTCTTTTCAAATAAGTCAGCTCTTCACGTCAGGTGGCCAAAGTATTGGAGTTTCAGCTTTAGCATCAGTCCTTCCAATGAACACTCAGGACTGATCTCCTTTAGGATGGACTGGTTGGATCTCCTTGCAGTCCAAGGGACTCTCAAGAGTCTTCTCCAACACCACAGTTCAAAAGCATCAATTCTTCGGTGCTCAGCTTTCTTTATAGTCCAACTCTCACATCCATACATGACCACTGGAAAAACCATAATGTTGACTAGACGGCAAAGTAATGTTGGCAAAGTAATGTCTCTGCTTTTGAATATGCTGTCAAGGTTGATCATAACTTTCCTTCCAAGGAGCAAGCGTCTTTTAATTTCATGGCTGCAGTCACCATCTGCAGTGATTTTGGAGTCCCCCACAATAAAGTCAGCCACTGTTTCCCCATCTAGAGTGAGTTGCTGTTCTCTTCTCCAGGGGATCTTCCCAATCCTGGAATTGAACCCAGGTCTCCTGCATTACAGGCAGATTCTTTACTGTCTGAGCCACAAGGAAAGCCTAAATAGTAAGGTATTAACTACCTATTGCTGAGTAACAACCACCAACTCTGTGGCTTAAAACAGCACACTTTGACTGTCTTAACTGTTTCTAGGGTCAGCAGTCTCAAGTGTGGCTTAGCAGGGGCCTTTGCTCAGGATCTCTCAGAGCTGCTGTGGGCATCCCTGATAGGTCAGTTGGTAAAGAATCTGCCCACAATGCAGGAGATCCTGGTTCAATTCCTGGGTTGGGAAAATCCACTAGAGAAGGGATAGTCTACTCTCTGCAGTATTCTTGGGCTTCCCTTCTGGCTCAGCTGTAAAGAATCCTCCTGCAATGTGGGATACCTGCATTTGATCCCTGGGTTGGGAAGATCCCCTGGAGAAGGGAAAGGCTACCTACCACTCCAGTATTCTGGCCTGGAGAATTCCATGGAATGTATAGTCCATGGAGTCACAAAGAGTCAGAGATGGCTGAGCAAATTTCACTTTCACTTTCTCAGAGCTGCACTCAGGGCTTTGTTGCACTGAAGGCTCTGTTTGTGCTGAGATTTCATGGAAAGATTTGCCTGGGCAGAGGATCCTCTTCTAAGCCCTCTTGTGTGGTTGTTGGCTTAATTCTGTTCATCAGTGGTGGTTCACTGAGGGCCTCAATTCCTTGTGGTCCATTTGTAGGAAGCCTTCTCCAGTTCGTTGGTACATGGGCTGCCCAGCATGGCAACTTGTTCATAAAGGCCAGTAAGAGAGGAATGAGTCTGATGGCAAGATGAAAATCTCAGTCTTTTGTGACCTAATCATGGAAGTTATATCCATGACCTTTGATGTAGTCTATTGGTTAATCACTGGGCCATTCCACATCTGACGGGAGAGGATTCCATAAGTGGCGTGAATACCAGTGACTACTGAGGGCCATCGTAGAGTCTGCCTGCAACAAGGATTGAAGGAAACAAAATCCCTGCTTTTACCAAGGGTATGTTCTAGTACCAATCAGAAAGCATCTGTTGGACCTTCTAAGGGCCTGTTTGAAAAAAATATATTTGTGTTTCTAACACAAATTGCTAAACACCATGTGAAGATCCTTTTTAAAATTAGTTATCACATACAGTATTGCTGTGAAACCCTAAGGGAGTTTGCAGCTAACTTGCAGAACTAAAACACGTATCTCAAAGTATACGGAATCTTTCAGCAGAGCCACACTGCTCAGTGGAACAGAAAACTGGCTCCAGTGTGCTTTTGCCCTCTAGGTCCTTTGCTTTGCTTTGGATAGTTGGATGGAAGAGGCCCGTATTTATGATTAAGACACATCCTTTGTGGGAACCTCTGTCTAATTTTTAGGCAGCTTTACTTTATCATGACTTCATTTCTTTGTTTGCTGGGCTCAGCTAGCTTTTCTTCTTTGCAGGAATACAGGGACAAGATGCACTGAAGATAAAATTCGTCTTTTGTTTAGGTTCGGACACTGAAGTGTTTTTATTAAGTCACTCACAGGAGAGACAGAGGTAGCTGCTGTTTCAAATACTAGAAATTACAGTGAAGTTTTATAGAGTGAAACAAGTTAAGACAAAGATAGGGAAAGAGATAGAAAGGAGTGATGGATGGATG
This sequence comes from Bos indicus x Bos taurus, assembly GCF_003369695.1. Lineage (NCBI taxonomy): Eukaryota > Metazoa > Chordata > Mammalia > Artiodactyla > Bovidae > Bos > Bos indicus x Bos taurus. The sequence goes on from NC_040083.1 coordinate 41,158,416, forward strand.
GAAGGAATGAAGGAAGGAAGGGGTTAAGAAGAAAGGAAACGAGAGTACTCACCCTAGGTTTATTGCATCTTGGGGATAAACAAACAGATTCACTCTAGCTATATTGGTATTTTCTGTGCTAGCCATATTTTAGGTCCTTATCTAAAATACGTTTCACAAACTTTGACATTTATACAGTCATGGGTTTAGAATGTATATTTTAAAAGACATAGAGACAGATTGTGGACAGGCTTGAGAGAATACCCACGCCTTGAATCATGGGTATCAGAAAATCAAAGATTAATGAAAATCCATACATTGAGACAGGAAGGAGGAAAGTGAATCTGAATTTTATGCATTGCTGTCAGCCAAACCCAATCCAGCTGATGAAGCTGAAGCGTAGACCCCAAGATATTTATAAATATTGCAAATTAATGTGAGGTGATCTGCTACCTTGGAAGAAGACTGAGGTATAATTCAGTAACTGGCCTAAAACTATTTGAGGAAAGCACAGAGCCGACAGTGCAAACACAGTCATTAGGGCTGGAATCCGGGCCCGTGTAATGCTGCTTTGTGCCTGGGAAGCAGAAGGTCTGTGTCATTATTTCATGAATTTCCTTTGGATAAAGCTTACGTTTTTCTCCTTATAGGAAGACTCATTTCTAATTTCATAGTTTTTTTCCTTCCTCAGAAAATTAAGTTTTTAAATCCTGTTTCCATAGATGACAAATCCTTCAGGATATGAATTCTGTTTCCTTAGATTTTTAGAAAGATCAGATCAGAAGACCAGGGAACATGTCAACCATAGGCAATGAATATTAATTTTCTAGTCTATGGAATAATAATAGCATTCAAAGAGACTTTAGTTCAGTGAGGTGGAATAGATCCATAGGGGCACCTAGCTTGTACGTAGATGGGTAGGGCTGGGCTTGGCCCCCCCATTTCAAAGTCTCCTTGGAGAATATTTAGAATGAGTTCTCTTAGCCAATGTATATGATTTGTATCTCTTGACTCCCTGCAATAGTTGTGATTTTTCTTTTTCATTTACAAGAGACGTATTTTTTCTCCATAAAGTTTTTGGTCCCCTGATATTCCAGTTAGAATGGTAATTACATTATCTGGTGTTGAAACATTTTAGGGGTACTGCTTTCTCTGCATTTCTCCATATTCTGATGTAGACCTTCACTTTCCTAATCAAAATGCGTACCTGAACCTTAATATAATCTAATAATACAACTATAAGGGGAAGTGTTTGTGCTAAGTTACAAGTATATTTCAACAAAGCATCGTTTAGTGTTCTGGAAGTCATCTCCAGGTTTTCCTACTCATTTTCCCCCTGATTCATTCTTTTTTTTTTTTTTTTAATTTTATTTTATTTTTAAACTTTACATAATTGTATTAGTTTTGCCAAATATCGAAATGAATCCGCCACAGGTATACCCACGTTCCCCATCCTGAACCCTCCACCCTCCTCCCTCCCCTCCCCTCCCTCTGGGTCGTCCCAGTGCACCAGCCCCAAGCATCCAGTACCGTGCATTGAACCTGGACTGGCGACTCGTTTCAAACATGATATTATACATGTTTCAATGCTATTTTCCCAAATCTCCCCACCCTCTCCCTCTCCCACAGAGTCCAAGAGACACCGATGTATAGATCAGTCTGATTCATTCTTAAATATATTTTTTCTGCTTTTAGTGAACTCAGTTCACATGGGGTCAAATGTATTTTGCGATCTGTGAATAACACCCACCTTGCAAAAAGGTGAAATTTCTAATAAATCTAGTTTCTTAGAAAGCTAGAGAGGACACTTTTCTCCATGGAGCTTAGATCCCAAGAAATAGAGACTTCATTTGGTGTGAAGCAGAATAGTAGCTTTTAAATAAACATTTTCTAAAGCAGCATATTCTGTCACTGACAAGTAGCAAGATTGTGAAGGGTCATGGTCATTTTCATTATTTCTCATATTCATTTTTGATTATTTATTAAGCATCAGTGCCTGTACCATTATACCATCTTATCAGTAATAAAAGAGCAACCAGTTATTTTGTACAATTCTTACTGTTGGTAATGTAACATAATACACGCAATAGAATGTTTTCAGCAGCTGGTAGTACCTGGAGTCCCAGAACTGATGTAAGGGTACATCTTTGCTCTCATACTTCTTGACTTGATCCTCCTGATTGTCTCTGGAAACAACCAGCCTTTCAATTCATGGAATGAAATTTCTCTTAAAAGATACCAATAACACGGTATTAACAGATAAGAGAAAAGAGACATATAACACAAAGGAACTGAAACATGAGAGGTAAAGTAATGAACGCTAGAAAAAAAACACAATCCCATGTCCATCCTTTTATAATAATCTCAGAAAGTGATTACCAAATATCATGTTTCCTACTTAACAAAGGTATTTTATTACCCTGTATACGAGACAGCAAAAGAGACACTGATGTATAGAACAGTCTTTTGGACTCTGTGGGAGAGGGAGAGGGTGGGATGATTTGGGAGAATGGCATTGAAACATGTATAATGTCATATATGAAACGAGTTGCCAGTCCAGGTTTGGTGCATGATACTGGATGCTTGGGGCTGGTGCACTGGGACGACCCAGAGGGATGGTACAGGGAGGGAGGAGGGTTCAGAATGGGGAATACATGTATACCTGTGGCAGATTCATGTTGATATATGGCAAAACCAATACAATATTGTAAAGTTAAAAAAAAACAAAAAAACAAAAAACAAAGGTATCTTATTACATTAGTTACTTACCATGGACCTGCTCCCCCAAATTTCTGCTTTTTCTTTTGGTGTCATATTTTTCACTTTCAGCCAGTTAATTATGTGGGTATATATCAATAAGAAACAACACTAATTCAAAAAGATTCATGTATCCTAGTGTTCACAGTAGCGTTATTTACAATTGCCAAGGTATGAAAGAAACTTAAGTGTCCATCAGCAGATGAATGAATAAAGAAAATATGGTGTATGCATATACAATTAAATACGACTCAGTGATGAAGAATGAATTTTGCAATTTGCAGCAACGTGGATGGACTTGGAGGGCATTGTGCTAAGTGACATAAGTCAGACAGAAAGACAAATGCTGTAGATACCATTTACATGTGAAATCTAAAAAAATGCATCAAACTAGTCAGTAAAACAACGCAGCAGACTTAAAGTTATAAAGAACAAACTAGTGGTTACCAGTGAGGCGAGGGGAGGAGGATGGGTAACATAGGGATAAGAAGAAAAGGGTTGTTATAGAATTATATGAAACTATGGTGTAAAACTTTGGAAAGTTGTAAAGTACTATAGAATTTAAAGAATCCTCCATTCAGTGAGAAAAAAAAAAAAAAAAGGAAAAAGCTGTTCAGTAAATCTACCCCATTTGGGGCTTCCATGGTGGTTCACCTGGTGAAGAACCTGCATCCCAATACAGGAGAGACAAGAGATGTGGGTTTGATCCCTGGATTGGGAAGAGCCTCTGGAGTGTTCTAATCTGGAAAATCTCATGGACAGATGAGCCTGGGAGGTTATATTCCACTGGGTCACAAAGAGCCAGACATTGCTGAACACGCATGCATGTGTGCACACACACATGCCACATTTTAGTACCCTGATAGAAGAATGTGCTCTTATAGTAGGCATCTCTTAAACCACTTTAAACTACCTATATACAGAAATGCAGAGGCATAAACAGTCTTTATTTATATGTAACTACCATAAAAATATAGCAGAAATGAGAAGCAGATTAATTCATCTAATGAAAACTCTACCAGCTCAATCAAATGAAATAAAATATTCCCAAATAAACATTTGAAAATTTGAAAAAACAAACTACTTTTGGAGGGAGCAGCAATTTAAAAATCAATAATAGGTTTGGACACAAGATTTAAAAGTTGACTAAAGTTAATAAGGGGAGGGAGCGGGGTAGTTGGCAGTCAGTGTCACTTGTCTCAAAGGCGGAGTTTGTACCAGGAGATGTGAGGACCGTGTGTGCTAGGTACCCCTATCTGTGCACCCACCTCTGCTAGGGAAGAAAACTGGATGGATTGGGGGGCGGTCTTCCTTTTCACAATAAACTGTGGAAAATTCTGAAAGAGATGGGAATACCAGACCACCTGACCTGCCTCTTGAGAAACCTGTATGCAGGTCAGGAAGCAACAGTTAGAACTGGACATGAAACAATAGACTGGTTCCAAATAGGAAAAGGAGTACGTCAGCTATGTCACCCTGCTTATTTAACTTACATGCAGAGTACATCATGAGAAACGCTGGGCTGGAAGAAGCACAAGCTGGAATCAAGATTGCCGGGAGTAATATCAATAACCTCAGATATGCAGATGACACCACCCTTATGGCAGAAAATGAAGAGGAACTAAAAAGCCTCTTGATGAAAGTGAAGGAAGAGTGAATAAGTTGGCTTAAAGCTCAACATTCAGAAAACGAAGATCATGGCGTCTGGTCCCATCACTTCATGGGAAATAGATGGGGAAACAGTAGAAACAGTGTCAGACTTTATTTTTCGGGGCTCCAGAATCACTGCAGATGGTGACTGCAGCCATGAAATTAAAAGATGCTTCCTCCTTGGAAGGAAAGTTATGACCAACCTAGATAGCGTATTCAAAAGCAGAGACATTACTTTGCCAACAAAGGTCCGTCTAGTCAAGGCTATGGTTTTTCCAGCGGTCATGTATGGATGTGAGAGTTGGACTGTGAAGAAAGCTGAGCACCAAATAATTGATGCTTTTGAACTGTGGTGTCGGAGAAGACTCTTGAGAGCCCCTTGGACTGTAAGGAGATCCAACCAGTCCATTCTAAAGGAGATCAGTCCTGGGATTTCTTTGGAAGGAATGATGCTAAAGCTGAAACTCCAGTACTTTGGCCACCTCATGTGAAGAGTTGCCTCATTGGAAAAGACTCTGATGCTGGGAGGGATTGGGGGCAGGAGGAGAAGGGGACGCCAGAGGATGAGATGGCTGGATGGCATCACTGACTCGATGGATGTGAGTCCGAGTGAACTCCAAGAGTTGGTGATGGACAGGGAGCCCTGGCGTGCTGCGATTCATGGGGTTGCAAAGAGTCGGATACGACTGAGCAACTGAACTGAACTGAAAGTTAATAAGGGTTAGTTAAATTCTGGAAAAACATGAAAGAAATAGTTTAATTCTTAAAGGAATTAAGACTAATTTAAAAAAATTCCCTAAGGAATATGAGAATCAAATGAAGATAAGACCATTAAAGAAAATCAGGAAAATACCATGAGAATGAAAAATGACATTAATAAAGAAATTTAAAAGAGAAGAAGTATTTGAAATGAAACATGGGCAAACATGGTCCAATTAGGTGTAATTGGATTCCCTCAAAAATGATACATAAAACAATGGAACAATTAATATTTAAAACTATAATTTAAAAAATCCTTATTTCTTGGAAGTTAAAGGTCAGAATCTACATATTAAAAAGGCTTACTAGATAACAGGAAATATTGATTCTTAACAACTAACTCTGACTCCTAACAGGTAACTTTCAGACATATCTGAGTAAAACAATTAGACTATAAAGCTTTTTTAAAAAGTCTTTAGAGTAACGTTGCAAAAAATGTAAAATATGTTATAAATATGTTTATAGGGTGTCTTTAAACATTCAAAAACAACATACAAAGTACATCAGTAACAGAACAGCATTATCATGTCTTTTAAATATATAAGAACTCAGGAACTTGTAACCAGGGGCCTTCTTGAGAATATCAGAATTCCAACACACAAGAATTGATTCTTTTGGACTGTGGTGTTGGGAAGACTCTTTTTTTTTTTTTGATTGTTAATTTTGTTTATTTTGCAAATCCTTATTATTCACTTTGCTTCCTTCGATTTATCATTATTTACCCACAGTGTTCTTTTTTTTAAAATTTAATTTTATTTTTAAACTTTACAATATTGTATTAGTTTTGCCAAATATCAAAATGAATCCGCCACAGGTATACCTGTGTTTCCCATCCTGAACTCTCCTCCCTCCTCCCTCCCCATACCCTCCCTCTGGGTCGTTCCAGTGCACCAGCCCCAAGCATCCAGCATTGTGCATCGAACCTGGACTGGCGACTCGTTTCATACATGATATTATACATGTTTCAATGCCATTCTCCCAAATCTCCCCACCCTCTCCCTCTCCCACAGAGTCCATAAGACTGATCTATACATCAGTGTCTCTTTTGCTGTCTTGTACACAGGGTTATTGTTACCATTTTTCTAAATTCCATATATATGCGTTAGTATACTGTATTGGTGTTTTTCTTTCTGGCTTACTTCACTCTGTATAATAGGTTCCAGTTTCATCCATCTCATTAGAACTGATTCAAATGTATTCTTTTTAATGGCTGAGTAATACTCCATTAAGTATATGTACCACAGCTTTCTTATCCATTCATCTGCTGATGGGCATCTAGGTTGCTTCCATGTCCTGGCTATTATAAACAGTGCTGCGATGAACATTGGGGTACACGTGTCTCTTTCCCTTCTGGTTTCCTCAGTGTGTATGCCCAGCAGTGGGATTGCTGGATCATAAGGCAGTTCTATTTCCAGTTTTTTAAGGAATCTCCACACTGTTCTCCATAGTGGCTGTACTAGTTTGCATTCCCACCAACAGTGTAAGAGAGTTCCCTTTTCTCCACACCCTCTCCAGCATTTATTGCTTGTAGACTTTTGGATCGCAGCCATTCTGACTGGTGTGAAATGGTACCTCATGGTGGTTTTGATTTGCATTTCTCTGATAATGAGTGATGTTGAGCATCTTTTCATGTGTTTGTTAGCCATCTGTATGTCTTCTTTGGAGAAATGTCTATTTAGTTATTTGGCCCATTTTTTGAATGGGTCATTTATTTTTCTGGAGTTGAACTGTAGGAGTTGCTTGTATATTTTTGAGATTAGTTGTTTGTCAGTTGCTTCATTTGCTATTATTTTCTCCCATTCTGAAGGCTGCCTTTTCACCTTGTTAATAGTTTCCTTTGTTGTGCAGAAGCTTTTAAGTTTAATTAGGTCCCATTTGTTTATTTTTGCTTTTATTTCCAATATTCTGGGAGGTGGGTCATAGAGGATCCTACTGTGATGTATGTCGGAGAGTGTTTTGCCTATGTTCTCCTCTGGGAGTTTTATAGTTTCTGGTCTTACGTTGAGATCTTTAATCCATTTTGAGTTTATTTTTGTGTATGGTGTTAGAAAGTGTTCTAGTTTCATTCTTTTACAAGTGGTTGACCAGTTTTCCCAGCACCACTTGTTAAAGAGATTGTCTTTAATCCATTGTATATTCTTGCCTCCTTTGTCAAAGATAAGGTGTCCATATGTGCGTGGATTTATCTCTGGGCTTTCTATTTTGTTCCATTGATCAATATTTCTGTCTTTGTGCCAGTACCATACTGTCTTGATGACTGTGGCTTTGTAGTAGAGCCTGAAGTCAGGTAGGTTGATTCCTCCAGTTCCATTCTTCTTTCTCAAGATCGCTTTGGCTATTCGAGGTTTTTTGTATTTCCATACAAATTGTGAAATTATTTGTTCTAGCTCTGTGAAGAATACCGTTGGTAGCTTGATAGGGATTGCATTGAATCTATAAATTGCTTTGGGTAGTATACTCATTTTCACTATATTGATTCTTCCAATCCATGAACATGGTATATTTCTCCATCTATTAGTGTCCTCTTTGATTTCTTTCACCAGTGTTTTATAGTTTTCTATATATAGGTCTTTAGTTTCTTTAGGTAGATATATTCCTAAGTATTTTATTCTTTCCATTGCAATGGTGAATGGAATTGTTTCCTTAATTTCTCTTTCTGTTTTCTCATTATTAGTGTATAGGAATGCAAGGAATTTCTGTGTGTTGATTTTATATCCTGCAACTTTACTATAATCATTGATTAGAGTCCCTTGGACTGCAAGGAGATCCAACCAGTCAAAGGAAATCAGTCTTGAATATTCACTGGAAGGACTGATGCTGCAGCTGAAACTCCAATACTTTGGCCACATAATGCGAAGAACCGGCTATTTGAAAAGATCCTGATGCTGGGAAAGATTGAAGGCGGGAGGGGAAGAGGACGACAGAGGATGAGATAGTTGGATGGCATCAATGATGCAATGGACATGAGTTTGAATAAACTCTGGGAGTTGGTGATGGACAGGGAATCCTGGCATGCTACAGTCCGTTGGGTCGCAAAGAGTTGGACACGACTGAGCAACTGAACTGAACTACACATGAAGAGTTAAGCTTCAGCAAAAGGTCTGATGATATGAATTTAATATATTTCATTGTACATCTCACACTAAATTAAAAATGAAGATGAGGATAGAGAAATCTGTTATATGTTAAAGAAATGATTAGAAGAAGAATTAGTCTTAAAACACCTATGAAAATGAGAATTAACAAATGCCAGACTCAAAAAGCTAGAAAATGTAAACAAATGAAAGGAAAAGAAGGAAAATAATAAACAAAATAAATAAAATTAGATATAATTAAGCCAGAAACAGGTTTTTGGAAAAATTAGCAAAATATACAAACCCTGAACTAACCTAATGAGAAAGTATAAATATTCAAAATAGGAATTGGCAGAAATAACTGTTAAAACAGAAGAATCTTAAAAAATCATTAGAGACAGTTTTGCCAACATCTATGCAAATGAATTTGAAAACCTGTGGGGAATATAGTTTCCTAAAGAAATTGACTTTGTTATGAAAAAGAAGGTTAAACAGACAGTTCCATCAAAGAAATAGAGATGATTATAAAGAAGCTATTTCATAAGGAAACACCAGATCCTGATGGTTTCACAGGGGAATTCTTCCAAACCATCAAAGGCTAGATATACCCATTGCTTTATAATGTATTTAAAAGTATTGAAATTCTTTTTAATAAATAAGTAAGTGAATGAAATTATAATTAGAAAACTATTACCAATATCATTTAGGAATATTGGTGCAAAGTTTAATAAAACATCAGTAAGCAGAATCCAACACTACAATAAAAATCTGGTAAACCATGATAAGTGGTATTTATTCCAAGAGGGCAAGCTTGGTTCACAATTAAGAAATTCAGTAAAGTGATACACCACATTAACAGATCTAAGGAGAAAAAAAGATCCTACAAGTATCTCCAGAGATGCTAAAAAGTCTTTGAACAAAAATTAAAAATATGTAAGTTGTTCTTTTTTTTTTTTTTTTAGGATTTGTTTGTTTGTGGCTGCACTGGGTCTTCGTGGCTGTGCATGGGCTTTCTCTGGTCTCAGTGGGCAGGGGCTCCTCTCTTTGTGGTGCTCAGGCTGCTCATTGCAGTGGTTTCCCTTGTTGCGGAGCACAGGCTCCAGGCATGCAGGCTTCTCAGTAGCTGCAACTCGTGGCTTCTAGAGCGCTGGCTCAGGAGTTGTGATGCACAGGTTTAGTTGCTCCGAGGCATGTAGAATCTTCCCAGACCAGGAATCGAACCCAGATCCCCTGCATTGGCAGACAGATTCTTTACCAGTGAGCTACCAGAGAATCCCTGTAACTCATTCTTCAAGCTAACATCTTTGGAGAAGTACTAGAGGTACTTCCATTAACACTAAGAACAAGGAAAATATGCCTACTATCTGTACTACCATTCAACGTTGTCCTAGAATAGGACAAGGCAATTAGAAAGCTAAGAATTGGAAAAGAAGAAATAGAATTGTTTCTATTTGCCGATAATATGATCATGTACTTGGAAAACTCTAGGGAAACTGGTAAAACTTTCTCACACAATGAAAGGAATTCAGTAAAATAACAGCATATAAAATTAACATAAGGAAATTGAAATCGCTTGTCTTCAGATAGAGAAACCAGTATGCAGACATAATGGTAGAGAAACCACATTTAAATAGCAACAAAAGAGATTAACTACTTAAAATTAGTTTGCAAAAATCGAAAAGGTAATCTTTAAAACACTTGTGAAAGACACAGAAGTATGTGAATAAATTAAAGACTCCCTCCCTTCATCTTGAAAAGGTGACTTACACCATAAATATGAAGTTGGATGAGTTGATACTAGAGTTTATGTGGTGATGAATAGCCAGGAAAACACTAAAAAAGAAAAATGATGCAGGCAAAGTAGCCCTACCAGGCATTAAAACACACCACAATGCCTCTATACTTAAAAAACAGAGAAAAGGGTCAATGGAATAGAATAAAAAGTCCAGAAATAGATCCAGGAGTATCTAAAACTGTATTTATTATAAAGATGTCATGTCAAATTACATAGCAAAAATGGACTTTTAACTAAGTAATTCTAGGACAACTTATTAGTCATCTGGAAAAAGTTAAAATTAGATTAATAACTCACATAATACATGAGAATAAACTCCAGATGGATCAGAGATCCAAACCTAAAAACTAAAATCATATATATAATAGAAGAAAATATGCATAATTCTTCTTTTACATATGTGAAGGAAAAGGGTTTTTAACTGGGCCTCAAAATACTGATGCAGGGCTTCCCTAGTGGCCCAGTGGTTAAGAATCCACCTTGCAGTACGAGGGATACCACTCCTGTCCCTGGTCTGGAAAATTTCCACATGCCACGCAGCAACTAAGCCTGTGCGCCACAGCGACTGAGCCAGTGCTCTAGAGTCCACAAGCCACAGCTGAAAGCCATTTGCCTGGAGCCTGTGCTCCACAAAAAGAGAAGCCACCTCAGTGAGAAGCTCGCACACGGCCATGAAGAGAGGCCCCAGCTCGCTGCAACTAGAGAAAACCTGCACACAGCATCAAACTCTGCACAGCCAAAAAATAAAATAAATACATAAAACCTTTACAAAATACTGAGGCAATAAAAGAAGTGATTAATAAAATTTACTACAGAAAAACTGTCTCAGGGACAATGGGGCAAGGCAAAGGAGAAAAGGAAAATATACCTGTTTGAATGTAGAGTTCCAAAGAATAGCAAGGAGAGATAAGACAGCCTTCCTCAGTGATCAATGCAAAGAAATAGAGGAAAACAGTACAATGGGAAAGACTAGAGATCTCTTCAAGAAAATTAGAGATACCAAGGGAACATTTCATGCAAAGATGGGCACAATAAAGGACAGAAATGCTATGGACCTAACAGAAGCAGAAGATATTAAGAAGAGGCGACAAGAATACACAGAAGAACTATACAAAAAAGGGCTTCACGACCCAGATAACCACGATGGTGTGATCACTCACCTAGAGCCAGACATCCTGAAATGCGAAGTCAAGTAGACCTTAGGAAGCATCGCTAGGAACAAAGCTAGTGGAGGTGATAGATTCCAGTTGAGCTATTTCAAATTGTAATGCTGTGAAAGTGCTGCACTCAATATGCCAGCAAATTTGGAAAACTCAGCAGTGGCCATAGGACTGGAAAAGGTCAGTTTTCATTCCAATCCCAAAGAAAGGCAATGCCAAAGAATGTTCAAACTACCACACAATTGCACTCATCTCACACACTAGTAAAGTAATGCTCAAAATTTTCCAAGCCAGGCTTCAACCGTATGTGAACTGTGAAATTCCAAATGTTCAAGCTGCTTTTAGAAAAGGCAGAGGAACCAGAGATCAAACTGCCAACATCCGTTGGATCATGGAAAAAGCAAGAGAGTTCCAGAAAAACATCTATTTCTGCTTTACTGATTAAGCCAAAGTCATTGTGTAGATCACAACAAACTGTGGAGTATTCTTAAAGAGATGGGAATACCAGACCATCTGACCTGCCTCCTGAGAAATCTGTATGCAGGTCAAGAAGCAACAGTTAGAACCAGACATGGAACAACAGACTGGTTCCAAATAGGGAACGGAGTATGTCAAGGTTATATATTGCTACCCTGCTAATTTAACTTACATGCATAGTATATCATACGAAATGCCGGGCTGGATGAAGCACAAGCTGGAATCAAGACTGTGGGAAGAAATATCAATAACCTCAGATACTCAGATGACAGCACCCTTATGGCAGAAAGCGAAGAGGAACTAAAGAGCCTCTTGATGAAGGTGAAAGAGGAGAGTGAAAAAGCTGACTTAAAACTCAACATTCAGAAAACTAAGATCATGGCATCTGGTCTGATCATTTCATAGCAAATAGATGGGGAAACAATGGAAACAGTGTGAGTTTATTTTTGGGGGCTCCAAAATCACTGCAGATGGTGACTGCAGCCATGAAAAGATTCTTGCTCCTTTTAGGAAAAGCTATGACCAACCTAGACAGAGTATTAAAAAGCAGAGACATTACTTTGCCAACAAAGGTCCCTCTAGTCAAGGCTATGGTTTTTCCAATAGTCATCCCTGGATGTGAGAGTTGGACTATAAAGAAGGCTGAGTGCCAAAGAACTGATGCTTTTGAACTCTGCTGTTGGAGAAAACTCTTGAGTGTCCCTTGGACTGCAAGGAGATCCAACCAGTCAATCTTAAAGGAAATCAATCCTGAATATTCACTGGAAGGACTGATGCTGAAGCTGAAACTCCAATACTTTGGCCACCTGATGCGAAGAACTGACTCATTTGAAAAGACCCTGATGCTGGGAAAGATTGAAGGCAGGAGGAGAAGGAGACGACAGAGGATGAGATTGTTGGATGGCATCACCCACTCGATGGACATGAATTTGCGTAAGCTCTGGGAGTTAATGATGGACAGGGAAGCCTCGTATGCTGTGGCCCTTGGGGTGGCAAGGAGTCGGACATGACTGAGAGACTGAACTGACTGAAATACACAAAGCTTTGCAATCAAAAATATAACTGACAAACTGGAGAAAGTATTTGCATCATGTATCACAAAGTGCTAATATCCTTAATATATAAAATCTTTAAAAATTAGATTAAAAAGCAATAGAAAAATGTGCAAAATACACGAACAGACAATTCACAGATAAAGATATAAAATGACACTTCAACAAACAAAAAGTTTTTCAGCCTCACTTTAATGAGGAAAATGAAAAGTAAAGTGCTCTGCAATGTGACTTTCTATATATCAGATTGGCACGAATTAAAAAGTAAAACAACCCATTCTGTGTTTGAGGCTGTGAGAAAATAGGCACTCTCACACACTGGTGACAGAAATGCAAATTGGTACCATCCTTGTGGAGGGGAGTTTGGCACCATCTTAACAAAACAAAACAAACTACATATGTTTTGGCATTTGATCCAGCAATTTCACTTTTAGAAATTTACCCTGGAGGTACCCCTTTAACAATATGGAAGCACATATGTGAAGTTCTTGCTGTTGCAGTAGAATTTGTAATTATATAATATTGGAAACGACCAAAATGCTGAAATATTGAGGAATGATTAAATAAACTGTTAAATATGTGTGATGGAGATTGTGCAGATGTAAAACAAGAGAGGTTTATCTCTATGAGCTTTTGTAGCATGACTTCCAGAAGTGAAAAGGCAAAGTGAAAAAGAGTATAATATGCTACCTTTTGTATAGGAAAGAAGGGGAAATAAGAAAATACATGCATCTGAAATTTATACACCAAAGAAGGAAAGGTACTTGAGAGATTAATTATATTGGTTACCTAGAGGGAAAGACAGGGAGTGGGAATGCAGTGGAAAGGTAGAAATAATTGGGAAGAGAGGTTGAGACGTCTTAAGATGCATGGTATTTTATAGAACTGTGCTGATGTTTTATGTACATGATATGAATAAATAAGATCAGCAAACAAGGGAGAAAACTAGAAATCAAAATACAGACAGAGAGATAAGCTGAACTGTATTTCAAATGAAAAACATAACCGCACTACAGTTCTCTGAGAAAGATGAAAGGAGAAAACATTAATTCTGTGATGTTTGAGCATCGTAAACTTAAAAAGTACTTCGTTTACCCTAACTGTTGACTAGGGCCCAGGGGTTGAAATCCAGGTATCCTGTGGCCGCAAGTCACAGAACACCTGGAGCCAGCAGAAGCTGAAGGAGACAAAGGATGGATTCAAGCACAGACCCTGCAGAGGGCACACAGCCCTGCTAACACCCGGGTGTGGGACTTCTGGCCTCTGGAACTGGAAGCAGATATATTTGTATTGTTTTCAGCCATCTTGTTTGTGGTAATTTGTTCCAGCAGCCACAGAATTCTAACATATAAAGCATTCAGTTACATTCATGTTTTGAAATTTTTGGTATGTGGTTATTTAAAACAGAAAACAAGTATCTGAGTTAAGTCCCTCATTCAGTCTACTATCATTTGTCTCTAAGTAGACATAGTCAGTGCCTTCTCACAGGAGTTTGTGCTGCATCATCTCAGTGTAATTAGGGGCAGTCAAGTTATACTTCTCTGAGACTAAGAATATAGCTCAATTTTCCTCTGGACCTTGAAGTTAAATATAGGTCACTTAATGACCATGGCTAACCGCAAAGAATTTGAAAGCTCAGAAATATTTGCTCAGGCAAGGATATATCATAATAACGATGATACTTTACTTTAAGATAGATACTTTTAAAAAACACTGTATGAGGAAAAAAAAGAAAACAACCTTTGGACACTGTATAGTGCAAAAAGCTCACTGAATAGCTAGAAACCATATGAAATAAATCTATCGTTAACTTTCACATGAGACAACATGACATACTGCAAAGACAGCTAGATTGAGAATCAGTTTAGTTACGTTAGGTTTTCTGTGATTCGTTCCAAGAAGTTGGAAAAGAATAAATTGCTCCGTTTATGACTATGATGGATTGGACGGGTGTCTCCTCTTCCAAGGAAAATAAGCTCTTAAGTTGCAGTTTTAAAATTTTTATTGACGTACGGTTGATTTACAATGTTGTGTTAGTTTCTGGTATACTGCCAAGTGATTTAGCTATATGTAGATAGATAGATAGGCTCCCCGGGTGATTCACATGGAAAACACTTTGCCTGTAAGGGACGGGAATATATGTTATATATGTATTATATATATTCTTTTTCATGTTCTTTTCCATTATGGTTTATTATAGGATGTTGAATATAGTTCCCCACGCTATACAGTAATACCTTGTTTTTTACATCCATTTTATATTTAATAGTTTGCATCTGCTAGTCCTAGTCTCCCAATCCAACCTTCCTCTTTCCCCTTGATCGCCCTGGGAACCACAAGTCTGTTCTCTGTGAGTCTGTTTTTGTTTTGTAGATAAGTTCATTTTTGTTGTATTTTAGACTATAAATAAGTGATATCGCACCGTGTTTATCTTTTTCTGACTCACTTCACTTAGTATACTAATCTCTAGATTCGAGATCCATCCGTTGTTTCTGCATATGGCATTATTTCACTCTTTTTGATGGCTGAGTAACATTCTTTTATATGTGTGTGTGTGTACAGTGTTTATATAAATATATGTGTGTATATATATCTCAACAGCAGTAATAATACTTAAACTATTCCAATGCAGAGGAAAAGACATCTTTCACATTTATTATAGAAACAGATTTATTGTTGATCCCCAAAATGATAAAGACTGTATAAAACCTTATTGGTTATAAAAATTTGTAACTAATCTGTTATGACTATTGATGTAAAAAGCCTTAAATAAAAATACAGACTGCAACAGAATATTTTTAAAATACCCAGTAAAATTTCATTATAAGAACATTAGAAAATTCATTAATTTATTATTTTAATAAAACTGGGGAGGCAAAAAATTGTGTAATTTCTGGAGCTGTGATAGACGTTTAACTTCTCTAGATGCTCCTCCAGGCCCGCTGCCATGCCTGGCCCTGCTCTGCCCCCTGTGGCATCTGGGGGGTGCTCCCAGGTTCCCTGCCCGCCACCATCTTCCTCATAAGCACCCGTGGCGGCTCAGGGAGAAGAGCTGGGGAGTGGGTAAAGACTCCACTTGTCTGTGGCTCCCAGGGCTTCTAAACCGCTGTGCTAGTCTACTTCCAGGCTTTAAAAATGTATGAGTTTTGAGCTGATGTTTTCATGCTTTTAGGTTTATTGCCTCTTTCTCTCCTAGTTCTCCAATTTCTGTCTCCCATCTCTCCTCAGGGGGGTTTGAATTCAGTGTGGCTGGTTGCCTTGAAATCTCAAGGTTAGTCTGGGTTCTCCTTAGAGAAATGGAACCAGTAGGCTATGGAAATACATACATACGTCCATACACACACACACACACACACACACATATACATATGTGTATATATATATATAGAGAGAGAGAGAGAGAGAGAGAGAATTGATTGTAAGAAATTGGCTGTGCAATTAGGAAGGCTCAGAAGTCCCCTGATACGCTACCTACTAGCTGGAGACCCTCAAAAGCCTGTGGTATAATTCAGCCCAAGTCTGAAGGCCTAAAAACCAGGCATGCGGAAGGCAGGAGAACATCAGTATCTCAGCTCAAGGCATTGGGCAGGAAGGGTTGAATTCTTCCTTCCTCTACCTTTTTGTTTTATTCAGAACCTCAGTGGGTTCGATAATCCCCACCCACATTGGAGAGGACAAATTGCTTTACTGATTTTACCAGTTTAAATGCATAATAGAAATTCATCATATATACCCAGAAATAACGTTTAGTCAAATATTTGGGCACCTCATGATCCAATCAGGTTGACACATAAAAAGAGATATAAAATAGGGTTAGAGTGATGTTCTTTGGTGGCTTTCTATATTCTAAACTCAGGAATTTGTGGCTTATTCATCTCCTTATGACTGAACACATAACTCTCCTTTTAACAACCTCATATTGAGATAAACTAGGCATATGAAGTTACATTAGTTGGAAGACTTTCTGTTTCTTTTCCTTCTGTGTTTAAAGAATCTCAGTATTTACTCTTGGTTACTCCCTAGTGGTAGCATTAAAAAAAACAAAAGTGACAGTATTTATTAGCAAATTATCTGACCATATTTTAGGAATGAAAGAGAAGCTGTGACTAATAAGCCAGTACACAGAATAACAGAAACAAATCCTTTTGGAGACAAATACATATTGCTCTATTAAAGACAGATGAAGAAATAATCACCAAGAGTTTTCTTAAACAGAATGCATTTCTGAGAATAGTTACCAACTTCAGATTTTCACCCCCGAGACTTTCTGAAGATAGCCAGGGCTTTCTTTTGTGTTGTCAGAGTTCCACCTCTAATGAATGTTGCGATTAGGAAGAAGAACAGAAAAACAGACTAAATAGATGCAAAATTAAATGCCTAACTGGGAGAATGAAAAGTCCAGTCCTCTGAAATGGCACACAGCCATCCAGACTGTTGAAATTAATTGGGCATTTCCTTCACTTTTCATCTTGCGTAGCTTCTGTTCTATAATTTGTTTATCTGTCTTGTTATTTTTGAAAAACTGTTATTCTGATTTTGGTTCCTGGCAGCCACTGTTCTCATGGGTCACTTTGGCCTCAGCTTTACCACTTGCCTCAGTTCCTGTTTCTCTGAGAGGGTCTGAGATTGTTAAGCCCTTGTGATTGTAAACACCTCTGGTGTGTGTGCATGCCTGCTCAGCCTCTTTTGCTTCCCCATGGACGATAGCCTGCCAGGCCCTAAGGACACTAGAGTGGGTTGCCATTTCTTCCTCTAGGGCATCTTCCTGACCCAGGGATTGAGCCTGCATCTCCCACGTCTCCTGCATTGGCAGGCAGATTCTTTACTACTGAGCCACCTGGAAAGCCCCCTCTGTTTTGACCGACCCCCATTTCATAGCCAGTGTTTCAAACTAGATTACGTCCTCCACATTTCTGTGTATATTTCATGTCTCTTTCAAGTTTTCTCTAATGTCTACCCAATAATATCTTACTCTGGGTTCATTTACCTTAATCCATTAGTCTCCGGTTCACACTTCCTCATCCATTCAACTTAATTTGTGTGTTAATGTGTCTGAATTACGTGTTTCTTTTCATGTTTTCCTTGTGTTCATGGAATATCTCTGATGAGCCATTAGTAGATTACTTGTGGTATCTCTCTTTGTCCATTCTGTTTTCTCAGTAGATTGTAAATTCAACATGGGCAAGATGGAAACTTAGCCCATTTCTAAACTTTAGAACAAAGCTTAATTTCATGCATGTTGGGAGGATGCAATAAAAAAACCTTTTATGAGTCTGGTGCCTTCATTGTGAGCTGTAATTAATATATGCCCTTTAGTAGTTGTTTGGAAATGCGTGATCTAGATGTGCTTTAGATGACATAATGGGTTATTTAAAAAAAAAAAAAAACTGCCCTTAGAGGTTTTGGAAGAGAATGCAGATAGCAAGCATCCATATTACCTGTTATTTTCCTTGTTATCTTTTGCACCATTTTCTTTTGAGACTAAAATAGTGTTTCCATAATTAACCACTGAGAATTCTTTGATCATACACAAGTATCACTGACAATATAGGTGACCAGTTCTTTTCTTAACTAGAATAAACTAATTGTGACATTTGACAGACTTTCAAAAATACTGCCTCATCCTTCACTCTCCAATCTATTGGTTCAGGCAGACTATCTTCTGAGTGGATAATATCTAATCAAACATATGTACTATCTCTATTTTACTTTTCATGTGTCTTCCCATGGTAGAAAGGAGGAGACAGGCTTCTCCAGGGTCTCTTTTCTAAGGGCACTAACCCATTTATGAGGACTCCACACTCATGACCCTAAGCACCTCCCAAAGTCTTTACCTCCTAATAACATTATATTGGAGATTGGGATTCCAGCATGTGAAATTTTGCTGGGGGACACAAACATTCACAAATGGCAGTTATTACATTTTGTAATAATTAGTTATTGGCTTATATGAAATCTTTGGCCCTGTGTAACACTCTAAACTTCAGATAACTTTGAAGAAAATTTGCCTTACAAATTAGTTTTGGTCAGCAAATACTAGATCCGTTTTTGTTGCACAGTCTAATTTTTAAAATCTTGGGATTTTGTTTCAATCACATAATACCAATTTATACTATCCAAAGTTTGCTGTGTGAATTAAAAACAGTGTTATTTAGCGAAGTCAATTATTTGATTACCTCCCTGTGCTAGATGCAGCCTGGCATTTAATCTGGCTGAGGCCCACAGACCACAATTTGAACAATCAGGGTAGTTTTCTGTAATTGCAATAAATCATATCATTAACCATGACAGACTTTTCCTCCCACAGATTTTTTTTTTCGGTAACAGTTAACTCCTGAACCCCTCAAGAAAGCCAGATTTCACTGTAGTCAAATGAATTTCATAGTCAGCTGGCGGAATGTAAAGACGGAGCCTGTGTTGGAAAAACACTGGTGTCCCGAGAGCGGAGCCTGAAGAGGTCACTCTAACTTTGAGAGATGGAAGGCTCAGATGAATGTGCTGCACGCAGAGGCCATCTGAAGGATGATTTGTGAAAGGATGGTCTGCTGCAAGGCTGTTTAATTTTCTCACAGGGAAACAGATGGAGATCAAGATGTGAGGCATACTTACATTGTTACATTTTGGTCATTTATATAAAATACACCTGCCACTGTATTGAGGCTTCCTGGGATAAAAAATATGAAAAGAGAAAATATTTTAAAAGGAACATTTATTGCCACCTTATGTAAGCTCATTTTACAATATGTTCCTTTTGAATAGGAACTTGAAAAATGGACCGGGTTCAAGGCTCCACCGTCTTAGAGACTTTTACCTTCACACGCGCCCTGTCCAGTTGATGCCTGATATGTAGCCATGCTTTGTTGTTTATGATGTTCTGTGATATACCTTTCTTTGTTATCCAGTTGGTTTTCAAACTGTTGGCTCTGGCCATGGAAGATGAGAAGTTTAGACCATTTTCACTCAACCCTTACTCATTTTGTTAAGCACATCTCTCTCCCCATTATTGATGTTTTGACCGTTTATTTCTTGTTCTGTATCTCTGTCTCCTTTGCTTTGTCTGTAAGTTCAATAAATAAAGTAGTATGATTATCTACATTGTACTTAAAACAGTACCAGGTACTAGTTAGGACATAACATAGAGAAAGCAATATAATTCTATGTATCTAAATCCTTGCTAACCAAGGAATAATGTGCCAGTGGCAAAGACATTGCTTTCTTTGATTTCTTTTGGGATTTTTTTTCTACCTTTAAGTCATTTTTGACTGACATTGTGTGCTGTATTAGGTACATGGGAGGTGAATTTTTTGAGTCTTGAATAACCCAAACTGTCATCATTTTGCCAAATTAATTTCTGTCTACTGGCTGAACAGTTCAGTTTTAAGATTGTTTTCCCTCAGACATTTGAATATATTTCCACATAGTCATCTGGTATTCAGTGTTGTTTTGAGACATTTGTTCTCAGTCTGATCTAGTCTTTTATAGATAATCCATTTTTCCCCTCTCGTGGGAAAAGCTAGTTTTATTCTTCTATCTATACTTGGTGTTCTGAAATTTCATGAAAAATGAATCTAAATCTTTAAAAATATAAAAGATTTGTCTTCCTCAGTAATTGGTGGGCTTTCACTTTTTTGACTTTTTAAAAAACTATATATTTATTTGTTATTTCTTTGTCTGTGCTGAGTCTTAGTTGCAACATGAGCACTCTTAGTTGCAGCAGATGGAATCTAGTTCCTTGACGAGAAATTGAACCCTAGCCCCTTGCATTGGGAGTGTAGAATCTTAGGCACTGGACCTCCAGGGAAGTCACTTACTCATTCAGATCATCACCACCTTCCTTTTCAGAATTCTTTCTTACTTATCATTCCTCAACTATAGTAGCTTGTCTTTGTCCTTATTTTATAGACTAATATTCTTTTGCCTGTTAACTTTTCAAAAACTTTTCTGAACACAGAAGAATGTTAAAAAGTGTGTATAGTAGATACGTAATACCCTCCAGCTAGATCCAACCATTGCTAATACTAGACGCAATCCTTTGTAATCTGTCTGTGGACAGTGAACCTTCTAAAGTACCCTCTTCTATCAACTAAATTGTATCTGATTCTTCTGGTGTCAGTTGTTCTGATTATTTCTCTTGGTTATTCTCCTCTGTGGCATTGATTTTCCCTGGTTGTATATATTTGTATTAGTTGCTTATGTTATTTTATGCACTTTTAAAGACTGGATTGATTAGTGCATAGGATTGGTGGGTATTTCTTATGCAGTTATGTATTGATTATTCTATAAGCTGGCCTAAGTTTATACTGACATGTATTTGTGAACGTCTATTTCCCCAACATACTCTGCTCTTCAGTGAGATGCCTAGTAGTATGCTTTGCATAAGAGGGCAGGGCATATTGGTTGGCAGGCTTCATTTTATGGTGTGGATGTAAAGCAGACAGTCAGCCCAGGGGACCTTTGTTCCAGTTGACAAAAGTATAGATGACACTGGGACTACAGTGTATGTGTTACTGGGCAGAGCGATCCTCCTGATTTTTCCTCTTGCGTATCTGTTGTGTGCTTTCAGAGTTATCTTCTGCTGTGTTTGCTTGTCTGCTAGATCTATATTCAGGGCCGTTGTTTAGTTAAAAGAAGGTGCTTACTCTGCACAGATACAAAAGATATGATTAACAAGAGTGTGGCCTGGATTTCAGCTCCATATAGTGAAGGGAACTAGATGGAAGGCTGTGACAGCTTTTCTAGTGCCCACCCCAATTCCTAATTACATATAATTTCTACATTGCTACCAGTTAGATTTTTCCAATACTCACAAACATAGCATCTTCACTTGTCCAGCAAGAGAGAGAGATGTGAGTGTGAGGCTTCCATCCTGAGTAAAATTATATTAATAGATGCTGGGAAGTCATGAGAGGGAGCTACTGACATGTTAGGACAAGGGAAGCCTAAAACAGAGATGAAAATGCCTGGATGGAAGTAAGAGGTGTGAGGTGTAAAACTCAGAAAGGGCACAGGGTTAGCAGTAGTGTCTGGAGCGTCACCTTCATGGAGGTGATCTCTGAAGCCAGGAGAGCAACAGAAACTGATGGACCGAGTGCAGAGAGCCTTTCCAAACATGTCGAGGGTGGGAAAGGCAAGAATTGGTGATGCTGAGAAGAAACATGTTAGGCATGGGAAAATGGTCTGCCGTTTTATGTCATGTTGATCCTACATTTACAGTTATTGTTTCCTCACTGAACATTAGAAGCAGAACTACTGTGCATGGCATCCGGTTTCCTCCAGAATCTGACCACCAGTTAGCCGCTTCCTGTCCCCCAACTCCCAGCTTTCCTGGGCACTCCTACATTTCCTAACCCTTTTGTGTATCCTCATATGTGTCTAACTTTGAACATAGTAGTTCATGTAATTCTTTTCCATCAACCTGAAAAACTCACTTGTCTCCTCCCAGACTTTGCCACTGAAACCATTCTCAACTGTGGCCCATGTGAACTTGATTTGTTCCTCCATTGTCTTCCCTTTGTAAATATGTTGCCCTTAAGTTGTATTGCATTTGTTTAATTAGCCATAGCAGTACTCTTTCCTTTAAAAACTGTCCTCATCATACCGTCCACATTCCTTGATACTCAATAGGGACGTGCTTAGTGATTGCCAGCTAAGTAGATGAATGAGGTCCATGTCGCACTCTTTCTGGCCCTTCGATCTCTGACACATCTGCCTCCTTTTGACCCTCTTTTATAGAGACACAGATTTCATTCTTCAGATTCAGAAGAACCCATCTGAAAGACTAACTTACTCAGAGGCTATGATAGCAAGGAGTCGGTGTATTCCTCTATACATCCATTCAGTACACAGTACTGGATACTGGCAGAAGTACTGGAGATAAACAAAGGCAGACCCAATTCCCAATCTTCCATGTCAGTGGAAGACACTGATGTCAATCACTTGATTATACAGGCAAGTATAATCTTGTTCTCCAAAGAAGGAGAACAGTGCTAGGAGAACCTCTAATAGGGCAGTAGGTAGTTACGGAGATCACAGAAAGTCTGCTTCTGGGAAAGTGACACGTGAGCTGATATTGAAAAGGAAGAGAAGGGAGAATGATCCTGCAAGAGTGAGCAGGATGTGCAAAGACCCTGTGACTGCACAGGGGACAGAAGGCACTAAAGAGGCCAGAGTGGCCAGTAGTGAGGATCCAAAGGGAGCATATTGAAGAAGTTGGAAAGCGGCAGGCATCCATGCGTGTTGTGTCCTCTGGGCCAGACTAAGTAACTTTTAACTCTTTTTTTTTTTTTTTTTTGGTTGGACTAAGGTCTTTGTTGATGCACGTGGGCTTTCTCTAGTTGTGGTGAGTTGGGCTACTCTTTGTTGTGGTGTGTGGGCTCCTCATTGCAGTGGCTTCTCTCATCTCAGAGTTTGGGCTCTAGGGTGTGCGGGCTTCAGTAGCTGCTGTATGTGGGCTCAGTGGTTGTGGTTCCTGGGCTCTAGAGCACAGGCTCAATAGTTGTGGCACATGGGCTTAATTGCTTTGTGACATGTGGGATCTAACTGGATCAGTGATCAAACTCGTTTCTCCTGCATTCGCAGGCAGCAGATTTTTTTTTTTTTAATTTTTTACTTTTTAATTCAAGGATAATTTCTTTACAGAATGTTTTCTGTCAAACTTCAGCTTGAATCAGCCATATATATATACATATGTTCTTTCCTTCTTGAACCTCCCTCCCATCTCTCTCCCTATCCCACACCTCTAGGTTGATACTGAGCCCCTATTTGAGTTCTGAGACATATAGCAAATTCCCACTGGCTATTTTACATATGGTAATGTAAGTTTCCCTGTTACTCTCTCCATATGTCTCACCCTCTCCTCCCCTCTCCCTGTGTCCATAAGTCTGTTCTCTATGTCTGTTTCTCCGCAGGCCGATTCTTTACCCCTGAGGCACCACGGAAACCCCTAAGTAGCTTTAGCCTTTAGTATGCAGTCTGCCAGGGTTTAGATCATGATTCTAGCACTTATATCCTGTGTGATCTGAGAAAGACTCTGTGCTTCAGTTTGTTCACCAGGAGCAAAAGGATCATATTAGTACCTACCTTAGGATTAAATGAGTTAGTTTGCAAAGTATTTAGAATGGTGCCTGGCACATTGCACTATGATAATTGCCAGCCATCATCATATGTATCCCAGGCATATTATCAAAATAAATATGGGCTATATTACAATCAAGGAAGTATTTGCACTAAATCATGGGAAAAATATATGAGACACATACCTGTGATGTGTGTATATACCTATATATATAAACTATACTAATGACAATATAGATGTTTATACATGTATATAAAATATATACTAATGATACACATCTTACGTATTTTATATGTATGTCATCACTGGTGTATATTTTTTAAAAAATGTATATAGTATATATATATCATTGTGTGTGTGTGTATACACATATAGTATTGATTTTTATGACAGTGGAGATACTTCCTTGTTTGTAATCTTGTCCATATTTATTTTTATAGTATGCCTGGGAAAGATATGTTATGTTGGAAAGTAGAGAGAGAAGGAAAATTAAAAGATTATTTTTCTAATTTTCCTTTCAGAACTGTAATTTGAGATTATAAAGACTTTATTACAGTTAAAAACCTCTGTGTGTAAAGGATACTTTTCTTTTCCATTTCTTACATCTATTTAAGAACAGAACGGCCTGTAGCTCTCACTTTTCTATAAGCTAAGAAGCAGCACGCGTTATGCGCCTGAATACATTGATCCAGTACCGCTTGCCCCCTTAAGTCAAGGTGGACGTGCAGTAGCAGAAATCTTGCTAATAAAACCCTCATTTTCACATTGCTAACTACTACTAAAATATACTTGCATAAAGAGTATAAAAAGATTTCGTTTCAAGCATCATTGAGTTGTGAAAGTAAGAATTATGTATAATTTGTTTTATTGGAACTACTATCTAAGAGGCCTTATTGATTTTCATTGGTGACCATATATAACTTGTAACATCTCCTTAAAGATCATTTTGAGTGCAGTTGTGTTAAAATAACATCAAAAGTACAAATAGAGGGAAAAGAAAGATTTCATTTAGAATTCATTTTTTTATTGAGTGCCAGCTTTGTGGTGGTCAGCAAAAGTAGAGCCTGCTGTGTGTGTGTGTGTGTGTGTGTGTGTCCAAGTTTAGTGTTTCGTAGAAGATATTAGCTTTTGAATACATTTGGACCATGAAACAATATTCCCTTTGTCTCCTTTTGTCATTGTTAATTACGAATAATTGCCAGACTCCCCAGTGGTAGCATGTCTAATTTAATAACCTGAGAATCTGATGCTTGAAAATATAATGAAATGTACTAAATACCATGGCCGCTTTATAATTACTGATACAAAACATATTGTAACTAATCTTAACTGATTAGAAAAGACTTTTATAAAGCACAAAATAGAGTCGGATGAGAACTACAGCTCTATCTGCATAATTTAATATAATTATCAATCAGGAAATTATTCTTGAGCATGGGCTGATGGGCCAGAATTTGGTTGAAGATGAAGAATATTAGTCAGCAAACCTCCTGCTAGATTTTTTTTCTTACTTAGTGCAAGTCTCCCTTTCTCTCTCTCTTTTTTTAGGGGGGGAAAGCTTGTATCATTTGGTCTCTACCAGCAGTCTAAGTGAGCATCCTAACAGAAATGGCAGTTTTATGTGATGTTTTCATATCATGTGTACTGCCTGATCAATATTTCTATGTGTTAATACTTTAGAAATTCCAGGCTCTTCCAATATTTTCTTTGTTTTAAAAAAATTATACAGGTGATAGTGTGGAATAGTCATCCTTACTTGCATTGAATTCCAGTTTGAGTCTTCCCTAGGTGTGTGACCCCAGAGAATGATGAATTTGGCATGTGTCTTAACCTTGGAATCTCAATTTCCTTATCTGACAACACAGGTACATTTATTACAGGCATTAAATTTCAATATAAAGCTTACTACCTAAAACATGATAGGTATCAAAAAATCTTTTCTCTTCTGCCTTCTCCCCTTGAGAAAGCAGCCTGATATGAGAGCAGTGACATGAAAGCTTAAGGTAATGTGTGACTTTGCAGCAGCAACACAACTTATTAGTTTATATCTTAAGTGCCTTTAATATTGTTGGGAGAGAGGAACCCTACATGCGTGGGAGATGGTTGAACGTGGTGATTCAGAGCTTGGAGGTGAATGAATTTAAGCTTGGATGAGCTTGAATCCTGGCTCAGCTACTTGTGAGTTTTGTGTTCTGGGAGATGAATGTCTTTCCTGATGTGTAAAACAGGGGCTGTAGTAGTGTCACTTCCTCTAAAAGATTAAATAGTGAAGGTTCAATCAATTGAGGCATGTGAAACCTCATACATAAGGGACCCATGCATGCTTTCCTGTGTCCTTGTATTTTAGGTGTGTGATTTACATATCACACACCCTGGTGAGGCCTTTTGCTTTACCGATCTGCCCCTTACTTCTGATCCTGGCATCTGAAATTCTGTTTAGGTGAAACATGGATTTTTATTCCCCATTTAGCAACTCTTTTGACCGCAGTACTGCAAGGATAGTTTAATTAGTTCGAATGGATTTGTGATTGGTGGTGGAATCAGATTTTTTTCCCTACTAATAATGGGAGCAAAGAGGTTCAAAAGCAGGCTGAAGCTAGTAACACAAACTCCTCCAAAGAATAAAAACATCTCTGCATAGTATCTCCAAAATTACACATTTTCAGGTAGTATCAAAGGACTGAGAAGAGAAGAAGCTCCCAAATGTTTTTAAAAATGATCGCATTTTTTACTTATGCTATGCTATGCTATGCTAAGTCACTTTAGTCGTGTCCGACTCTGTGTGACCCCATAGACGGCAGCCCACCAGGCTTCCCCGTCTCTGGGATTCTCCAGGCAAGAACATTGGAGTGGGTTGCCATTTCCTTCTCCAATGCATGAAAGTGAAAAGTGAAAGTGAACTCGCTCAGTCATGTCTGACCCTCAGCGACCCCATGGACTGCCGCCTCCCAGGCTCCTCCGTCCCTGGGATTTTCCAGGCAAGAGTACTGGAGTGGGGTGCCATTGCCTTCTCCTTAACATAGACTAAATTCCCTGCATATGTTATTTGCTTATTTCATCCATTTTTTTTCTCTGTGCAAATTTATTGAGCATTTAATTGATTTCGAAAGTTCAGGCATGATCCCTACCTTCAGGATATTCATAGATAGGGTTGGAGAGTGGTGGGGACCAATGCATGCGTGGATAATATGATAATAGACTCTGATGGATGGTACTGCAAACCTGCAAAGATGTGTTGGGAACATGAGAAGGGCTCCTGACCTGGGGAAAAGCAGGACGGGAAAAATGGAGGCAGCAATGACCAGGGACCAGTTCTCAGAGGCGGTTCTGTGTTTCTTGAGGTGTTTAGAATCTATGGGGGCAAGTTTGGTTGTCATGATGATTGGGGAGTGACATAACTGACCTTTCAGTGAGTGAAGGCAATAATGCTAAGTGCCCTTTAAAGTACAGGACAATTCCACATATTAAAGCTCTCGTTTCACAAATGGTAATGGTTGAGAAACACTGAACGAAGAGACAGAATAAAGGGAGTGGCATTATATTCCGTATCTACTATGGCATCACAGGTGGTAGAGGGGAAGGTTTGCTTTGAGCTTGTACCACTTGTGAAAATAAAAGCAGTTAGAAAGCGAGAGTGGTCTTTTTCTGTCTGTTGCTTTTTGTTGGAATGCCTTGCCCTGGCTTTGCAAGACCACAACTTTCCCAAAGCTTAATGATCCATGCTGACTTGAATACACCTATTGGAGAGGCCAGGGCTTCTCAAGCCCCTGGAGAAGGAGTCCACCCAGTTCACCAGCAGAATGATGAAAACCCCAGGAAAAGAACATTTCCATTTTTTTTTTTTTCTTTCCAACAGACTGCCAAGTTAAGAAGGGGCCAACTATAAAACAGTGGTGACACTCTGAACCAGAAAATCTGTTTTTCTTTGCTTTGATACATTTTAAAATAGATTTGCTTAGACATCCAGAGAAGTTAATAGAGTTGTCCATGGCTATGGCCTAAAAGGAGAGGAGACACCAGGAGAAACAATTAACTTGAGCTCATGTAGGGGAAGGAGGAAAGGAAGAGGAACAGGGCTCATGGGTCTGGGTGCCTCTGGCCCCAGGGAAGCATGCAGTGATCACACAGGACATAGCCCAGGAGTGAAGGCACAGCTAAGGAGCCCCAGAATTTCAGCAGAAACAGTTTCATGATGATACATGCAAAGGTTCAGACTCCACCTCCTTAAATCCCAGGGTTTTGCAGAAATGTGGTGCTGGCCAGAGCTGGAGATGGGGTGGAGGAGGTGTGACAAATAGGAAGAGGCATAAGGAGGGGCTAGGTCAGCCAGTCCCTCCCTTGGCCATCAGTTGGCACCTCTGACTTATTATATATATTGGAGGTCTGTGTAAGATTTCATAACAAATAATGAAGAAATTTAAAAAAATTTTTAATTTTTCCTTTAAAAATTCTTTGGAAAACCACTAGTATTGAAGTATTGAAATGTTCTTTGCTGTTAGCTGTTCATTTAGAAATTAATCTGCTGTATGACTTTGGTCTAATGCCTGGGCCTCTCTGTGCCACCATTTTTGCTCATCCGCATGATAAGGGAGTCAGTCTAGAATTTCTAAGGACCTCGCTGCTTTAACATCCTGTGAATTTTCCAATGTATTAGTTAGTTTACTGCACTGTTATGAAAGGGAATGATTCGGTAGCCCACGTATGGACTGATTCACAACTAGTAACAGCTGAACCACACGAGACCTAGGAGAGTCTAGGTTTTTGATCTGAAAGTTATAAGAGGTGTGAAATGAAAATGTGGTTATTTATGGAAATTCACAGTTTCCTGCACTCACAGATGCTGGTGGTTTCATCTAGGCAGAACATCTTGACAAAGAACAGGAGCCCTAATTCCCCAGTTTCCCCAGTGTTCTGTGTCTTTAACTGAGACAGTTAGTGGGCCAGCCTTCCATGGGGTAAATGTGTCAGTTTTTATGAAGTAACTAAAGTTTTTACAGGGACATAGTCAGAAAAATAGGTCTCTCAATTCATGTGGTTAAATGTCTTTAGTTAGATACATGTGCATGGGGTATAAAATCACTTTTCGTAGAACCTTTTGATTAAGCAGTACTCTCTTTATGGCCGTGCTTCCAATGTAAGGATTTGGAAGCACCTTGCAGCCTTTCTGTTGTTACAGTTTCATACATCTGCTTTTTGTTTTCCTATTAGCAGTTACACAACAGTATTACTTATTTGACCTCCATTAATTTTAAGCATGTTCAAGCTGGTTTTAGAAAAGGCAGAGGAATCGGAGATCAAATTGCCAACATCTGCTGGGTCATCGAAAAAGCAAGAGAGTTCCAGAAGAACATCTATCTCTGCTTTATTGACTATGCCAAAGCCTTTGACTGTGTGGATCACAATAAATTGTAGAAAATTCTGAAAGAGATGGGAATACCAGACCACCTGATCTGCCTCTTGAGAAATTTGTATGCAGGTCAGGAAGCAACAGTTAGAACTGGACATGGAACAATAGACTGGTTCCAAATAGGAAAAGGAGTACGTCAAGGCTGTATATTGTCACCCTGCTTATTTAACTTCTATGCAGAGTACATCATGAGAAACGCTGGACTGGAAGAAACACAAGCTGGAATCAAGATTGCTGGGAGAAATATCAATAACCTCAGATATGCAGATGACACCACCCTTATGGCAGAAAGTGAAGAGGACCTAAAAAGCCTCTTGGTGAAAGTGAAGGTGGAGAGTGAAAAAGTTGGCTTAAAGCTCAACATTCAGAAAACAAAGATCATGGCATCTGGTCCCATCACTTCATGGGAAATAGATGGGGAAACAGTGGAAACAGTGTTAGACTTTATTTTTCTGGGCTCCAAGATCACTGCAGATGGTGACTGCAGCCATGAAATTAAAAGATGCTTACTCCTTGGAAGGAAAGTTAGGACCAACCTAGATAGCATATTCAAAAGCAGAGACATTACTTTGCCAACAAAGGTTCGTCTAGTCAAGGCTATGGTTTTTCCTGTGATCATGTATGGATGTGAGAGTTGGACTGTGAAGAAGGCTGAGTGCCGAAGAATTGATGCTTTTGAACTGTGGTGTTGGAGAAGATTCTTGAGAGTCCCTTGGACTGCAAGGAGATCCAGCCAGTCCATTCTGAAGGAGATCAGCCCTGGGATTTCTTTGGAAGGAACGATGCTGAAGCTGAAACTCCAATACTTTGGCCACCTCATGCGAAGAGTTGACTCATTGGAAAAGACTCTGATGCTGGGAGGGATTGGGGGCAGGAGGAGAAGGGGACGACAGAGGATGAGATGGCTGGATGGCATCACTGACTCCATGGACATGAGTCTGAGTGAACTCCGGGAGTTGGTGATGGACAGGGAGGCCTGGCATGCTGCAATTCATGGGGTCGCAAAGAGTCGGACATGACTGAGCGACTGATCTGATCTGATCTGATTTGAATTTTAAGCATATTATCCCCACTGAAGGTTCAAGCTGTTTGTTAAGGAGCAGCCCCTCTGGGTTCTGCTATCATCTCTTCTATTTTCCTGGGTAGGTCCCTTGACCATTTGTCAACAATTTAAAATGGTTTTGGAAGATTGTTGGGTTTAGGCCCACTCTCTACTTGTTTGTTTTGAAGCATACTGGCTGGCATATAGTAATTTGTTCAGAATGACCTTCACATTAAAGAAGAGATGAAATGCCCAAGGAGAAGAGAAAAACCTAACATATCTATACACCAATTACAAATCCGCACATTGATATTTTATTTAATTCTCACAACAACCCCATGAGGAAGCTGTTAGTATTATTATTATTCTCATCATTATCATAATCATTATTATGTTTTAGGTAAGGAAGTTGAGACTTAGAGAAGTGAAAGAACTGACCCAAAGACTCATAAGCCTGTTTCTAATGCTTAACAAACTTCTTAGCTAACTTCTACTTGGTGTTCTTTGTAGAAATTATAAAGATATGTAGCAATATATTCTTCAGTTACATGTATGGTTTTGTAGTCTAGTATCTGAGATTTTTGTACTAATTTAAATTGCAGTGAGGGCTGTGCTGTGCTTATTTGCTCAGTCATGTCCAACTCTTTGCTTCCTCATGGACTGGTAGCCTCCCAGCTCCTCTATCCATGGGTATTCTCCAGGCAAGAATACTGGAGTGGGATGCCATGCCCTCCTCCAGGGGATCTTCCCAACTCAGGGATTGAACCCAGGTCTCCCGTGTTGCAGGCGGATTCTTTACTGTCTGAGCCATCAGGGAATCCCAATGAGAGCGTGTCACTTTTATTAGATTAATTCACACTGGGCTCTGATGAAATGTCATGGACACCAGGTGACATGTGATTGTTATTTTGTAGGAGCTTTTGTTATGGGGCTGGTGTTTTCATAGTTTATTGCTAATGCATCTAGAACATGGACTGATAAAGTGCAGGCTGGCCCACAGCCTTTCACTATGGAACGCATGGCCACTGATGTCTCTCAGTAATGTTTTGTGATTCTGTGGATCAGAATGCTCTGCCTAGTTTCTTTCCTTTGTTATTTCTGAAAGCAGATCTGAACCCTGAAGTCTTTCTTTCCATGAGTGCTTAGAGATAAATAGTGAGAGAAAATGATTCATTACACATTGTTTTTCAGCCTTTCTAAGGAGGGAGGAAAGCAAGTGAATTCAAGTGATGTCAAGTATCAATGCTGGTTTGTTTCAATGGTGCAGCACAATTTCTCCTTTGAGAATACTGTCAGTATTTAACATTGCCTTGACTCAGATCTCTCCATAGTTCTTAAAGTTGCTGGTATTTACAGAAACACAATAAAATAGCACATCATTAAAATGTCCTGACTTTTCCTTGCCAATTTCACCTGTTTTCTCCAAGAAGGTTAGTCTTAAGTTTTCCCTTTTTGCCCTCATAAAAATCTTATAAACAGCCTGAAATTCTTATCAGAAATGGTAAGACTGTAAATAATTTTCACTGTGTACTTTGACCAGTATCTCCTTCCTGCTACGCATCTATAGTTCAGTTTATGCTGATTTCTTGCACTTATATATATATATATATATATATATATTGTTTGGTCGTTAATTTAACCTTCAGTTCAGTTCAGTTCAGTCACTCAGTCGTGTCCAACTCTTTGCAACCCCATGAATCGCAGCATGCCAGGCCTCCCTGTCCATCGCCAACTCCCGGAGTTCACTCAAACTCACGTCCATCAAGTCAGTGATGTCATCCAGCCATCTCATCCTCTGTCATCCCCTTCTCCTCCCGCCCCCAACCCCTCCCAGCATCAGAGCCTTTTCCAGTGAGTCAACTCTTCGCATGAGGTGGCCAAAGTACTGGAGTTTCAGCTTTAGCATCATTCCTTCCAAAGAAATCCCAAGGCTGATCTCCTTCAGAATGGACTGGTTGGATCTCCTTGCAGTCCAAGGGACTCTCAAGAGCCTTCTCCAACACCACAGTTCAAAAGCATCAATTCTTCTGTGCTCAGCTTTCTTCACAGTCCAACTCTCACATCCATACATAACCACTGGAAAAACCATAGCCTTGACTAGACGAACCTTTGTTGGCAAAGTAATGTCTCTGCTTTTTAATATGCTATCTAGGTTGGTTATAACTTGTTTTTGAGGGCACTGAGTTATATTCATTTTTTAACATTAAGGCTTTTTCCATCAGTGTAGAAAAAAAGGAAACCATACAAAGATGGAAGACAAAAGAAAACAAAGCTTTCTTATAAGAAAATCATCACTAATACTCTGTTTTTCTAAGTTTCTTGGTTCTAAGTACATATTTTTTATATATTTATTTTTACAACCTATGTAAAATTGGTGCTCTGGTTTTTCATTGGTTATAGTGTAGCAGTTTTCTGTGCTAAAAAAGATTATTTCTAAATGTCATCCCAAGTAACTCTATGGTATTGTATTAAATATCTAACATAATTTTCTGCTATTAAACTCAGGAAAAGAAGGATTTTTAATGTCTTTAAGGGTACAGATCACTCAACATTCTGTTTTATAATATTGGTATAGGAGATACAGGTGGATGACATCACCGACTTAATGGACGTGAGTTTGAGCAAACTCCAGGAGATAGTGAAGGATGGAGGAGCCTGGTGTGCTGCAGTCCATGGGGTCGCAAAGAGTTGGACAGGACTGAGCGACTGAACAACAATAAGCAGATTGTAGGTACTACCAGACAGGATGGCCAGGAGCCTTTGAGCTGGAGGAGTCTTTAAAGGCTTTTACTATGTGAAGCATTAACTTTTCTGGGTGGGTATCTAGGGGTCGTCAGGACAGCAACTCTTTTCCAGCATGTAAGGCCATACCAGTCGGACTGGGTGAAAATTAGTTCTGGCTTTCCTTTTAGCCCGAACCAGCACTTTTCCTTTTGTAGTCTGGACCAGGACTATGTCACCTGCTAAACAGTTGTTAGTCTGGAAAATTCTAACTAGTTCAGTGAGAAGTGTAAAAATAACGGAAAAAGGAGAGAAAATCTGTAAATGCTGTAGCTATGTACCTTTAAAAATTAAGGAGAATCAATTGAAAAATTAGAATTATCCTGAGTTGTAGCCAGATTCAAAACAAATATACAGAAATAGTTCACGTGACCACAGAGGAGCTGAAGTATAATACAGCCTATAATGGAATAAATTCTGTTTAGACAGTTTTTGCAAATATAAATAGGAATGGGCTTAAAAAAAAATCTAGTAATTTACATTAAGATACGTTAAAACTTGACTGGGAGCCATGAAAAACTTGTATAAATGAGGGAATATCCTGTGTTTCATATTGGAAAAATTCATTATTGTTAATGCTAGTATTAAAATATACTCTAAACTGTAATCAACAGACTGATCAAAGGGAGAGAGTTGATATTGCAGAAGTAGACGTAAGTACCTCATTTTCTGTGCACGTGTGCATGCATGTTAAATCGCTTCAGTCGTGCTCAGCTCTTTGTGACCCTGTGGACTGTAGTCTTAACAGGTTCCTCTGTCCATGAGATTCTCTGGGCAAGAATACTGGAGTGGGTTGCCATGCCCTGCTCCAAGGGGTCTTCCAACTCAGGAATCAAACCCACGTCTCTACACATCTCCTGCGTTGCAGGCAGGTTCTCTTCTTACTAGTACTGCCTGGTGCCTGGGTATTACTGTGGAACACTGTCAGGTGTTATTGTGAGAGGAAGTGTATACGGAGGGTAAAAAACATACTGTGGAATCAGACTGGCACAACTGAGATCCAAATCCTTTAATTTTTGTGGTTTGCTGTTGTTTTCCACATAGTTGTAATGGGGGATAGTAACTCCAATTATCTGAAAATTAAATGGTGCATTGCACATAGTCAGCAAATGGTAGAGTTAATTAATGCTACTCCATCTTCAGGTGTTTGGAAAAGTATGCTTCTTCTTTCTTTCCAAACTTATTATCCTTATGATTTTAAGATGTGTTCTTAAATCTGTATTTATTAATTATTAAAGATAAAGAAAATATAATAACATTTGACTCCTATGGAGTATAAGGAGATGAATATAATATTTTGTGTCCCTACAATTCACCTAATCATTATTTATCATGATATCTGTCATTTTTACTTGAGTTCCAGAAACATCTTAGAAATAAGTCATGCATTTCTATGATTGAATTATATGCAATGTCAAGTCTGTGATTTACTATACTGTTATATATACTGTTATATATAAGCAATCCTTGGTTATAACTGTGATAATTTCTATTGTGGAAACTTTGAGAACTATAAAAGTATGAAGAAATTTAGAATGATTCATAATTCCATCACTTGAAGATAATCAT
This sequence comes from Bos indicus x Bos taurus, assembly GCF_003369695.1. Classification (NCBI taxonomy): domain Eukaryota; kingdom Metazoa; phylum Chordata; class Mammalia; order Artiodactyla; family Bovidae; genus Bos; species Bos indicus x Bos taurus. The sequence continues at coordinate 41,192,992 of NC_040083.1, forward strand.
TGTTAATATTCTTAGGTCTTTCCTTCTAGATTCTTTTTCCACTTAGTATATATTTTAGTTTCAGAATTAATAGATACATTTAATCCAATTTTAATAAAACCTCAGCTGAACTTGCTAGAAATTCAATTTAACTTAACAAAATTATTCTAAAAAGTTATATGGAAGAATAATAAAAACAGTTTATGCACGATTCTGGACGCTTGGGGCTAGTGCACTGGGACGACCCAGAGGGATGGTATGGGGAGAGAGGAGGGAGGAGGGTTCAGGATGGGGAACACATGTATACCTGTGGCGGATTCATTTTGATATTTGGCAAAACTAATACAATTATGTAAAGTTTAAAAATAAAATAAAATTAGAAAAAAAAATTTAAAAAAAAGTTTAAAAGATGTTTCGAAAAAAATAAAAACATCCCCTATCAGATATGAAACTGTGTTGTAAAACTCCAAGAATTAAAATTGAGTTGTACTGGCACAAGATTGGATAGTAGATTTGTATGTAGTATTATAGGTATCCCATAAATAGAATTTAGTGTTTAGAATAGAAGAATTTAGTACATCATAAGAATTGCCATCATTATTGGTGGGAGGAGACATTATTTAGAAAATTTGAGATAATGAATTAGTTCCTTACCTTTGACCGTAAAGCAAAAGCAATTTCATACCAATCTAAGGCAAAAACCATTACAGTTTCCAAATTGGGTACTGTATTTGTAATTTTAATACAGGCTTTCTTTATCCTAGGCTGTACCTTTCTGGTAATAGTCTATTTTAAAAAGGTGGTTTCTTCTTTTATCTCATTAAGAACTTTAAAACTTTCTTCTTGCAGTAAGTTTGTTTTATCATAGTGACTTTTATTCGAGAGCATTATTTACTATGCTTTTTGTGTGTTTTCAAGTAATTTTGTAGGCCCAGCACATTTACTCATTCTTAGAGAGTAGTAATTATTTTATTTTAGCAAAATTAGTTTTTCATGCTTTATAGATGGCTTCTACAATCTTTTTCAGAATTCAGAAGGCACTTTTCTGAATTCTGAAATTCACTCAAGTACTCGTTTTTACGTATGTCTGATTTATTTTGTTTCATGTCTCTGATTTCATATATTGCGCATGATCACTGAGTTCCTCTTCATGATCCAGTCTAATATGGAGAGGATTCTACTCATTTGGATTTCCATTGCTCCCCTTATTAGGACTTTGATTTGTTTAACTCATGTAAGTGTTTCATCAAATAACCACTGGAAATCCATGCAAAGCTGTTGCACCTGTAGCATTTTAATTGTTGAGGGCAGAAGCATGATTCCAAGATTACCCAAGAATTGTGTGACTGAATAATTGCTCTTCTAGAATCCTCATTCACTTGGATTGTACCATCCACCGACCTATGATAGGTAGATCTGTCATGCACCTCAACATTTGGTCACTTAACAGTTCCCATTTTTGGTTTGTGACATGCTGAGTATATTCAGTAATTTTAGCACTGTTAGAAAATTCTAGAAAGAATCTTCAAGTTAAAATTAATTGTGACCTACTATGAACAAAAATGTCATATGACTTTCTGGAGAATGATAAAGGATATTGATGCAGTTAGCAGCAAGAAATAATGAATGAGTGGTCAGATAAACACTGATAAGGAAACCCAATACACTGAAATGTCAAACTTTTCCTAGTATATGAACCCTTTTATTTTTTGTATTCTTTTTTTTAAAAAAAAAAGAAAAGGCTTGCAGTAAAGTTACTATTTACTTTTCCTTCTTTTGCAATTGTTGAGAAGATTCAGTTGCTAATGAAAATGCCTTTGTCTATTTTTAAACTGTATGAGAATGTGCTTTAGAAATGAGTATTTTTTCTTCTTCAGATACTCTTGTAATAATCTTTAAGCAGCAGTCGTTGTAAATGTCAATTCACTTTCCTAGGAGATGGACCCCAGCGTGAGGATCATGGCTGCCCGTATCTCACCTGACCCTAAGGGGCTTACTTTGATTAACTTCATAAACCAAGGCCCGCTGACCAGCTTGAGCTTCGTAGGAGGTAAACTCCTTTCTGTTTGGGCACAACTAATGTCTTCTACAGGTAGTTAAGCCAGCCAGTGAAGATGTCACACTTTCCGAATTCTTCAAATTATGCTCTGATCTCATAATTTATCTGCTTAATTCTACAGGTGAGGTAACACCTGGATGAAACCATTGTAGGTTCTATTAATTTAAATAATTTTTATTGTGGTGAAATATACGTAAGATAACATTTAGCATTTTAACCATTTCAGTCACAGTGTGTGAAACTATTACTATCAGATTGGCCGGTAAATTCATTTGGGTTTTTCCGTAAGATGTAATGGAATAACCTGAACAAACCATTTGGCTAACCCAGTACTATCCATTTCCAGAACTTTTTGTTACCCCAGACAGAAACTCTATGCCCATTAAATGATAACCCTCTACTCTGTCTTCCTCCTAGTCCGGGTCACCTCTGCTCTAACTTTCTGTCTGTATGAGAATGCTGCTTCTGGGTATCTCGTGTACGTGTAACCATACAGCAGTTGTCCTTTTGTGTCTGGTCTATCTCATGTAGCTCACCGCTCTCAGGTTTCATCCATGCTGTAGTATCAGAATTTTTTTCCTTGCCCTTGGTTCTACCCCTAGTTCCCTTCCTTTGACTCCACCCTTATTCATGTATCACAATTTGATTTGTTTTGAGTCCCTGCTGTAAATTATTTTTTGTATTTATATCTAGGATGAAATTGGTGGATCAGTGACTAAGTTTGAGAGGATCCACTAAATTGTTTTCCATAGTGACTACATCATTTCATACTCTCATTACAATGTACAGGTTTATAATGTCTTCAGCTCCTCGTTAACTTTTGTTACTTTGAGGGAGGGATTGTTTATTTTTATAGTAGTCATCCTAACAGATGTGAGGTAGTATCTCATTTTGATTTTGACATGCGTTTCCATAATGGTTAGTGATGTTGAACAACTTTTCGTCTGTGTCTTGACTATTTGTGTATCTTCTTTGGAGAATTATCTGTTTAGGCTGTTTATTTTTGAATTAGGCTGTTTGGCTTTTTTGCTGTTGTTGAGTTGTAACTTCTTTTTATCTTCTGGAAATTGATCCTTTATCAGAAATATGCTTTGCAAACAGGTTCTACAATTCTTTGGGTTTTCTTTTCATTCTCTTGATATTGTCTTTAGATGTCCCAAAGCTGTTAATTTTGATGAAATCTAGTTTATCTATTTTTTAAATCTGTAGTTGCCTGTACTCTAGTCGTCTTCTTTTTTTTTTTTTTTTTTTATTAGAAGGACATTTGTATATGGTGGTTTAGTTGCTAAGTTGTGTCTGACTCTTGCAACCCCATGGAGTGTAGCCTGCCAGGCTTCTCTGTCCATGGGACTTCCTAGGCAAGAATACTGGAGTGGGTTGCCATTTCCTTCTTTAGGGGGTCTTCCCAACCCAAGAATTGAACCTGGGTCTACTGTGTTGTAGGCAGTCTCCTGTATTGCAGGTGGATTATTTACCAACTGAACCTCATTCGTTACTGACTGAGCCATTCTTTACTTTCCTGAGCCAAGAAAGCCCTATATTTGGGGAGGAATAACTATTTCCTCTCCAAATGGTAGATCCATTAGTGTATTGGATATCCCATTCAAAATATATTCTAAATCTCCCTGAAAAAACAAATGTTGGCTTCATGAACCAAAATAATATAACATGGCACAGTGATTAGAGCATGGTCTGAAAGTTAGACTGGTGGGGTTTTAAGTTTGTATAGCCACCCTCTAGTTGTGTGATTTGGGGAAGAGTAAGTCATAGTTCTATGCCTCAGTTTTATCATCTATAATTTTGGATTATAATAGTGCTGAACTTACAGGTTGTTAGAATTAAATGAGATAATTACTGTCAAATCTCTAGAACATTGCTATTAAATTATATGTCAGTGTATGTTGGCTGTTATTATCCTACTTTGGAAAGCAGGTGGGATTTAGATAGAGCTAGTGTAAAATAGACCACTAAAATATTCTTTATAACCTTATAGATAAATCTGTCAGGATTCTCTGTATAACTTTTCCAGAATTTTTATTGCTCTTTTCTCTGTCTTTGACCTTATGCACAAGAGCTAGCTAACTTGCTTAACCTCAGTAAAAACTTTAAAGTTGTTTATATAGAGCTCAAAAATACCCCTTAAAAAAGTCAGAATGAGCAGGCAAGGATGTTCTGACACAGAAAATAATAATTCCTTATGTTGTAAAGTTGAGAGAAATTTGGCCTATTCTCTTATTTGTAACTTGATCTTAAGATGTCAACCCAGTTTTGGATCACATTCCCTTAGACAGATAAGGAAAATATAAGAGAGATGATTTTACTGTCACAAATTAGGACTAAACTCAACTGACAGCTGGTCCTGCTAGATATCTAATTACTGTCAGAACAAACCATGGCTCACAACCAACTACTTCTCAAATAAGGTCATTATTTTTAACAGACATTCTAGGTTGTTGAATTGGTTTATATCTAGTAACTATACAAAAGGTCCACTCAGGGTGTTACCTAGGGGTTAGTTTTGCAACTGGTTCATCTTAGAGGGTTCATGAGGATGTTGCGTTACTTAAAATCAATAATGCCAATTTTGACAATTTCCAGGGGGGAAAAAAAAAATCTAGCACAGCCACGCTCTCTTTGAAGCATTGGAGTGTCACTCTTTCCCCCATCTTTAGATTAGAACAGATCCAAAGCTTTTTTCCTGATATATGTTAGCTTTATCCAGTGATCTTCCATCAACTATTTTGGCCCATCCCATTTGAAGTGGACTATCTTATTTTGGGGACAAGGATACTTGATTTAGCTCCTCAATTTTTAATATCAAAACAATGTAAATCTTCCATCTGGGGGGAAAGAGGGAAATTGGGCATTGTAGTTTCTTGAGAGAGACTATAACATAACCATCTGCTGTCCGGAGTTCACAAAAGTCAACGAGTCAACAATTTAAAATAATATACATGGAGGGTCGTGTCTGAAACAATCAAATTCACCCCTTCCTATAGATATACTAAGTTTTATCTTTGATAAAACTAGGCTGTTTATGACTGGAGAGCATTACTTGTGCTCTCTAGAAGAGTAACTTGATTTATTTACAATTTGTCCGGAAATTCTCAAGTTGAAATATAAGTAGAAGCTATATGAAATTTAGCCTGGTATTTCTTATCAGTTGAGAGTGTTGTCCAGCAAATCACTCTGTTCTCAAAATTCAGAGAAGGAATTTCTTAGGTATCTCTGATGATGGTGGTGGTTTAGTCACTAAGTCATGTCCAACTATTGTGACCCCATGGACTGTAGCCCGCCAGGCTCCTCTGTTCCTGGGATTCTCCAGACAAGAATACTGGAGTGGGTTGCCATTTCTTTCTCCAGGGGATCTTCCCAACCCAGGTCTCCTGCATTGCAGGCAGATTCTTTACCAACTGAGCTATGGTATCTCTGATATCTATGAGTAATTGATACATATTTGTATTCTGGACATTGTGAACCAGTATCTGATTATATTTATCTCTTTGTGTAACCTTTTAGCCAGATGAGAAAGTCTGAAACAAATTGACAGCCCATTTCTAGCAAGTGTATGTGACTAAAGGATGTGTTTCTGTGTATTTACTCCACCTTCAAGCAGAGAAGTGGATTAACCTATTAATTAAGGGATGGTTTTGAAGCAAATCAGCTTGGGTTCAACCCCTAGTGCCCTCGTTTGCTAACTTTGTGACTGGGGTGGGTTAATCTCTCAATTTTTTTGCATTTTAATATCCTTATCTATATAAGGGAGATAATAGTAACATTTTAATCATTGTGAGAATTACATGAGTACCACATATAAAGCAATTAGAACACCTTATGATACATGTAATTCTCCATGCATGTTTAGATGTTATTTTTGCTCCCTCAGTGTTGTTCTTTATTCCCTTTTTTATCAAGCTATATATGTATTTTTATTAGAATGATTTTTTCCTGGGGAATCTTTTTGTTGCAGGTGTTGAAATTACATCTTAAACTACAATAAATAAAGAGACTAATATAACAAAATTTCAAGAATGAATTTGCTTCGGGCATAGCAGGACTCAGGAGCTCAAATAATGTCATTGTTTCTCATGTTTAATTAGTCCTGGTCTATTTTAAACAGAGTCAGAGATCACCTATTGCCCTTTTGTCACAGTCACTCCAGCCTGTAGGTTTTTATAGAAGCAAATTGAGTTAAAATACCTTTGTTTGAAAAAAGTGCACAACCTAAAAGTTGAGAATGATATTTTATTTGGCAGACGAAACTGAGCACTTAAGCCTGGAAGACAGGCTCTCAGATATCTCTGAGGGACTGCTCTGCAGAGGTAAGGGAGAAGCCAGGATATACCGGAGTTTTTGCAACAAAGACCAGGTAGTCCGAACATCAAAAGATACCATTAATTAAAGAAAATCAGACATCTTAAGTTAATGAGTTTAGTGCTTTTCTGTGTATGGGATGATGCAAGATTCTGCGCTCATTGAAATCCTTCCTTTGATTCACACCTTAACGAGTTAGGACCACTATCCTGCTTTTCTCCATCCCGAATCCCCTCAGGGTGGCACAGTTAGGGGTGGCTGCAGGGGCTGCTGGTTCCATGGCCTCAATATCCTTTGTTTACTGATAAGGCAGGCAACATGTTTCCTTCACATCTTGATTCCGCAATCTTTAAAAACCACACAAAAGAAAACAAATGAGCTAATAAATCTCTTGTGCTATTTATTTCCTGAGGACCTTCAAAACCTTTTGGAAATGAGATAGAATATAAGTTACTAAATGAAATATGATACTTACCAGTGTCTTCAGATTTTGACTCTTGGTTAATATTGCTTTCAATGCTGTACAAATTGGTTTTGCTAAAAAGATGAGAATTATTTTGCTTCTACCATGAGAGAATTTTCAGCTACATAGTTTGAAAATTCTTTAACAATTCAGACTGTTTCCATAGAGAATCCTCAGTAGTCAACAGAGCTCAGTTATATAACTATCAAGTCATGTTTGTAGTTAACAGTAAAGTGACTAATACATCACCACTTCCATGACCTAAAGACAGATGGGCAAGGGCCAGGTTCACTAAGTTTCTTCTAGGTCAGCTCTGACCAGTTAGTAATGCCTGCTAGACATGGTGTTGAGAAGGATTCCATAACTGCCCTGGGCTGGATGGGACAGAGTGCCTTAATGGATTATTATGATCTGTATTAATGAGTGAATTGCCATGTATCTTGTCGTCCTTGTTTTATACTATCAGTTCTAACAAGCTACAGGTTATATTAATATCTTAAGGAGCCACAGGGAGTTCTCATTCTATGTGCTCAGTCACGTCCAACTCTTTGTGACCCCATGGACTGTGGCCCACCAGGCTCCTCTGTCCATGGAATTGTACAGGCAAAAATATGGGAGTAGGTTGCTGTTTCCTTTTTCAGTGGATTTTCCTGACCTAGGGGTTGAACCCATGTCTTCGCATCTCCTGCTTTGCAGGTGGTTTACCACTGAGCCACTGAAGACACCCATATTCTCATATACCTACCTAAAATAATTCAAATATATTAATAATCTGTCATATGTAAAAACCTAAAGGTAGAAATTTTTCTTTTTCGGTAGAATTACTAGAAATAAGAATTGTCACTTAGAAATTCTAGTTTAACACAACTATTATGATTTAAACTTATTTTCTTTGCTTCCCTATTCAGAAAACACTGGAATAAAAAAAGGATTGCTTTATTCAAAACAATTAAAAATAGAAAGCCATTAAGTTTCCCAGATGATTAGAACTTGACACATACAGATATGAAAAAAGTTTGAAGTAAATAATTACATCTTTGGAAGACAGTTATTCAAAACCAATTCATAATTGGCTTTCAAAATATGCCTTTCAAAATTACATTCTATCTGTAGATATAGATTAGGTATTTTGATATAGCTTTAATAAAAATAGGTAATATAAGCACAGTTATTTCAAATTACACATTTTAGGTTATACTCAGAATAATATGCCTTAACTTTAGAAAAATAGTCATTATGGCCACAAATCCTCCATTTTTAAAAATAATACTGCTTTCAAATATGTTCACCTAAATTTCAAGAAGTACAATCAAATTTACTCTTTTCCCCAAATATTTTAATGAAAATTTTATACTGTTAAATTTGTTTATACAAAACCCAGAATAAATCATTAATGTTTTCCTATACTTGCTTTATCAGGTGTCTGTTGATTAATCCATTCCTCTGTCCATTTGTAAATATTTTTGTTTTTGACATGTTTCAAAATCAGTTGTAGACATCCATACATTTCACCCTAGATACTTCAGCATGCACATCATAAATACTTGTTTACTGTTTTACTTGTTTACAAGTACTTGATACTTGTTTACTGTTTTTCTTTCTTTTTTGGTAAAATTTATACATGAATGGAACGTATAAATCTTACGTGTACCATCTGATAAATTTTGACACATACTTCTATATGTATAACCCAGTCTCTGTTAAGATAGCGAACTTTACTATTAACCCTGAAAGTTTCTCCATCTTGCCCTCCCTACCCCTTCAAAAGCAACCACTATTCCTTTTTTTAAAAATTTTGTCAGTGTCTTATTTTTTCATTTTAAATACAGACAAATTATTTCCAGTGTAAATGAAGCCTAGTGAATCTTGTAAGGTTGCTTTTTTATCCAGTTAGCTTGCCATCTTCTCATATTAATCTTCATCGTACTAGAGTGTATATCCATCATAAGTCAAAAGACAAAACAACCTAGGAGAAAAAATAATTTGTAACAAAAATGACAGATATAGATACATCTCTTAACATATAAAATAACTCTTACAATCCAATAAGAAATAAAACAAAAAAGCAATAGGAAACATTCTAAAGAATATGAAAGTCCCTCAGTTGTGTCTGACTCTTTGTAACTCCATGTACTATACAGTCCATGGGATTCTCCAGGCCAGAATGCTGGAGTGGGTAGTCTTTCCCTTCTCCAGGAGGTCTTCCAGAACCAGGGATCGAACCCAGGTCTCCCACATTACAGGCAGATTCTTTACCATCTGAGCCCCAAGGGAAGCCCAGGAATACTGGAGTGAGTAGTCTGTCTATCCCTTCTCCAGCGGATCTTTCTGACCCAGGAGTTAAACTGGGGTCTTCTGCATTGCAGGCAGATTCTTTACCAGCTGAGCTATAAAGAATATGAAAAAGTAACTACATTGAAACATCTATATTACCATGTGTGAAATGATCACCAGTCCAAGTTCAATGCATGAAGCAGGGCACTCAAAGCCAGTGTACTGGGACAACCCAGAGGGATGGGATGGGGAGAGAGGTGGGAGGGGGGTTCAGGATGGGGGACACATGTACACCCATGGCTGGTTCATGTCAATGTATGGCAAAAACCACTACAATATGGTAAAGTAATTAGCCTCCAATTAAAATAAATAAATAAATTTTAAAAATAATATGAAAAGGTAACCACAAAAGGTAAACACAAAAACAGAAATGGCCCATAAACATTTGTAAAGATGTGAAAACTCTTGACTTTAAAGAAATGTAAATTAAAATGTTACTATCAGATTAATAAACATTTTACAATTTGCAGTTGCATACCTTTAAAAATGGTGATAGAAACAAGATATTCTCATGGGCACTCTTCATGGTAAAATCAGTTTAATTAAACTTAATGTCAGTTGATACTACCTATTTGGAGCAACCACTTTTCTGATCCTTTCCACCTTGATGTAGTTTTGCCTGTCTTCCTTGTGGAATCATGCAGTATGTATTATTTTGTGTAAAGCTTCTTTTACTTGACATAATATTTTTGAGATTCATCCGTTCTGTGTCACGTATCAGTATTTTAGTTCCTTTTTACTGCTGAGTTGTAATCCATTGTATGCATATACCTCAATTTGTTTATACATTTCTGTTGATGGACACATGGTCTCTTTCTAGATTCTGGCTGTAAATATCTGTCAGCTGAAAAAAGAAAAGCACAACCTAAAAGTGGAGAAATTATGTTTTATTCTGAGAACCTTCTCAGAACTCAAGCCTGAGAGGCAGCCTCTCAGAAGGCTCTGCAGACTGCTCTGAAGACGTAAGGGGGAGCCAGGACGCGGGGCCCACCTTTGGAGACTGCTGCAGTGGCTGACACCTTGGTGGCTTCAGGCAGCCTGTATGTCTCCATCCTGAGCTCCTTCAGGGCTCACCATGGAAGTAGGCGGTGGCTATAGAGGCTGACACCTGCACTTTCTCATGAGAAAATATCTGGAATTGGAAAGGCTGAGTCATAGAGTGAATTGGTCTTTAGTTTTAGAAGACATTTCCAGTGGTTTCTAAAGTGAAATTTCCAGATTTCTACGTGGTTAGACCATTTTGCACTCCCACAAACTATGCATGCATGTTCTGGATGCTTCACATGCTCAATTAAGTGTTCGCAGTCTTAATTTTAACCATTCTTGTGGGTTTTAGTAGCATGTATTTTGTTATAGTTTTTATTGCCTACTGATGTTGAGAACTTTTTCTGGTGCTTATTTTGCTGTGCATATTTTCTTTTGTGAAGTATCATTTCAGGTCTTTTGCCTATTTTGGGGCATTGTCTTTTTTTAATGGACTTAATGGAGTATTTTCTAAATCCTGGTATCAGTATATTGGCAACTGTGTGTTCTGAAGATGTTTCCTTCTAGTCTGTGACTTGCCTACTCATCTTTTTAAATCACTAGAAATAATGTTTACTGAGGCTTTTTGTAAATACCCTTTGTTAGATTGAGGAAATTCCCTTCTGTTCTATTTGCTAAGAGGTTTTATAATCGGTGATTATTGAATTATGTCAAATGGCTTTTCTTTGTTAATTGAAACATTACAGTTCAAAGTGGTGAATTATGTGATTGATTTTTGAAAGTTAAACCAGCCTTACATTCCTGGGGAACCCTGCTTGCTCTTGATGCATTGTCTTTTCTATATACTACAGATTCAGTTTGCTTTTATTTGGTTAAGAAATGTTGTGTCTGGTTTGTGAGGGAAATTAATATGTTATTTAAAATTTCATTGCTGCTTTGTCAGAAGTTATTCCAAATAAGTATTACAGGTTGGTCTCAAAAATTATTTAGGAAGTGTTCCCTTCTCTATATTTGGAATAAATTTTATTAGATTGGTGTTATTTTTTCTTTGACTATTTGACATCAAATTCATTTATATATAGGGCCTTCAGATTTTTTAATTTCCTTTTGTGTCAGATTTGGTAAGTTGTTTTTTCAAGATATTTATTCATTTTATGTAAATGTTTAATTTGGTTTTTAAATACATGTATTTATTGATTTCCCTTTTAATTTTTTGTCATCAGAGATCATACTAAATATGATTTCATGCCTTTCACAATTGTCAACACTTAATTCATAGCCCATGATATGGTCTATCTTGGTTACAGTCCTTTGTATATGTGAAAAGAATATGTATTCAGCACTTTCGGGGGTAAGTGTTTTATAAATATCAATTATGTCAGGATGATTGATGGTGTTGTTGAAATCATCTGTGCTTTTACTGAATTTTTAATTTATTATTTCTGGCCATTCTTGCTTCATATATTTTGAAACTCTGCTGCTAGGTACATAGACTTTTCTGATTATTTGTCTTCCTGATGAAGTGATCATATTACATTGTGAAATGGCCTTATCTCTGGTAATATCTTTTTTTCCTTGAAGTATACTTTTTGTTATATCAGCGTACCTACTCCAGCCATGTGCTTATGGATTGTACATCAGTTCAGTTCAGTCACTCAGTCGTGTCCGACTCTTTGGCGACCCCATGAATTGCAGTATGCCAGGCCTCCCTGTCCATCACCAGCTCCCGGAGTTCACTCAAACTCACATCCATCGAGTTGGTGATGCCATCCAGCCGTCTCATCCTCTGTCGTCCCCTTCTCCTCCTGCCCCCAATCCCTCCCAGCATCAGAGTCTTTTCCAATGAGTCAACTCTTCGCATGAGGTGGCCAAAGTACTGGAGTTTCAGCTTTAGCATCATTCCTTCCAAAGAACACCCAGGACTGATCTCCTTTAGAATGGACTGGTTGGATCTCCTTGCAGTCCAAGGGACTCTCAAGAGTCTTCTCCAACACCACAGTTCAAAAGCATCAATTCTTCTGTGCTCAGCTTTCTTCACAGTCCAACTCTCATATCCATACATGACCACTGGAAAAACCATAGCCTTGACTAGACGAACCTTTGTTGGCAAAGTAACGTCTCTGCTTTTGAATATGCTATCCAGGTTGGTCATAACTTTCCTTCCAAGGAGTAAGCGTCTTTTAATTTCATGGCTGCAGTCACCATCTGCAGTGATTTTGGAGCCCAGAAAAATAAAGTCTGCCACTGTTTCCACTGTTTCCCCATCTATTTCCCATGAAGTGATGGGACCAGATATGTACATATATAACACATGTATACCTGTGGTGGATTCATTTTGATATTTGGCAAAACTAATACAATTATGTAAAGTTTAAAAATTAAATAAAATTTAAAAATAAATAAATAAATAAAAATGTTGTAGAAGTCATATAGTTGGGTTTTGGTCTTCAATCAGTTCTGATAAACTATGCCTTTTAATTAAATGCTTACTTCATTGATACTTAATTATCAATATAGTTGATATACTTCTGTCTTCTTATTTGTTTGTCCCTTTGCAGGCAGTTCCTGTGTTTCTTCTACCTTGCCACCTTGTGGATTATTTGAATATTTTAAATCCTCTTAAATTTATCTATTAACTTTATAACTATATCTCTTTGCCATTTTAGGAGTGGATTTAGAAATTATACATTTTAACTTTTCATAGTATGCTTATTATTATTATAATTTTTATTGTACCACTTATGTAAAATTTGCAACTGTAGAGTTCCACTTACTCTCCTATTGTTTATGATACATTTATTATAAGTATTACATCTCCATTTGTTGTAAACTGTGTCACTGTATCTGAACACAGTGTTATACATTTTATTTTAAAACATCTAGAAGAATAGAATCTTTTTAAATTAAAACATACATTTACTATCTCTGTTTTTCTTTCCTTCCTGAAGATCCAGGTTTTCATCTGCTATAATTTCCCTTTAGCATTTTTTTTTTTTTTTTTATAGTGCGGGTGAGCTGGCAAGGCATTCTTTCTATTTTTCATTATCTGAAAATATCTAAACTTTGCTTTCATTTTTGACAAATATTTTCTCTGAATATGGAATTTTGGGTTGGTAGCTATTTTTTTTCTTTCAGTATTTTGAAGATGTTTTATTATCTTTGAACTCTGTTAATTACATATAGAAGTTACTGATAATTCAAATTGCTATACTGTTGTATGTTATGTGTCATTTTTCACTGGCTACTTTTAAGATTTTATTTATTTTTTTCTTATGCACTATCAGTTCAGTTCAGTCACTCAGTCATGTCTGACTCTTTGTGACCCCATGGGCTGCAGCACGCCAGGCTTCCCTGTCCATCACCAACTCCCAAAGTTTGCTCAAATTCACGTCTATCCAGTTGGTGATGCCATCCAACCATCTCATCCTCTGTCGTCTCCTTCTCTTCCCACCTTTAATCTTTCCCAGGGTCAGGATCTTTTCCAATGAGTCAGTTCTTCGCATCAAGTGGCCAGAGTATTGGAGTTTTCAGCTTCAGCATCAGTCTTTCCAATGAATATTCAGGACTGATTTCCTTGAGGATTGACTGGTTTGATCTCCTTGCAGTTCAAAGTACTCTCAAGAGTCTTCTCCAACACCACAGTTCAAAAGCATCAATTTTTGTCACTCAGCTTTCTTTATGGTCCAGCTCTCACATCCATACATGATTACTGGAAAAACTATAGCTTTGACTGTATGAACATTTGTTGGCAAAGTAATGTCTCTGCTTTCTAATACGCTGTCTAGGTTGGTCATAGCTTTTCTTCCAAGGAGCAAGGCCCTTTTAATTTCATGGCTACAGTCACCATCTGCAGTGATTTTGGAGCCCAAGAAAATAAAGTCTGTCACTGTTTCTATTGTTTCCCCATCTATTTGCCATGAAGTGATGGGATCAGATACCACGATCTTAGTTTTTTGAATGTTGAGTTTTAAGCCAGCTTTTTCACTCTCCTCTTTCACTTTCATCAAGAGACTGTTTAGTTCCTCTTCACTTTCTGCCATAAGGTGGTGTCATCTGCATACCTGAGGTTATTGATAGTTCTCCTGGCAACCTTGATTCCAGCTTCTGCTTCATCTAGCCCGGCATTTTGCATGGTGTACTCTGCATATAAGTTAAATAAGCAGGGTGACAGTATACAGCCTTGACGTACTCCTTTCCCAGTTTGGAACAAGTTTGTTGTTCCATGTCTCATTCTAACTGTTGCTTCTTGACCTGCATACAGATTTCTCAAATGGCAGGTCAGGGTTGCCTGGTATTCCCATCTCTTGAAGAATTTTCCACAGTTTGTTGTAATCCACACAGTGAAAGGCTTTAGTGTAGTCAATGAAGCAGAAGCAGATGTTTTTCTGGAATTCTCTTGCTTTTTCTATGAGCCAGAGAATGTACTATATGTACTATAGTTAATTTATAATGTTGTGTTTCGGATGTACGGCAAAGTGATTCAGTTATATGTAAATATGTTTTTGAAATTACTTTTCATTATGAAAAGTGAAAATGAAAGTCTCTCAGTTGTATCTGACTCATTGTGACCCCATGTACTATACAGTCCATGGAATTCTCCAGGCCAGAATACATTCTATTTTGTATAGCATGACCATATAAATTTTAGTCTGGAAAAATTATTAAAGCAGGTGCAACCAGATATCCACCATAGTCATAACTCATTAAAACATCCTGAAGGCTGGGTTTGAGCAGGACAACCGCTGGTTGTTTTTCAAGATTAATTACTTGTGAAATGTAAACCAGAGTGACATAAGTATTGTGTTGTGCTATGTGAAATTATTTGATCTACACAAATTAATAGTTCCTCTGAACCACTTTATGGTGGCAATATTAGACACTAGGATCAATTTCTTCTTAAGGTCCATGTTGCTCATAATTAGAAAAGAAATCATAAAGCAATAAGCCATGTACTTCAGAAGTGATATTTGCTTAGTTAAGAGCAATTTGAAAAGAACATGATATAAAAATCTTAAAAAGAAATAGGTTAAAGAAAGCATTTTGATTGGTGGGAAAGTGTCAATGGAGTTAATTCCTCAGACCTCTGACACTTTGTATAGCTGAATGGTGGGGAGTTGACAAATATCAGAGACCAGGAGTCTACACGGAGAGTAAGTAGCTTTTAATCCATATCCAGTCTCTGCCTTTGGACTCAAAGGGCAAGGAAAGAAAACAGCAGATGTTGTATATAATCTTGCACTTACTCATTTAGACGAATCTGTAGAAGTGATAAAGAGAATCATACAGCTTGAAGTGGACTCACCAGATCTTACCTTTTCATCAGCTCTGTCAGCCTCTTCCTTATTTTGGGGTAGATTGAACTAAGAAACCCCACTTTGCAATTTGCTCAAGCAAGAAACCAGCATATGGTTTGGAGAGCATTCTGAAAGATATGGAAGGATATAATTCTGGAGAAAAAAAGTTAAATGCCATTTTTTACTAGACTGGGATAGTTAATTGGGAGACTTTTATCAAATCCTTAAGAAAGAGATAATTACAACGTTACTAAACTTGATCCAAAGTTAGAGTTTTCTTATCAGTTTCATGAAACACTGTATTCATTTTGATGAGTTAACATGCCATTGATGGCCAATTAGGACAAAAGAGCAAACAAAGCAACCACAAATTAATCTTCCATAGGAATAAAGATGTGAAAATACACCAAACTCTTAATAAATTAAGCACAATAGCTTCTTAGAATGATAATTAACAATTCTTAAGTCAGTTTATCAAAGAATTGCAGGGATAGATTACCTGTGAATACCTACAAATAAAATTCTACACTTAGCACATTAATATACTAAAGGAGAAGAAAATATAAATGGATGCTAAAAACTAATAAATTCAAACTTCCTTGGTGATGAAAATATTAGCAAACAATGTTAAAAATTTAAACACTCTTTACATGGTAAAGAGTTTGTATCATGTCTATAGCAAACATCATACTAAATGGTCAAACTAGAGCTATGAATCAAATAGTAAAAAATAATGATGCAGATGCCTACTCCCACTGCTATTTGTTCCATGGTGTCATTGAAGTTTTAGCCAACAAAATAAAGTTTTTAAAAAAGGTACCATAAAGGAGATCACAAAATTATCATTTTTTTCAAATGTCAGATTATTTACCTAAAATCAACTGAAAACACTACTAGTTACAATAATAAAGTTTGGTAAAGTTACCTGATAAAAGGAGAAGAAAGATTCCAATAACTATTTTAATGGAGAGCATATTATATATATATGTATATATATAAACTTACAAGTTAAAACTCAGACAGTGGTAAAGCTATGTGGGGAATTAAAATAGGGTTAGTGTAATAGTCACTGAGAGACTGAAGATGGAATGATTGGGGGCAGCAGGGTGGCTTTATTAGAAAGTGATGTTGAAACTGATATTTGAGTGAGAAAAAGGAACCAATCATGGAGAAAAGGAGTTCTCACCTACAGAACTGTAAGCTAATAAACTTGTGTCAGTTTAAACTGCTAAGGTTGTGGGAATTTGTTGCCAGCAATAGATAAGCAATACCTCAGGGGTGTCAGAAAGAAAAATAGCTTTTAATTGAGAGGCCTGCAGAAGTGGGCTCATTACAGGTCAGCCAGGTTTCTGTTACACAAGAGGATGAGGGGAACTTCAAATAGCAGATCAGGGTTGTGGAGAAAAAGACCAGAGACATAGTAACAGGGTGTTGGGGGCCATGGAATTATGGAATGCTGGGCAGGATAAATGAGAGACTTGGGAGGCTTGAAATTCTCATACTCTGTGAGGTTAATGGGCGGGCGAGGCACAATGGGAAAAGTCCTGAGATTTGGGGCCACTAGGCATTATTCTCTTCTATAGTTCCTGATGATGTGACAGCAAAGAGGTCAGTAAAATTTTCTTGGAGAACTGTTATCTTAGTGACTGGAATTAGGAAGTAGCATCTTACTTGTCCTGGTGGTGGTGGAGAGCTGGGAAAAAAGTGATCTCGCTGGAAAGAGGAGGCTGGAAGCATCTCTTCTTTGCACAGAATCTAGAGTATAGAGAGACACTCTACTGAAAAACCTAGCAGACACTAGGGACATAGTGATAATAAAACTGGCCTTGATTTATAATTCAGAGAACATAGATCTCCACTATTAACCTGCATGTCTATGCTTCCAGTCTTGTACCTCTTCAGACTACTGATTAGAATCCTTGGTGACCACAGCTAACATCATACTTAATAGTGAAACACTTAAAAACTTTCCCCCGAAGATCAAGAACAAATCAAGGATGTTTCCTCACTGATTCTATTCAACATTGTACAGGAGATTTAAACAAGAAAATGAAATTGAAGCATCCACATTGAAAAGGAAGAAGTAAAAATATTTGTGTATAAAAAAAGCCTGAGGAACCCATACATTACTAAGGATAGGGTTCGAGTTAGTAAAGGAGTTTGGCAAGTTTGCAGTATACAAAATCAGGACACAAAAATCAGTTGCATTTCTATACACTAGACAATCTGAAGATAATATTTTAAAAATTCTTATTTGTTTGAATGAAATAGGAATAAATTAAACAGAAGTGCATGACTTGTATACTGAAAACTACAATACATTGTTGAAAGAGATTAAATAAGACAAATAATTGCAGAGACATCCTGTGTTCATAGATTGGAAGAAAATTTTATTAAGGTGATTTTGGAAGACTTTTATTAAGATAACAGTACTCACCAAATTGATCTACAGATTCAGTGCAATTCTGTAAAACAAAACAAAAAAATCCAACTGTCTCTGTTGCAGAAATGAATAAACTGGGGAGAAACTGGTCCTAAAATTTGTATGAAAATACAAGAGACCCAGGATAGACAAAACCATCTTGGAAAAGAACAAAGTTGAAGGACTCACACTTCTCAATTCCAGAACTTAGTACAGAGTTGTAAGTAATCAAGGCAAATGTGGTATTGGCCTAAGAATAGACATTTAGATCAATGAACTAGACTTGAGAGTTCAGAAATAAAGCTGTATAACTATGGCCAGTTGACTTTTGGCTAGAGTGTCACATCAATTAAATGGAGAAAAAAATGGTCTTTTTCAGCAGTTGCTATCAGGACAGCTGGATAGTCACATAAAAAGAAAAAAGAATTTGGGCTGATTAATCATATACAAAAATTTACTCAAATGGATAAAATTCTAAGATTTAAAACCATGACACTCTTAGAAAAATATAGGCTTAAATCCTGTGACCTTGGATTAGGCAATGATTTCTTAGCTATGATACCTATATACATAAGCCACTAAAGAAAATCCAGGTAAATCAGACTTGATCAAAATTAAAAACTCTTATGCATCAAAGGAAACTACAAGATAGTGTAAAAAGACAACACACAGAATGGAAGAAAATATGGGCAAAGGATTTGAATTGACAGTTCTCCAAAAGAAGATGTAAAATGGCCAGTAACCTCATGAAAAGATGCTTACTTACCTCGGTAGTCATGAGGGAAATACAAATGAAAATTACAGTGAGATATCACTTTATATCTACTAGCATGGCAATAATAATGATAATATAATAACAATAATAACCAGATAATAGCTAGTGTTATATGTAGGGAAATTCCCATACATTGCTGATGGGAATATAACATGGTATAATTATGGTGGAAAACAGTTTGACAGTTCTTCAAGAAATTAAACATAGATAACCGAGCAATTCTACTCCTAGCTATAATCCCAAGAAAATTGAAAGCATATTTTAAAACAGATTTGTGCAAGAATGTTCACAGAAGCATTATTTATGAAAGCGAAAAACATGGTAACAACCCAACTGATGAGTAGATAAACTGATGAATGGATAAACAAATTATGGTATTTCCATACATTTGATTATTATCCAGCCATATAAAGAAATGAAGTGTTAATATATGTTATGGCATGATCAACCCTGAACACATTATGCTAAGTGAAAAAAGCCAGACATAAAGACATGTTGCGTGAGTCCGTTTTTTAAAAATGTCCAGAGTAGAGAAATACATAGAGACAGAGAGCAGACTAGTGGTTAGCAGAAGGTAGAAGAAGAAAAGAATGAAGAGTGACTGAGGATGGGTATGGGACTTCTTTTTATGGTAATGAAAAAGTTTTGGAATTATAATAGTCATACAACCTAACGAATTAAATAACCCACTGAATTATATGCTCTAAAATGGTGAATTTCATGGGATGTGAATTACGTCACACACACAAAAAATCCTTGATGAAACCCAGGCTTCTTATCAGAGTGTACTGAGGATTATAGTTTTGATGGCTTGAATCTATTTTATAACTTTAGTAGCAAGCCTTCATGCAGGCTAGAAGCTGGAGAGTTTCCACCAAGCAGGTGAATCTGGGAGAGTTTTTTTTTTAAAGCCAGAAGTGATGCAAAGGCAATGTTTCTGGTCTTCCTACCACGAACACATTTGGAATTTAAATTTATTATGTTTTCAATGGCAAAGGCAGCAGAGTTCCCAGGATCTGGTGTTGAAAAGTAGAGCTGAAGTGCCCATTTTGCTGACATCAGTTGCAGCTGGAGTTGTGTAACCCCGTAGCCAGCAGCTGTAGCAGAAGCTTCTAGATTCTCTTGTTTCTGACTATGTCAGAGATGGTAGCCTCATTGGAGGGTCTTTTGGGAGGGATTGTTGTGGGGATCACTCTTTAAAGGTCAGCCTGGAAGCTGCTTTCAAAACTCTTCTAATGATTTTCTAAGCCCTGTTTCTCTAAATATCTTTTGTTTAATCTAGTTAGAATGATTTCTGTTCTTTCAACTAAAGCCTGATGAATGAACATGAATATGAGGCTCCTGCCAACTTCCTCTTCCTGTTTTTCCTGGCCTCACACTTTGTGTTCCAGCTACATCAAACTAATGTCATTCCCCATACATATCCTGCTTCTTTATGCCTCTGTGCCTTTGTACCTGCTGTTTCTTCTGCCTGGATAATTTCATTCTTGCTTCCCTGCCTAGTCGTTTTTAAGCCTCAATTTAGAATAATCTCCTGAAAATTCCCTGGAACATCTTCACTCCCCTCCCAAGTCTGGGCAGGTGCTCTTCATTTGCACACACTGTCACCATAACACTTTATGGTTATACTTTATGTTATAACACTTTGAAGTTGAGACTGTGAACCCCTTGAGGGCAGAAACTCTTCCTGCTCTTCTTTGTTACCATTTTAATTAGCAGAGCCTGGAATATTATAGTGCCCACTCATGCTTGCTTTTCAGAATTGAATTTATGCTTATAAACATTCCTATGAATATTTATGTGTGACATTATATAAGGGCTAAAAACCAGCTTAAAAATAAAATACTGAAATATATATAAGGGAAAAGATAATAAATTGGGGCTCTATTTCTAAGTCCATGATGGAGTGGAGGGCAGTTATTAATTTACCAGGAGGATAACTCGTTACAATGAGAAATATTTTCACAGAATTGTCAATATGGTGAAATCAGAGCATACCGTAACCTACTTTTACAAATGGTATGTCTAATACACGAAGGATATCTAGGTTAAAAAATGTGTATGATTTGATAATTGGATGAGAAACATTCCAAATTGCCATTAATTATTTTTTCTTTATTGCCAACTACAACTTTAAACCCACAAATACATATGATATATTTTATGAATATAAATATATGAATGTGTATAGATGTTTTAGCAAAGTATTTCAAGGTTTACAGACCTATAGGTCTGAAGACTGGTAATTTCAGTGATGGAAACTTTAGAAATATGACGAGAAAAAAAGCAGGAAAGATAAATTTTTATCCAGTGTCTTTCAGAGAGTGACCTTTTGTCTGCGAGTGTCTGGACATTCAGTGTTTCATATATACATAGGTTTCATGTTCTGGATTTATCAGAAAAATTTTAAACAGATAAAGATTTCAAGATAAGAAAAAAGGCAGATTGTCAAATTAAGGGAGCTCGCTACTCAAAATACAGCATGGTGTTTTTAAATAATAGTGAGTTAGGAAAATGTACATAAATACCCTACTATATATGAATTTACACTCATGTTGGAAACCTATGTGAATTTTTAGGGAAATGTAGGAAGATAGGCACACTCAGACTTAATGCTCTCATTCTTCACTGTGTACTTACCAAGTTCAGTGTCAAATGCATTCTAATAATTCCCTGGAGGGAAATTTCAGTGTCAGGTTGTACATACACATGATTTATTTTCTGCTCTTTCCAATTCAGTGTAACACTAGGTGATTACCACCACTTTAAGGCATATGAGATATATGCTGTATTTTTATCTTTTTGTGAAAAGTTTTATTGTGTTTTCTTATGAAAAAACTATACATATTAATTAATGAAAAAATAAGATAATGGAGACAAGATTACCTTTTATTCTACCTACCAGAGGGAAAAAAATGCTGTTAAAGATTCACACGGAGGCCTGGCGTGCTGCAATTCATGGGGTCGCGAGTCGGATACGACTGAGTGACTGAACTGAACTGAAGTGAACTGACTGAAAGATTCACTGCCTGTTTCCAGGCACTTTCATGTAATTTTTTCTTTAAAAAATAAGAGTTACACAAAATATTTTATTCTTTAGAATATAGGAGGAACAACTATCCATGATAACATTTTTGAAAATTTTATGGTGTTCTTTTATAGGGATTACCATGATCTATTTAATTAATCCCCTATTGCTTGACATTTAAAATCTTTCAATTTTTTTGAAAGTACAAGTAGCACTATAATGAATTGTAATTAAATCTTTCCACACAGTCTTTATTATAGTCTCAGAGTAAACTTATCAATCTAAAATTACTGAGTCAAAGGGCATGATTACTTTTAAAGATTTTGATATATATATTACTAAGTTTTCTTCCCCAGATATTCTCATTTACACTCTCATAGTATGAGTATTATTGCTCTGTTTTAACCCACATTCACAAAAAAACATCTTCATGTGTTGAATAGACAAAAATGTTGCTTTTCTCTCTGTGGGTCTTTAACAAAAACAACAACAATAAAAATATACCGGTCTTTTGCTGTATATTGTGGTATGTTTCCATGTTATAATTTGTCTTAAGTTTATGAGCTTTTAAAAGAATAGATTGTCAAATGTATTTGGTTTTTTCCCTGAAAAAAATAAAAGCAAGGCTTCAGTATGGCTAAGGAAATGAGAGTGCTGAATCCTAGCCACTAGGCCACCAGAAACCAGGGAGAAGGCCGTGGCCCCTCAGTTGTGTAGAAATGAATTTCCAAGTAGAGACAGACAGCAGTGAAGCAAGGAGTGTTTATTAGGGAAAAAGAGTACAGTATATGTAGACACATGGGCGTGCTCAGAGAGTTGTGCCCTCTGGTAGTTTGAATCACTTTTATGGGGCATTTCTTCTGGGTTTCCTTTGGCCAGTCGCCCTGCTTTGCCTGGTCCTGAGTGTATTAGGTGTGTCTCAGGGTCCTCTCATGTGTGCGTGTCCATCTCTTACTAGCCAAGGTGGATTCCAGCAAAGAGGCCTGTGGGTAGTCGACATCACTTGTTATGGGGTGGCGCCCCCCTCCCGTTTTGACCTCCAGGGAGCCTCTCTGCGCATGTGAAGTTGCAGAGGTCTCCTTGACTTTGCAAATAAGGAATATGTGGTGTTTTGTCTCTTAAGCTGGCAGGGCCTGGCCTCCTCCGTTATCCTGCTTTCATGGAGTTTCTGTCTACAGGGGAGAAACTGTTCAGCCTGGGGCCATCTATCTCCTGCCTCAGTGTCATGTCTGGAAAATATACACACATATTCTGCAGCCCAAGTTTATATGGCAACTGACCTATATTTTCTTCTAATATCTTTGTGGTTTAATTTTTAACAAATCCTTAATTTTTGGGGGGAGTGGGGGAGAAGTAACAGGTAAACATGTTATTATTTCTATTCCTTAAACGTTTATCCAGTTGCCTCAACACAATTATTGAATAAACCATCCTGTTCCCACTTACTTATGCTTTGTAGAGTTATAAAAGTAGTTCAGGTATTTAAAAATTTGCATTGTGTTCTATAAAAAGTGCTGATCTAAACATTTAGGAATCCTTCTGTGACTGTAGTAAAAATGCAGGATTAATGTTGGATCAAGTCTCTTAGTGTCTCTTATTAAAAAACAATCCTTTATAAAGTGAAGATGTGGGGCAAAATTATGATTTGACTTACATACAGAATCCCTTTTCCAGTAACGCTATTCAGACTGAGGTCTTAACATTAATTATTCTACCTGCAGGTGAAGTGGACCATCCAGATCTGCTGTCCTCATTCATGACATGCTCATTCACTAACCCTTTACAAAGGCTGTGCCCTCTGCTTGCAGTGTGACCTTTCTCCCTCCTTTCCTTTCTGCTTGGAAAGCTCTTATTTTCTTCCAGGGCTCCCACCCAGTGTAATGTCTCCTATGAGGAATCTCCTAGGCAAAATTAGTTGCTTGTTTCTCTCAGGGACCATAACATGTGAAGAGACATCTTCTCCTTGCACTGTGAGCTCTCTCAAGGCTGTGTCTGCAGCTTATCTTTGCATCTTTCCCTGGTGCCAATCAGTAGTGACTGGTTTACAGCAGATGCTCGTAAATGTTAGCTGTGTGTGCACATATGAGTGAATCCCCAAGCCATGGCTTACAGACATCTGGTTCCACCACATCTGCTGCAGGGCAGAAACAAAACTGAATCTGTACACCGGCTCTTGACAGCAGAGTTGTTATTTTATACTCTTTCATTGGAAACTCTTGCTTTTTTGTTGTTATCGTCAGTGAGTCCGCATCAGAGCAATTATCCCTGACTGAGTAACTTCAATAGAATAGTCTGTAGTCTCTAGAAACCACAAGGAGAAAGCTGGAGATCGGAGAAGACTCTTCCCAGGAAGAAAGTAGATGGTACAATATTTAGTTTAGACCCTGTAGAGACATTCACAGTGAAGTTTAAATTTAAACCTGAGATGACCAACTTATTCAGGGAAGGTCGGAAGAATTAAGAAGTTTACATTCTTAATGGAGAAAAGAGAAAGTGAACTTTTCCTTGATCTTATATCATAACAGGAAAAACATTTCATTAACCAAAAGCTCCAAACAATTTGCAGGAGTTGGAAAAAAAAAAAAAAAGTTGACTGAAAGTACCAAGTGTTTGATTGACACTTTGATATACATAATGCTCTATTTCATTTTCTTTGTTTTTGTGTGGTTTAAAAGTGACCATGGCTTCTATAACTGTAATGATTCTGTTGTTTAATTCAATAAGTATGTACCAGTCATATTCTCTGTGCTGAGTGATATTCTGGAAACAATAGACATGTATTTGATAGGGAAATTTTGAGATTAAAAGAACAAGACCCACTACTCCATTTTCTAGAATTCCATGTATCCATGGCTCTCTGGCACCTATTCATTTTCCCACCTTGAAAAATTTCAGCTGAAGGATTACTCAGAGAAGCATTGCAAATAAATTTGAGGGAGCAGTAGGTTCCTAGGGAGTTGTTAGGGACATGGCATACTCTTTCATTAAAAGGCAGTATGAAATGTTACTTCCTTCTGATTTGAAAATATTGGCTGCAGAGGTGTTTAAAATTTCATTATGAAGTTGGTTTCAGTGTTTATTTGTTTTTTCTGCTGTGGTTATGTGTGGAGAGAAGAATGTGGAAAAAAGAGAGACTGGTTAAAAATATGTTTAAGCTGATTCAAAGGCTAGGAAGATGAGTTGAGTTTGTCCTCGAGCTTTGTTTTCAGCAGTAAATATGGCAAACACACCAGATGTGTCCAAACTGGAGTGATGCTGATGTGGTTCCTGTCAAGTTAAAGCTTGACAGTCCTTGCAATGTATCAGGTCCTCCGGGAGGATAAGAGAAAGGAGGACACGGAAGGTCTGACACGTGGCAGAATAGTTAAAATTGGGCTGCAAATGGCAGAATAAGCTAAGTGCTGTAACAGAGTGCTGTTGAACCTCTGTTAGTAAAGTGAGGGAGATAACATATGCCAGTTTGGGGCAATCAGGAAAGGTGCCATGGAGGTGATGGTGTTTGATATGGACATTGGTAAATTAGGCAATGTTTACAGTGGCAGATTTGATTTTCTGTATCACTTTAGAAGTTCTGTTCTTCTAATTCACATCTCTGCTGTCACTGTAATCATAAGCTCTTCTTGCAGAGCAGCTGGTAATTAGTCTTGTTGGAGTATGGTATATGTTTAGGGAGTTGTGGATTGGCTGCGCGGAAGTAGGAAAGATTCCCGGGGATTTACAATTCCAGGCAGGAAGCTCCGTACTTTAGTATTCAGTGGGGAATCTTTGAAGGTTTGAGCAGAGCATTGCAGTGACTGCATATGTGCTTCATTAATTGTAACCTGGCAGCATGGAGTAGTGTGAACTCATTTTCAGTTACCAGGGCAGATAACAGTGAAGAGACTGTCACTGTTGTCCATTTAGAATGTAATGAAACCATAGAACAAGCAAGATCAAAGGACTCAGGCAGAGAGTTCTCAGACACTGAAAGATAATTAATAAAAGGAAAAATTGATAATTGGACTTTATCAGAATTAAGCATTTGCTATGTGCAAAATCCTGTTAAGAAGAATAAAAGGCACACTACAAAATGGGAGAAAATATTTGCAAACCACATATCTGTTAAAGGACCGTATCCACAATATATGAGGAACTCAATAGTTAAACCCAAACCAATCCATTTTGCAAATGGGTGAAAGCTATGGTTTTTCCAGTAGTCATGTATGGATGTGAGAGTTGGACCATAATGAAGACTGAGCACCAAAGAATCAATTACTTTTGAATTGCAGTGCTAGGGAGGACTCTTGAGAGTCCTTTGGACAACAAGGAGATAAAGTCAGTCAGTTCTAAAGGAAATGAACCCTGAGTATTCATTGGAAGGACTGATGCTGAAGCTCCAATACTTTGTCCACCTGATGTGAAGAGCCAATTCGTTGGAAAAGATCCTGATGCTGGGAAAGATTGAGGGCAGGAGGAGAAGGGGGTGACAGAGAATGAGATGGTTAGATGGCATCACCAACTCAATGGGCATGAGTGTGAGCAAACTCAGGGAGATAGTGAAGGATAGAGAAGCCTGGCATGCAGCAGTTCATGGGGTCACAAAGAGTCGAACACAGCTTAGCACCCGAACCACAACAGATGACATAAACAGACATTTATTGAAGAGAATATTCAGATGGTAAATAAGCACATGAAAAGATGGTCAGCATCATTAGCATCCAAGTCTCTTGTGTCTCCTGCCTTGACAGGTGGATTCTTTACTACTGAGCCATCTGGGAAGCCCTTATTAGATGTTAGTTCAGTTCAGTCCCTCAGTCGTGTCTGACTCTTTGCGACCCCATGAATTGCAGCACGCCAGGCCTCCCTGTCCATTACCAACTCCTGGAGTTCACCCAAACTCATATCCATCAAGTCGGTGATGCCATCAGCCATCTCATCCTCTGTCATCCCCTTCTCCTCCTGCCCCAATCCCTCCTAGCATTAGACATTCAGTTCAGTTCAGTTCAGTCGCTCAGTCCTGTCCGACTCTTTGCGACCCCATGAATTGCAGCACGCCAGGCCTCCCTGTCCATTACCAACTCCTGGAGTTCACCCAGACTCATGTCCATCGAGTCAGTGATGCCATCCAGCCATCTCATTCTCTGTCGTCCCACTCTCCTCCTGCCCCCAATCCCTCCCAGCATCAGAGTATTTTCCAATGAGTCAACTCTTTGCATGAGGTGGCCAAAGTACTGGACTTTCAGCTTTAGCATCATTGCTTCCAAGAAATCCCAGGGCTGATCTTCAGAATGGACTGGTTGGATCTCCTTGCAGTCCAAGGGACTCTCAAGAGTCTTCTCCAATGCCACAGTTAAAAGCCTCAATTCTTCGGCGCTGAGCCTTCTTCACAGTCCAACTCTCACATCCATACATGACCATAGGAAAAACCATACCTTGACTAGACGAACCTTTGTTGGCAAAGTAATGTCTCTGCTTTTGAATATGCTATCTAGGTTGGTCATAACTTTCCAACCAAGGAGTAAGCATCTTTTAATTTCATGGCTGCAGTCACCATCTGCACTGATTTTGGAGCCCAGAAAAATAAAGTCTGACACTATTTCCACTATTTACCCATCTATTTGCCATGAAGTGATGGGACCAGATGCCATGATCTTTGTTTTCTGAATGCTGAGCTTTAAGCCAACTTTTTCACTCCCCACTTTCACTTTCATCAAGAGGCTTTTTAGTTCCTCTTCAGTTTCTGCCATAAGGGTGGTGTCATCTGCATATCTGAGGTTATTGATATTTCTCCCGGCAATCTTGATTCCAGCTTGTGCTTCTTCAAGTCCAGTGTTTCTCATGATGTACTCTGCATAGAAGGTAAATAAGCAGGGTGACAATATACAGCCTTGACGTACTCCTTTTATTTGGAGCCAGTCTGTTGTTCCATGTCCAGTTCTAACTGTTGCTTCCTGACCTGCGTACAAATTTCTCAAGAGGCAGATCAGGTGGTCTGGTATTCCCATCTCTTTCAGAATTTTCCACAGTTGATTGTGATCCACACAGTCAAAGGCTTTGGCATAGTCAGTAGAGCAGAAGTAGATGTTTTTCTGGAACTCTCTTGCTTTTTCCATGATCCAGCAGATGTTGGCAATTTGATCTCTGGTTCCTCTGCCTTTTCTAAAACCAGCTTGAACAACTGGAAGTTCACGGTTCACATATTGCTGAAGCCTGGCTTGGAGAATTTTGAGCATTACTTTACTAGCGTGTGAGATGAGTGCAATTGTGCGGTAGTTTGAGCATTCTTTGGCATTGCCTTTCTTTGGGATTGGAAAGAAAACTGACCTTTTCCAGTCCTGTGGCCACTGCTGAGTTTTCCAAATTTGCTGGCATATTGAGTGCAGCACTTTCACAGCATCATCTTTCAGGATTTGAAATAGCTCAAATGGAATTCCATCACCTCCACTAGATTTGTTCGTAATGATGCTTTCTAAGCCTCACTTGACTTCACATTCCAGGATGTCTGGCTCTAGGTGAGTGATCACACCATCCTGATTATCTGGGTCATGAAGATCTTTTTTGTACAGTTCTTCTGTGTATTCTTGCCATCTCTTCTTAATATCTTCTGCTTCTGTTAGGTTCATCCCATTTCTGTCCTTTATCGAGCCCATCTTTGCATGAAATGTTCCCTTGTTATCTCTAGTTTTCTTGAAAAGATCCCTAGTCTTTCCCATCCTGTTGTTTTCCTCTATTTCTTTGCATTGATCGCTGAAGAAGGCTTTCTTATCTCTTCTTGCTATTCCTTGGAACTCTGCATTCAGATGCTTCTATCTTTCCTTTTCTCCTTTGCTTTTTGCTTCTCTTCTTTTCACAGCTATTTGTAAGGCCTCCCCAGACAGCCATTTTGCTTTTTTGCATTTCTTTTCCATGGGGATGGTCTTGATCTCTGTCTTCTGTACAATGTCACGAACCTTCATCCATAGTTCATCAGGCACTCTATCTATCAGATCTAGTCCCTTAAATCTATTTCTCACTTCCACTGTATAATCATAAGGGATTTAGGTCATACCTGAATGGTCTAATGGATTTCCCTACTTTCTTCAATTTAAGTCCAAATTTGGCAATAAGAAGTTCATGATCTGAGCCACAGTCAGCTCCTGGTCTTGTTTTTGCTGACTGTATACAGCTTCTCCATCTTTTGCTGCAAAGAATATAATCAATCTGATTTTGGTGTTGACCATCTGGTGATGTCCATGTATAGAGTCTTCTCTTGTGTTGTTGGAAGAGGGTGTTTGCTATGACCAGTGCATTTTCTTGGCAAAACTCTATTAGTCTTTGCTCTGCTTCATTCTGTATTCATTAGACATTAGGAAAGTGCAAATTAAACCCACAATGAGATACTACTACACTATGAGTATGTGGAGAAACTGGATTATTTTTCCATTGTTGATATGAATGTTAAATATCACAATCACTATGGAAAAGAATTTGGTAGTTTCCTATAAAACTATATACGTAATTACTATCCTCCTGAAAGTTCAGGAAAATTATGTTTACATTAAAATGAACAACAGAAATATATGGAGATCGAATTCCATGCAGACTTACTCTAAGAGGAAAAGGCAGACTAACATCTCTGCCAACAGTGAAAGCATACTATAGAAGTGTGTTCCAAAAATATGTAAGATTAATTTGCAGGACAAATTAACAATTAGGAACATTATACAGGACATGAAATAATAATATAAATCAGAATTAGAAAAGTTTAGAAATGAAAATGAAAAAATTCAGGGAGCAATCAGAAATAAAATAATTTAAAAGTTACTGATTTTAGAAATGAAGACTGAAGAGAAGGGAAAAAATTATATCAAATAAAGAAGAAAAGATGGAAAGTTTTTAAATATAAGAGGGAATAGAAAACAGATTAAAGAATTCAAAGGAAAATTGCAAGCATAAGTAAAGAAGATCCAACATATGCATAAAAATCTCTGAAGAAGATATCAGAGCAAAGAAACAAATACAAAAATTACAGTTGAGAAAATTTTGCTGAGATAATTGAAAATACATACTGAAAGAGAAAACTTTATACCTGAAAATACTGACCTAGAATGGCCAGCATAAGGCAGTTTCTAGTAAAAATTACTGACCTTTAAAGAAAGAGAAAAACTCTAGAATTGAGCAACATTATTATAGTACCTGTTAAGGGAAAGAAAGTCTGATTGTCATTAGACTTTTTGACAGTAATGCTGCATGCTAGAAGAAAATGAAGTAACATTAAAGATATTCAGAGAAAAAAAATGTGAGATGAGAATTATATATCCAGAAAAGCTGACCCTCAAAAATATAAAAGACAATGATTGGCACACAAAAATCCAGGGAATACTGTTTCAGCAAGCCCTTCCTAAGATACCACTAGAGAATGATTTTGGACAACCAAAATGACTAGAGAGACATCAATATAGGACTGGTAGGGAGCACGTGGTAGTTATTAAATGAGAGCTAATAGGGAGACAGGGATCAAGACCATCCCCATGGAAAAGAAATGCAAAAAAGCAAAATGGCTGTCTGGGGAGGCCTTACAAATAGCTGTGAAAAGAAGAGAAGCAAAAAGCAAAGGAGAAAAGGAAAGATAGAAGCATCTGAATGCAGAGTTCCAAGGAATAGCAAGAAGAGATAAGAAAGCCTTCCTCAGTGATCAATGCAAAGAAATAGAGGAAAACAACAGAATGGGAAAGACTAGAGATCTCTTCAAGAAAATTAGAGATACCAAGGGAACATTTCATGCAAAGATGGGCTCGATAAAGGACAGAAATGGAATGGACCTAACAGAAGCAGATGATATTAAGAAGAGGTGGCAAGAATACACAGAAGAACTGTATAAAAAAGATCTTCATGACCCAGATAATCAGGATGGTGTGATCACTCACCTAGAGCCAGACATCCTGGAATGTGAAGTCAAGTGGGCCTTAGAAAGCATCACTATGAACAAAGCTAGTGGAGGTGATGGAATTCCATTTGAGCTATTTCAAATCCTGAAAGATGATGCTGTGAAAGTGCTGCACTCAATATGCCAGCAAATTTGGAAAACTCAGCAGTGGCCACAGGACTAGAAAAGGTCAGTTTTCCTTCCAATCCCAAAGAAAGGCAATGCCAAAGAATGCTCAAACTACCACACAATTGCACTCATCTCACAGGCTAGTAAAGTAATGCTCAAAATTCTCCAAGCCAGGCTTCAGCAATATATGAATTGTGAACTTCCTGATATTCAAGCTGGTTTTAGAAAAGGCAGAGGAACCAGAGATCAAATTGCCAACATCTGCTGGATCATGGAAAAAGCAAGAGAGTTCCAGAAAAACATCTATTTCTGTTTTATTGACTGTGCCAAAGCCTTTGACTGTGTGGATCACAATAAACTGTGGAAAATTCTGAAAGAGATGGGAATACCAGGCCACCTGATCTGCCTCTTGAGAAATCTGTATGCAGGTCAGGAAGCAACAGTTAGAACTGGACATGGAACAACAGACTGGTTATCACCCTGCTTACTTAACTTATATGCAGAGTACATCATAGGAAACGCTGGGCTGGAAGAAGCACAAGCTGGAATCAAGATTGCCGGGAGGAATATCAATAACCTCAGTATGCAGATGACACCACCCTTATGGCAGAAACTGAAGAGGAACTAAAAAGCCTCTTGATAAAGATGAAAGAGGAGAGTGAAAAAACTGGCTTAAAACTCAACATTCAGAAAATGCAGATCATGGCATCTGGTCCCATCACTTCATGGGAAATAGATGGGGAAACAGTGGAAACACTGTCAGACTTAAACTTTTTGGGCTCCAAAATCAGTGCAGATGGTGACTGCAGCCATGAAATTAAAAGACGCTTACTCCTTGAAGGAACACTTATGACCAACCTAGATAGCATATTGAAAAGCAGAGACATTACTTTGCCAACAAAGGTCCATCTAGTCAAGGCTATGGTTTTTCCAGTGGTCATGTATGGATGTGAGAGTTGGACTGTGAAGAAAGCTGAGCACCGAAGAATTGATGCCTTTGAACTGTGGTGCTGGAGAAGACTCTTGCGAGTCCCTTGGACTGCAAGGAGATCCAACCAGTCCATTCTGAAGGAGATCAACCCTGGGATTTCTTTGGAAGGAATGATGCTAAAGCTGAAACTCCAATACTTTGGCCACCTCATGCAAAGAGTTGACTCTTTGGAAAAGACTCTGATGCTGGGAGGGATTGGGGGCAGGAGGAGAAGGGGATGCCAGAGAATGAGATGGCTGGATGGCATCACTGACTCGATGGACATGAGTCTGAGTGAACTCCAGGAGTTGGTGATGGATATGAGGCCTGGCTTGCTGCAGTTCATGGGGTCGCAAAGTGTCGGACACGACTGAGCAACTGAACTGAACTGAATAGGGAATAATATATTGTATAAGGACTGTATGATTTGACAGTGTAGACTTAGCATATTAAAAAAACAAAATGTAGAGGGAGGGAAGCACATTTACAAATCTAAACCAAAATTAAACCAAGGCAACAATAAAACAATTAGAAACCTATTTTAGTAATCATAGTTGGTGCTGATAGTATTCATATTGTTAGTCTGAAACTGATGTCTTAAAAGACCCTTTTCTTTGTCTTCTGTCTCTCACATATGGCAGTTTCCCCAGTTCTTAACTCTAAAACTATCTCTAAATCCCTTTCTTCCTTCTTCTGATTTTTCTGCTCTCTTCATTTCTTTTCTATCAACCTTAACCTGTTTTTAACCTGAATCAATCAATCCATTTTCAGTTTTTCTTCACTCTCATTACTCCAGCAAGCAAAAGCTGAAAATCTAATCTTTCAAATGGAAAATTCACCTTACCAGGTAGAAGAGAGGAAGAAACCATGACTATCTCACTTATTACTATTGTGTTGTATTCCCTAGGAAATTGTTTTATTCAGCATTGATGCCTAATTTTATTTATTTAAATTTAAATTTATTTAATTGGAGGCTAATTACTTTACAATATTGTATTGATTTTGCCATACATCAGCATGAATCCACCACGGGTGTACATGTGTTCCCCATCCTGAACCCCCCTCCCACCTCCCTCCCTGTACCATCCCTCCAGGTCATCCCAGTGCACCAGCCCCAAGCATCCTGTATCCTGCATTGAACCTGGACTGGAAATTCATTTCTTATATGATATTATACATATTTCAGTGCCATTCCCCCAAATCATCCCACCCTCTCCCTCTCCCACAGAGTCCAAAAGACTGTTTATACATCTGTGTCTCTTTTGCTGTCTCACATACAGGGTTATCATTATCATCTTTCTAAATTCCATATATATGCGTTAGTATACTGTATTGGTGTTTTTCTTTCTGGCTTACTTCACTCTGTATAATAGGCTCCAGTTTCAACCACCTCATTAGAACTGATTCAAATGCATTCTTTTTAATGGCTGAGTAGTACTCCATTGTGTATATGTACCACAGCTTTCTTCTGCTGATGGACATCTAGATTGCTTCCATGTCCTGGCTATTATAAACAGTGCTGTGATGAACATTGGGGTACACGTGTCTCTTTCAATTCTGGTTTCCTTGGTGTGTATGCTCAGCAGTGGGATTGCTGGGTCATACAGCAGTTCTATTTCCAGTTTTTAAAGGAATTTCCACACTGTTCTCCATAGTGGCTCTACGAGTTTGCATTCCCAGCAGCAGTATAAGAGGATTCCCTTTTCTCCACACCCTCTCCAGCATTTATTGCTTATAGACTTTTGGATAACAGCCATTCTGACTGGCGTGAAATGGTACCTCATTGTGGTTTTGATTTGCATTTCTCTGATAATGAGTGATGTTGAGCATCTTTTCATGTGTTAGCCATCTGTATGTCTTCTTTGGAGAAATGTCTATTTAGTTCTTTGGCCCATTTTTTGATTAGGTCGTTTATTTTTCTGGAATTGAGTTGCAGGAGTTGCTTGTATATTTTTGAGATTAGCTGTTTGTCTGTTGCTTCATTTGCTATTATTTTCTCCCATTCTGAAGGCTGTCTTTTCACCTTGCTTATAGTTTCCTTTGTTGTGCAGAACCTTTTAAGTTTAATTAGTTCCTATTTGTTTATTTTTGCTTTTATTTCCAATAATCAATGTAGTACACCATGTTAACAAATTGAAAAATAAAAACCATATGATTATCTCAATAGATGCAGAGAAAGCCTCTGACAAAATTCAGTATCCGTTTATGATAAAAATTCTCCAGAAAGCAGGAATAAAAGGCACAAACCTCAACATAATAAAAGCTATATATGACAAACCCATAGCAAACATCCTCAATGGTGAAAAATTGAAAGCATTTCCCCTAAAGTCAGGAACAAGACAAGGGTGCCCACGTTCACCACTACTATTCAACATAGTTTTGGAAGTTTTGGCCACAGCAATCTGAGCAGAAAAAGGAATCCACATTGGAAAAGAAGAAGTAAAACTCACTGTTTGCAGATGACATGATTCTCTACATAGAAAACCCTTAAGACTCCACCAGAAAATTACTAGAGCTAATGAGTGAATATAGGAAAGTTGCAGGATATAAAATCAACACACAGAAATCCCTTGCATTCCTATACACTAATAATGAGAAAATAGAGAAATTAAGGAAACAATTCCATTCACCATTGCAGTGAAAAGAATAAAATATTTAGGAATATATTACCTAAAGAAACTAAAGACCTACATATAGAAAACTATAAAACACTGGTGAAAGAAATCAAAGAGGACACTGATAGATGGAGAAATATACCATGTTCATGGATCGGAAGAATCAATATAGTGAAAATGAGTATACTACCCAAAGCAATCTATAGATTCAATGCAATCCCTATCAAGCTACCAACAAGTATTCTTCACAGACCTAGAACAAATAATTTCAAAATTTGTATGGAAATACAAAAAATCTCAAATAGCCAAAGCAATCTTGAGAAAGAAGAATGGAACTGGAGGAATCAACCTGCCTGACTTCAGGCTCTACTACAAAAGCACAGTCATCAAGACAGTATGGTACTGGCACAAAGACAGAAATATAGATCAATGGAATAAAATAGAAAGCCCAGAGATAAACCCATGCACCTATGGACACCTTATCTTTGACAAAGGAGGCAAGAATATACAATGGAGAAAAGACAATCTCTTTAACAAGTGGTGCTGGGAAAACTGGTCAACCACTTGTAAAAGAATGAAACTAGAACACTTTCTAACACCATACACAAAAATAAACTCAAAATGGATTAAAGATCTCAACGTAAGACCAGAAACTATAAAACTCCTAGAGGAGAACATAGGCAAAACACTCTCTGACATAAATCGCAGCAGGATCCTCTATGACCCACCTCCCAGAATATTGGAAATAAAAGCAAAAAAACAAATGATGCCCAATTTTAATATTAGATTTTTTTAGAGTCTATAATCCTGTCCTTTTTTCCTTACACTATTTTTCCATAGTTAAATTATATAGTTGTCTATATACTTTATTCCATATATGCAAGTGCTGCCTATACAGTCTTTTATTTTTTAGTTATTTGTTTCCAGGAGACATTCCTTAGATGGACAAACTTCCTAGTTCTTGATAGGGTTACTTAGCAAAGAATTGACATAATGCCATATTATTAGGTCATGAGTACTCTTCAGTCTGGGAATTTATGTATAAAAATACATCTTAGAATATCTGTTCTAGACCATGTCAAATACCTAATATTCTTGATCAACTAGTGTTTTAGCTTTCTTGTAGAGACAACTTTTGCATTTGTATAAGCTGAAAGGTTATGGCTGCAATACAGGAGACCCTGGTTTGATTCCTGGGTCGGGAAGATCTGCTCGAGAAGGGATAGGCTACCCACCCCAGTATTCTTGGGCTTCCCTTGTGGCTCAGCTGGTAAAGAATCCACCTGCAATTAGGGAGATCTGGGTTCTATCCCTGGGTTGGGAAAGTCCCCTGGAGAAGGGAAAGGCTACCCACTCCAGTATTCTGGCCTGGAGAATTCCATGGACTATATAGTCCATGAGGTCGCAGAGTCAGACACGACTAAGCGACTTTCACTTTCACAAGCTGAAAGGATTGGAGGTATATATGTGGAAAGGTAGAGAAATATTGGTTAAGAGAGGCAAAGACAATTCTCTTGATGTTTCCCGGTGGCACTTTCCCTGTTTCCTTGTATGCACTTGTAAAATGGCTGGATCCTGAATTTCTTTCTGAACCTTTGCAGTTTTTGTCAGATAAGGCTAAGGTGGAGAATAGAGGATTCTCCACCTGGAGAGGATTATCCATCTGAATTCATTGTCTCTGTGGATTTCTTCTGAGAGTCCTCTGGTAGAACAAGTGGCCTTCCTCAAGGAGGAAACAAGGCTCCGGGCTTTGCTAAAGTCAGCTAAAGTTTGTGCACATGAACTTACTCCGCTTATTACTCTGCTGCTACCAAGAGATCAGGCATTGCCCTTTGAAGAAGTAGCAAAGAGGGTCGCTGATGAAAGCAAAGTTCAAAAGCCGAATGATAGTGAATACACAGAAGTAGCCAGCCTTCCATGCTACTGAAAAGGTGAAATGCAGTGTTTGTAAAGGGAGTCAGAGTGCTCTGCAAGTGTAGTTATTTTTACTAGTAATAACAGCTCGATAGAAAGATAGATGTCCTGTTCAGGATAGACTGGAAATGATTTCCCTCACCACCCTTACTTTTCACTGATAGAATTTTTCCCAGTCTTAGATTTGTATGTATTCCTCAACAATATTTACATATTTCTTCATTTTTCTAATATAGATTTTAAAAGACACAATTCTCTATTAATATACTCTTCCCTAAAATAGCTGCATTTTAATCTCGATCATATTAGTTGGCAGAAATAATGTAGAATGTTTGTTTTCTGTATAACATAGTCAGAGGGCAAGAAAGGAAATAAACACAAGAAGATATAAGATTAGCAAATAAAAACATGATAAAACATTCATTTCCATGAATTATGTTTAAAATGAGAATTAAAATGATTATATTGAGTGCAGGAATTCTTAAATTCTTATGTTGAATGAATGAGGTACCAATTAATATCTATCTAATAAATGAACAAACAAATGGAATGGTAATCCTCCCCAAGAATGAGCATGTGGTAATTACACTAGTAGTTACATGCCAACTGCATTAACAGTGGTAGTGTGCACTTTGTTTGATTGGTTTTTACCAATTGAAAATAGCTTTCTTGGTTTTTTGTTTTTTTTTTTTTAATAAAAAGTACAGCTCACACAGAAAATTCAAGTAAGGGAGAACTTAATCAGGGGAAAAGTAAAAATGTTCCCACATCTCTCTATTCAGAGGAAACCACTGATGATGCATGCCTATATGTCTTTGGTGTATGTCTTTTAGGACAGCTTTCTCCGAAGACAAACTTAAGGTTAAGTTGTTACAATAATATTATACATGCTGTTCTGCAATCTTAACATGAAGGTACCTTGTTTGATTTAACCAACCATGTAAGTGACAGGCTCTTAGCTTCTTTACGTTGCATACCTGTAACAAACAGCTCTAAAATGAACTTCTTGAATATACGTTTATCCACACTTGAGAAAGTCATGCTGGAAGAAATTATATTATGAGTAAAATATCTGACAGAGTATATAGGTTTTAAATTTTGAAACATATGGGCAGGCTGTACTTCAGGAGCATAGAAATTTATATTCTTAAATTGCTGCCATCCACTGTTTTCTCATACCCTTGCCAATATTTGATATTGTCAGTTGATATTTTTAAAAACTTAACAGAGAGACATAAAAAGTTTGATCTTATTGTTTTATCATATATTTCAATTTTATTATTTCTGAGGTCCTTTTTTTCCCACTTTTTTAGCAACAGCATTTTTCTAGTTACCAGTTGTTTATTAATCCTTCTTACTGAATTTTCAGTAGGTCACTTTTTTTTTTTTTTGCAGCTAATTGTGGATTTGAGTATTAAGTCTTTGTTACATTTTTGAAAGTATTTTCCTTGTTTATCATTGCTTTTTAATTTGGTTTCAAGTATTAACAATTTTTTGCCATTTGTAGGTTTTAAAAATTTTAAATTATCAGTGTTTTCTGAATTCTGTTGCATACTTAAAAAGACATTCTCCATCTATATTTAAACAGAATAGGAAGAGGATGAAGAAAAGAGGTTATATAGATAGACATTTTATAATTTATAAAGGTAGGAAAACAAGCTACTCAATTTATATTCTAATCAAATTACAATGAAGCAAACAATAATAAAAAATGTCTGCACCTATTTGGCTAAGGACTAAGTTAAGTGAAATCGCTCACTCGTGTCCAACTCTTTGTGACCCCACGGACTGTAGCCTACCAGGCTCCTCTGTCCATGGAATTTTCCAGGCAATACTACTGGAGTGGATTGCCATTTCCTTCTCCAGCGGATCTTCCCCACCCAGGAATCAAACCTGGGTCTCCAGCATTGTAGTCAGACACTTTACTGTCTGAGCCACCCAGGAAGTCCTAATCAGATAAAAGTTAAAGCTTTTTACCCATTCTATGGTGGTATGCTATCAGTACATGGAGAAATACTTTCACTGATTCAACAAATATTAAGTACCAGGTACTGGGCTAGGTTTTGATTCAGAGAGAAAAAGATATTGATTACAAAAATAAAGTAAAATTGCCCCTGCCCACGAAGAGTTCACAGACTATAATAGTCATGTAGGGACAAGGGACTGTGGAACCCTTGGCTCCTCATTCCTTCTTCCTTCTCTGTTATTCTGCTTCTAAACCATCAAAGAAATAATTGGTAAATGCTAGAAATCCTGCTTTCTTGAAGGAGTTTGATTAAAAAAAAAAAGAAAGAAAACATTGCTTAAAAGACTCCAAACTGTTCTTGTGTATCTACATTCACGGCAGTCTCTCTGCAGGGAGACACTTATGCCTTTGAGACACTCCCTGTGTCATAACATCTAAACCTGTAGTCATGTTTTATGGCAGGAAAATGTTTTCAAAACATCTGTACTATTTAATCAGCCAAGATGCTTTGTGAAAAATATTTGTGAATGCCTCCATTAGGAGGTGCTCACTTAATTGAAATAGTGCATGAAAGTATTTAAAATATTTTGTCATTTTAACTCTGTGTGTGTGTTTTGAATGTGCACATGCTCATGTGTAGAATTTTATATATAATTATGTTTTTCAGTTAACACGATTATTTAATTTTGTTAAGGAGAATGGAAACCATTAAGAATAGAAACTAAGGTCTACTTTGTAATGAGAGAAATAATAGTCCTTTTTTGTTTTAATAGGATTTTAGAAATTATTTACCTTTGTTATTCAGTCTTCGCAAAAAAAAGCCTGTGAAATAAGAATCACTCTTTTTATTTTACATAATGAAGAAATGTGGTGATTGGGTAATTGAAGTTTCCAGGTTAGTAAATATCAAAGATGAAAACAGAACTGCAAGTTTCATTGCTGTTTCTACCTAGGCCTGTCTACCCAGTAAGGAAAAAAGTTGAGAGCTAGTTCCCAATTATCTGT
The DNA here is from genome assembly GCF_003369695.1 of Bos indicus x Bos taurus. Taxonomy (NCBI): domain Eukaryota; kingdom Metazoa; phylum Chordata; class Mammalia; order Artiodactyla; family Bovidae; genus Bos; species Bos indicus x Bos taurus. The sequence continues at coordinate 41,232,127 of NC_040083.1, forward strand.
GGGTGAATCTAATGAGACTATAGCCCCTTATCACAGGTTCTGCTTGTAGAAACAAATCTCCCTTTTTAATAGTGCTTGCACATTGCAGTAGGAAGAACATGCTTAGGAGTAAAATAACTGGGTTTGAATTCTAATTCTGCCACTTATTGGCTGTGCGTATTTGGACCTAAACTCTTTTCCTGGTATTCAACTAACATTGCCAGTGATAATACATACAGTGCAGATTTGTTGTGCAATCTCTGGCATGTTGTCGGTGCTCCAGAATCACCTAGAAAACCATTACCTGATCTCTCCTGGAATGGTGTCAAGAGATACAAAATGTTTGGGGGAATAAAGAGTTGTAGGGCATGGAATGATGTACACAGTGGCAAGAGATAAGAGTCAGTTTTAAGCCCTGTATTAGCCCGTATGAGAGGAATTATTTTTTGGCCATGGTTGCATTCCTGCTCATGTTCACATATGTCTACATATGCATTATATTATATTAAGATAGAAATGGGGAGCCTTGAAAACAGAAATGTAGGATTGGCTGAATCTTTTTTACAGAGCTCAAAATGAATTTCATAATCCTTTTTTTCCCCCTTCCTTTTATAGCTGATGGCCTCTGTCTTCAGATGCTCACTCAGCGGGGACACTGAATGTTGCTATGTGGGGAAGGAGTCCATCTTGATTACTCTGGGCTACCACAGTGCTTTGCTGAAGTTTGCATCTCATGCTGGTAAGTTTTGTGCCTGTCCCAACTCCCTGACTTCAGTTCAGTTCAGTTACTCAGTTGTGTCTGACTCTTTGCAACCCCATGGACTGCAGCACACCAGGCCTCCCTATCCATCACCAACTCCCAGAGTTTACTTGAACTCATGTCCATTGAGTTGATGATGCCATCCAACCATCTCCTCCTCTGTCATCCCCTTCTCCTCCCACCTTCAATCTTTCCCAGCATCAGGGTCTTTTCTAGTGAGTCAGTTCTGTGGTACATATACACAATGGATTATTACTCAGCCATTAAAAAGAATGCATTTGAATCAGTTCTAATGAGGTGGGTGAAACTGGAGCCTATTATATGAGTGAAGTAAGTCAGAAAGAAAAACACCAATACAGTATACTAACACATATATATGGAATTTAGAAAGATGGTAATGATGATCCTATATGTGAGACAGCAAAAGAGACACAGATGTATAGAACAGTCTTTTGGACCTTGTGGGAGAAGGGGAGGGTGGGATGATTTGAGAGAATAGCATTGAAACATGTGTATTACCATATATGAAATAGATCACCAGTCCAGGTTCAATGCATGAGACAGGGTGCTCAGGGCTGGTATACTGGGATGACCCTGAGGGATGGGATGGGGAGGGAGGTGGGAGGGGGGTTCAGGATGGGGAACACATGTGCACCCATGGTGGATTCATGTCAATGAATGGCAAAACCCAAAAATATTGTAAAGTAATTAGCCTCCAATTAAAATAAATTAATTAAAAAAATAAATGTTCTGTAGAATTTACCTGGGAAGCTATTGTTTGTTGAGAGTTTTTAAATGACTAATTCAGTTTCATTACTGGTAATCAGTCTGTTCATATTTTCTATTTCTTCCTGATTCAGTCTTAGCAAATTGTACATTTCTAGGAATTTATCCATTTCTTGCAGTTGTTCACTTTGCTGAGGTATAATTGTTTGACAGTCCACAGTTCTGATTGGGTTATAGTTGAATCAATTTTCATAAAAATGAGAAATTCCTATTTTTGATCATGAAAATCAGGATGTGGCTTACCTCGGCATGTGAATGTTTCATAATTTCTTGGTACTTTATGAATTTCAGTAATTGAAGGCTTTAATAAATGGAATTTTTCTGAGTCATGTGATCAGACATAACCAAGTTAAAAGCAAACTATGATTTTGGCTTTCTATACTATAAACATTTAACATATTATCTCATCTCATATACCATTCACTTAAGGGAGAATTTAATCAGATCATCTTACTGATGAGGAAACTGAGATTCAGAGAAAATATGGTCACTTGCTCAAGGTAATATGACAATAATTAACTGACCAAGAATTTGAATCTAGAGTTACCTACTCCAGAGCTCATGTACTCTTCCCACACCACAATGCATCCTTCTGTAATGACACACAGTTTTAAGAAAGAAAGAAACCAGTGAAAGAATAAGGTGCAATTGCACAATTGAATGGAAAAACCTCTCCTTTAATGTGTTCACACTTAGAGCACTTAATGCCTGAGGTTATCCATGCTTCAGGAATTCCCTGATGGTCTAGTGGTTAAGACTGCATGCTTGCACTGCCAGGGGTCTGGGGGTTCCATTCCTGGTAAGGAAACTAAGATCCTGCATGCCCCTGAGGCACAGCCAGGGGAAAAAAAAAAGATATCCATGTTTCAAGCTTACTGTACTGTTCAGGGTTGATACCAAAATATGAGCAGGCCTGGAAACTTCAGGTTTTAGGTACTCTTGAAGTTGAAGCTGCCTTCATTTTCTGGATGAAACTTTTCTTTGAATCTTTACATGGCAGTGAAATGGAAATTTTGAGATGCCAATAGACAAAGTGTAAATAATTTGGGATGTATTTTATTCCTATTGCATCCAGTGACCAAGCAGTTTCCATGTACTACTCCCATACAACTTCCACCTCTCTACCTGAATGAGATAATCAAAATAGCCTGGAAAGTTATAAGACCCAGAACCAACATGGCTCACTGAGTGTTGGGGGCCTTGATCCTACACCAGACCCTACAACAGATTCCTGCTGTCATTCTGTTGACTTACCTGACTAGGAAAGATAGTATACAGACCTTTTCTATTACCTTTCTTGAGACAGAAAATTTGGGTTCAATAATTTAAAATACTGAGGTACTTTTAAAACTGTTTATACCAGTGGGGGGGAAGAAAAGGCAAGAGAGTAAGTTCCTAAATAAGGAGCCCTTTAGGTGGGACGAATTCTGTATCATGAATTCTTAGTTGGTTCAGTGTATATTCTGTGTTTTAGGAATGAGCATAAAGACCTGGTCTCACCATGCTTTAGAGCGCTGGCTATAACTTATTAGTCTCATTTAGTATTAGTAGGAAGGGAAAATAATTGTTAACAGGAATTTCTGTTTTGAGAATTTTGCCAGGGATGCCTTATAATAGCTTCCTCTTCTGGAGTTCGTGTGTTTCTTGATCTCTGCTGAAAGTGAATACCAGCACCAAAAGGACTGCAAATGCAGATGTTTGCAAATTGGTGGTCATCCATGGTTTAGTTTAATAGTAGTTTTCAGACTCAATGAATGTCCTTGGGGAGTTGGTTGCCTGTCTGATTTTCCTGGCCCTGGAAACTGAACAAACCAAGCAGCTGATCCCTCATTCTGGATCTGTCAGGGCAGGTTGCAATGCAGACCCGAGTCCACAGCTGCAGGAAGGTAGTGGCAAGTGAGGAAAAAGCTGGCTGTGCCTCGGAGGTCCCAGGTGGCCCAGATCCCAGGTGGCAGTGGGATATTGATTGTCATTTGTCAGCCTGGGTGTTGACAGAAGGCTGTCTACTGGTGTCACTGCCCATCAGATACAATTGCTGAATTTTTGAGATGTGCTGTGCTTTTCTGGAGTAAGAGGATGTGGCGTTTGAAATGTGAGAGTTCTATTTTATATTTAGAAGTGAGTGAGCAGCTGCCAATTATCTGTAACTTGGGTAAGAAAGAAAATCCAACTGTACTGGGGATTGCCCTGTCTTGATAATTAGGTGGAACTATTAAGAAAGAAATGAGCCAATATTCAAATGTCTGTGTGAGGAATAGTTCTTCTTTCCCTTCTTTCCTTCTTCAGAATTGTGACTCAGTGATCTCCAGGCCTGATTCGGTTACATGTTAAATAATCTCCAGTAATCTGAAAGACTACTGTGAAATCCAGTGCGCTTAAATTCATTTTATTTTAGAAGCAGTTCAGTTAAGTTGCTTAGTCGTGTCTGACTCTTTGCGACCCCATGGATACTGAAGCGTGCCCAGCTTTCCTGTCCATCACCAACTCCTGGAGCTTACTTAAACCCATGTCCATTGAGTCAGCGATGCCATCCAACCATCTCATCCTCTGTCGTCCCCTTCTCCTCCCGCCTTCAATCTTTCCCAGCATCAGGGTCTTTTCTAGTGAGTTAGTTCTTCACATCAGATGGCCAAAGTATTGGAGTTTCAGCTTCAGCATCAGTCCTTCCAGTGAATATTCAGGACTGATTTCCTTTAGGATTGACTGGTTGGATCTCCTTGCAGTCCAAGGGACTCGCAAGAGTCTTCTCCGACACCACAGTTCAAAAGCATCGGCACTCAGCTTTCTTTATAGTCCAACTTCCACATCCATACATGACTACTGGAAAAACCATAACTTTGACTAGATGGACCTTAAAAACAGTGGGGATATTTAATAGTGACAGATGTCGACAGAGAAAAAAAATGACATTTTAATTAAATGGAGTTGAGATAATTTCTGTGAAGCACTGTGTATCTACTAGATATGTGCAAGGCTTCCCTGTTCATTCATTCATTTAACAAATATTTATTGAGAGTCTGTTAATGTTCCAAGCACTTGTTTATGTGCCAAAAATGCGGTACTGAGTAAATATAAGTCCTTGAAATTGTATAGCTGACATTTTAAGAGAAGGACACAGGCAATTAGTAAATGAACATACATACATGGTGGATTGTGTGTGATAAATATTGAAAACAAAAATCAGGCAAAGAGGCAACCAATAAGGATTAAGTATGTTTACTGTCTTATAGGTTATTTTGGGGAGAAATCACTGATAAGATGTCTGATGTATAAGCAGGGAGCTGGAAGGGAGGGCCCTTGTATTTATCTGGTGAGACAGACAAGTGAGGAGAACTGCAAGGACCTTGAGGCAGAGTACACTTACAGAATGGCACTCAGAAGAGAGAAGGAGAATGGTGAGCTCAGAGAATTAGAAACCAGTCAGGGGAGACACTGGAAGTCATGGTGAGGATGCTAAGGGATATTGAAAATATCTGAGGTCAGGAAGCAGAGACCCAGCATTGCCAGAGCATTATATAGGTACTTTTTTAGACTTAGAAAGGTATGTGTTTATACTTTCTCTTATTGCCATTCTCACAGCAGCCCTGTAAAGTTGGTATATTTATTATTATTTATTTCCATTGTTAGTGGGCTTCCCTGTGGCTCAGTGGTAAAGAATCCACCCACCAGTGCAGGAGATGCAAGAGACTAGGGTTCGGTCCCTGGGTCGGGAAGATCCCCTGGAGAAGGAAATGGCAACCCACTCCAGTATTCTTGCCTGGAAAATCACATGGACAGAGGAGCCTGGCAGGCTATAGGCCATGAAGAGTCGGACATGACTGAGCTGCTAAACAACATTCCCATTGTTACACAAAGACACTAAGATTCATAGATAGGAAGGAAGTTTCCCAAATGACAGAGAAAATGTAAGACTTATGTTCTTTCAACAATTTCCCATCTGTCCCTGCACTCTTCATGAGTTGACATTTAATCTAGAAAACTCATATCTTTAATTGGGATGATAATACAAACATGGGAAAACCCACTTTTATCAACATTCTACTACATAAGAAAAAGAAAGACACAGGTAAACCTTATCTGGGAGTATTGGAGAACTTCTGAATATCCTTTGAACAGGTTCATTAATTTACAACATTTTTCATGTTTTATCTATCTCTTTATATATGTGTACATATATATAAACACATATTTCTGAATCATTGGAGAGTAACTTGCATATGTCATAGTTCTTTACTCTTTACTTAGATTCAGGAATCTAACATCTATACAATATTTATGTTTATTTTACCATCTACAGCCCATTTTCATAAATTACACCAGTAATGTCCTTTATACAGTACAAGCTGGTGCAGTGGTAAAGAATCCACCTGCCAGTGCAGGAGGTGCAAGAAATTTGGGTTCAATCCCTGGGTGGGAAGATCCCCTGGAATAGGAAATGGCAGCCTACTCCAGTATTCTTGCCTAGAAATTCAATGGACAGAGGAGCCTGGTGGGCTACAGTCCATGGGATTGAAAAGAGTTGTACACAACTGAGTGACTGAGTACACAGACACAGACACACACACAGACACACACAGACACACAGACACACAGACACACACACACACACACACACACACACACACACACACAGTCCTTTAGAGCATTTTTCCCCTTCTCTATTTCTAAATCTGGTCCAGGATCATATATTGCATTCAGTTGTCACTTCTCTTTAGACTCCCTTTGCTGTAACAGTTCCTCAACCTTTCTTTTCATGTCATTGTGTTATTCAGAAAACAGGGGCCAGTTATTTATAGACTATTCCCTAGTTTGAGTTTTTCTGATGTTTCCTCACGGAAAACTTCAGGTTATGCATCCCCTGTCAGTAAACTATGTAAATGTTCTTATTTCCTTCTCAGGATTTCGCATCAGGGAGCACTGAGATCTATCTCCCCCTTTTTGATAATAGAAATTTCAATCACCAGGTCAAGATACTTTTAGTTTCTCCGCTATAAAGTTACTGTGCTTTCCCTGATAGATAGAACTAACAAGCAGTCTCTAGGAAGGCATTTTGAAATTACTCAAATATCCTGTTCCTCGTCAGACAGCTCAAACTTAGTATTCATTTATTATCTATTGCTTAAAGATGGTTTGCTGCTGCTGCTGCTTCTAAGTCGCTTCAGTCATGTCCGACTCTGTGCGACCCCATAGATGGCAGCCCACCAGGCTCCCCCGTCCCTGGGATTCTCCAGGCAAGAACACTGGAGTGGGTTGCCATTTTCCTTCTCCAATGCATGAAAGTGAAAAGTGAAGTCGCTCAGTGGTGTCCAACTCCTAGCTACCCCATGGACTGCAGCCCACCAGGCTCCTCCGTCCATGGGATTTTCCAGGCAAGAGTACTGGAGTGGGGTGCCATTGCCCTCTCCAGGAAAGACAGTTTACTTTATAAAATATATTTGTGGGCAAGATCCTGTGATCTTAGTAAGTCACTTAGTTCTTGTAGGTTTCTTGTGTAGATTCTTAGGATTTTCTGCATAAATGATTATGTATTCTGTGATTAAGACAGAATCTGTGAAAAAAGACAGTTTTACTTTTTTGCTTTCATATATATATATATATGTGTGTGTGCTTTAAAGTTTCTTTTTCTTGCTTATTGCACCAAATAGGATGGCACCCCACTCCAGTACTCTTGCCTGGAAAATCCCATGGGCGGAGGAGCCTGGTAGGCTGCAGTCCATGGGGTCGCTAAGAGTTGAACACAACTGAGCGACTTCACTTTCACTTTTCACTTGCATGCATTGGAGAAGGAAACGGCAACCCACTCCAGTGTTCTTGCCTGGAGAATCCCAGGGACGGGGGAGCCTGGTGGGCTGCCATCTATGGGGTCGCACAGAGTCGGACATGACTGAGGTGACTTAGCAGCAGCAGCAGGACCTCTAGTACTGTGTTGCATAGAAGAAATAAAGAGAGGACATTCTTACCTTGTTTGTCTTCAGGGCTAGCATTTATTAGCTATAGTTCTGTTTCTGTCGATGTCTTATATCAGTTTGAATAAAGTCCATTCTATTTCTAATTTATGAATAATTTTTGTGAAATTCTGTTTCTGACTCTGTGATGATTGCCTCATTATCATGATTTATGATCCTTTCCTTGTGTTGCTAAATTAGATTTGCTAGAATTTTATAAATAATTTTTGTGTCTATATTCCTTGGGCTTCCCTGGTGGCTCAGAGGTTAAAGCGTCTGCCTGCAATGTGGGAGACTCAAGTTCGATCCCTGGGTTGGGAAGATCCCCTGGAGAAGGAAATGGCAACCCACTCCAGTATTCTTGCCTGGAGAATCCCACGGAGAGAGGAGCCTGGTAAATTACAGTCCACGGGGTCGCAAAGAGTTGTACATGACTGAGCAACTTCACGTTCATATTTCTTAGGTGTTGCTTTCTTAATGTTTTAGTTTGATTTGTGTATCAAAGTAATACAGGCCTTATAAAATTCAGGTTAGATTCCCTAATCTGCAGACTTTGTATAGAATTTGGCATTGCTTCTTCCTCAAATGTTTGTTAAAATTAACAACTGAAGCCAAAAGGACCTTAAGTTTTCTTTGAGAGAAGATAGTTAACTACAGAGTCAGTTTATTAATATATATAGGTCTGTTTAATGTATCTGTTGTTTATTGAGTGAATAACATTGAGTGAATAATGTATCTGTTTTTTATAATTGTTTACATCTTTCATGAAATTTGATCCTGTGATTAACTCTTGTCTTTTTAAAATTTGAGTATGATTGCTTTACAGTGTTGTGTTAGCTTCTGTTGTATACAAAGTGAATCAGCTATGTGTACACTTATATCCCCTCCTTGTCGAACCTCCTTCCATTCTCCCCATCTCACCCTTCTAGGTCATCACAGAGAACCAAACTGAGCTTCTTGTGCTCTAGCTAGATGCTTAGATCATTCATTTCAACCCTTTCTCTTTTTTTCCAATATACACATTTTACATTCTACATTTCTTTCTACACACTGCCCTGCTGCTGCTGCTGCTAAGTCCCTTCAGTTGTGTCCGACTCTGTGCGACCCCATAGACGGCAGCCCACCAGGCTCCCCCATCCCTGGGATTCTCCAGGCAAGAACACTGGAGTGGGTTGCCATTTCCTTCTCCAATGCATGCAAGTGAAAAGTGAAAGTGAAGTTGCTCAGTCGTGTCTGACTCTTGGTGACCCCATGGACTGCAGCCTACCAGGCTCCTCCATCCATGGGATTTTCCAGGCAAGAGTACTGGAGTGGGGTGCCAATGCCTTCTCCTAGCTGCATTCAATAAATTTTGTTATGTTCTGTTTTCCTTGTCATATGGTTAAAAATAATTTGTGTTATTTGGTTTTGGGCCTATGGGTTTCTTCTTTGATCTCTGGATTGTTTGGAAGTATATTGTTTAATTTCCAAATATTTGGACACTTCCCTAATAGCTTTAGTGTTCTAGTTGGATTCTTTTGTGGTCTGAGAAGTGGTTTTTATGATTATTAGTGGTTTCAGATTTGTTCAAGTTTGTTTTCTGGTCTACAGTATGGTCCATCTTGGTGAATTTTCAGTATGCATTTGAAAATAATATGTGCTTTGTTATTATTGGGTGGACTGTTGTCTAAATATCAGTTAAGTCAAATTGATCTTTAACAATTCTTAGCCTACTTATTTATTAATTATATAGAGAGGAGAGTTGGAGTGACCAGCTATAACTGGATGCCCCTTTTGCTGTATAAAATTTGAGTATATTCTATTGAGTATATGTGAGATTACATTTCAGATAGTGAATCAAGAAAGCAAAAAGTAAAGATTCAAGTTTCCTGAAAATGTATTTCAATTTTTTCTCATATGAGGAAAACTCAGACCTCGCTTAAACTCAGTTGGAGTGTGGTTTTCCATGCTTTTCTGCTCTCAGTATTTACTACATATTCTCTGGCCCCTGTTTCCTGCTGAACATGTGCACAAAATATGCATACTGCTGAAATATTTACGGATGAAATGACATCATGTCTGTGTTTTACTTTAAAATGTCCAGCTTAGAAAACAAAAATTACATGATAGCAGAAATGAATTAAGATCAATAAAGTCTTAGTACATTTTGAATCTTGATGATAGAAATCTTTATTAATCTGTGTATTTTATATGCTTTTGAAAATCTTCATAATGAAAGTAAAAATATGTGAATAAGTCCATAAAAATATGATTTGGAGCATCAAGAGATATAGACATTTTTCAGGAAACATCTCATTTACCTATACGTTTATCTTCCTGCTGGTCATCTGAGGTATGATTATTGATCATGAGCTTTCAAGCTGCATTCAAATGCCCTCTTCAGATTAGAGTAGCAATGGCAGGAAGCTGAGGTGGCTGAAAAATAGAACTTGAGACCCTTTGTAGTTTGGGCTTTATTGCATAGTTACTGGAAAAACAGAAGGTTATTTATGAATAATACAGGACAATCTGGGCTCAGCAATATTGTTTTTATCAGTCTTCCCCAGTCCCATCTCCCCATTCTTCTTTAAAGTGCCTTTAAATGCTTTAGCACTCTTGAGAGTTATTAAAGAAACTTATGTCATAAAATGGCTAACACAAAAGAGAATATGTAAATATTTGAATTTATTTATTCATTAAAAACAAAGTTGGAACTTCCCTAGTGGCCCAGTGGCTCCGTCTCTGCTCTCCTAGTGCAGGGGGCCCAGGTTTGATCCCTGGTCAAGGAACTGGATCCCATAAGATCTGATGCAGCCAAATAAATATTGTAAAAAAGTGTTAGCTGCACTATGTTGGTAGTGATGTGGGGAAATAGGCATTGTCACAGATTCCTGAAGAGTGTAAATTATGATAGTCTAGTAGAGGGTATGTGTCTGCGCTAAGTCACGTCAGTCTTGCCCGATTCTTTGAACTGTAGCCCTCCAGGCTGCTCTGTCCCTGGGATTCTCCAGGCAAGAGTACTGCAGTAGGTTGCCATTTCCTTCTCCGGGGGATCTTCCTGACCGAGGGATTGAACTTACATCTCTTACATCTCCTGCATTGGCAGGTGGATTCTTTACCACTAGCGCCACCTGAGAAGATAGAGAGCACAATTTGGCAATATATTTCATAATTAAAATGGATGCCTCTTTTGATCTTACTTCTAGGAATTTAATCTACAAATATACTCATAAATGGCAGAAATGAAATTTAAGAAAATATTGAAATTAACTCATTTTTTAAATAGCTCAAAACAACCAAAATGTCTGTCATCTGACTATTGGTGATTTGAAATGTGATATAGCTGTCTAAAAACAAAACCCTAGGCATACTTTGGAGAAAAACTTATAGATACACTGTTAAATTAAAAAAAATTTAATGGGAAGGATTATTTGTCATCAATTTATATGTTTTTCAGTGGAAAAATACTTAATGTTTAAAACCCTCAATCATTCAAGCACTATGCTGGATGATAGGGATATAATATTCCCTTTCATTGATTTTCATTTGTTGAGCGACTTTTTACCAGGCAAGTGCCTCCCCCAACCTTCCCACCTTCTCTTTGTAAGAGAAGACTTTCTATGGTTCCCAGATAAGATAGTGATGCCCTGAAAGCAATTTGATTCATTTCATCTTAGGCTATTTTTAGTGTTTCCTATGGAGTCATGGTATATGGTATGAAAATGTTAATGTATCTACTGTTAGCATTTGGTTGTGATGATTATTTGCATATTATTTTGCATCCTACTATTTTCATGTACTACTCCATCGTAAGCATATTTCTCTATTTGTTGGACTTTATAAACATCATTGAAAATACATAAATTATATTCCTCAAAGAGTTTCTCTAGCTTACTTAACCCAGAATCTGTAATAGGATGTTTTGTTTCTACTTTTTAAATTATAAATATTTTTGCAATTATAATTGGTAAAAGCAAAATTCATTATATTACAAGTAAATGAATGTCTTTGAACCTATAGCTTTTGGATAGTTTCATTCGGATCAGTCCTCAGAAATTGAACAAAGGTGCCAAAGGATGTAAGCTTTCACTTCTTGCTCTAATACGTACTGTCAGACTGCTTTCCACAACACACGTTCTGATTTATGCTGACTCCAGGAGTGTCTGGGTGTATCCTTTCACTGAAACCTTAACAAAATTGCATGCTGTAAATTTGCTGATTCAGTTGTTCTTAAAAATAGTACATCATTTCAGTTTGAATTTTGTTGCTTTCTGTTCATAACAAAATTGAGGGCAGTTGTGTAGGAATCCCAGACTTTCAGGGCACTGGATGGCATCATATCTCTGCCATCACATGACCATCTACCAGACAGTGGAAATCAGAACTCTACATGGGTATTACTTTTCATTCCTTCTTCCCAGCCATACAATCCGATTCCATTTCCCTACTCCCCCGAAGTCAGACGCAGACATGTGACTCGCTTTGGCCAATATATGTGAGCAAGAGAGATGTGTCATTTCTGCCGGAGTGTTTCAGGAGCCAGTGTGAGCATTGCCACGTTCCTGCTTCCATGCAGCCACAATCCTGGGCACTTCTTGCCTGGGTCCTTTGGTGAGAATAACATGAAGTCACGGCCCTGCACTGAACTGTGCATGTAGCATAAATGAGAAGCAAATGTGGTGGTGCTCAGCCCCTGAGATTGTGGCGGTGGTGAGTTAGCAACATAACCCACCTGCCTGGGTGGCCCAGCCAAGCCCAGCCTCTCCACCTGCCTGCATGGCTGTGCCATTGCTCCCACGTTCGGGGCCCCTTCAGCACCACCAAACATGCAGCAGCCCTTCAAGTCAAGTGCTTTTCCAAACAAGGCAAGGGTTTGGTGGTATTTATGTACGATCCATTCAGTTCCAAGCAGCAAAGTGGGTGACAGCACCCTGCCATCTGCCAGCTCAAATTATTTTTGTCATCTCAGATTAAAGACTGTTTTAATATTCAGCTGGGAAATGACTTAATATGGGTTGGCTTCAGGCAGCTTTTAAAAAATTGCTTTTCCTTCACGATGGGCCCATAAAAACTAATAAAAAAAAGCTAACATTTATGGATCGTCTTTCTGCTTCAGGGACTGTGCCAGCAGACTCTCCTTATTTCTCCTTGCCATGTGGAGGTCAGTGCTGTCATCATATAGGTGAAGACAGGGAGGCTCAGAGTACACATCCTTGTCAAGGTCATGCTCTGGTTAATAGCAGTACCAGGGTTTGAACCTGGGTCTGTGGGGGCTGTGCACTGGCCACTGCTCACAAGGGACTACCTTGGTTCGTCCCAGTCTTTCTCAAGGCCTCAAAATGAGCACGTTTTGGTCCTGCTAGACCCTTGCCCTTGACTGCTGTCATCTTAGCCTCTCATTGGCCTTAGTCATACCGTCATATTTCAGAGTGATGAGGGGGATGGTGTGATAGAATGTCCATGGGGCACTGTGGGAGGACAGCAAATGAACACTTACCTCACCCTGGCGCTCCAGGGGGTTTCTGGAAGATGGTACCTGGGCTGGGCAAAGAGAAAGAGATTTAAGGCATGGAGGCAGACCATGCAAGGAACTTCTGGCAGTTTGCTTTGATGAACAGAAACTGCAAGGTGGGAAGAGGGGTAGGAGGTGTGACTTGGCAGGGGGATCAGGGCCAAGTCATAAAGGGCCTCGTATGGGAAACCAAGGGCTGTGGGCTTTATTTTGTATGCCTCTGCAACTTTATAATGGCCTTTCATACATGTTGGGAACTTGTCATTTGGAAACAGTATCAGCCCTTGAGGTGAGCATTTGTGGCTAAGACTGCTTATTGCCTCTCTTCTATTGTCTCCTCCTTCCACATTATGAAGTTCTGTCTTTCTAGGGGTAATAATGACTATAATAAAAATCTACACCTCCCAGCCAGCCTTGCAAATAAAGATGGCAGTTGATTGAATAGGGTTTCTAGGAAATCTCCTTAACATGAGCTGATTCAGAGAGGAAGTACATCATTTATCCATTGCCCCATTCAGCTTCTTGCTACCTGGAGTGTAAATGTGCTTGCTGGAGCTGCAGCAGTCATTTTTGAGTATGAGGCACCCTGAGGATGGAAAGTAGGTTCTAAGAACATCAGAGGAGCATTACATGGTACCTGTGTTTGTTTGACTGTGTAACTGCTGAGCCAGTCTTACCTTGCCTAATTCTGGACTTCTTTTGTCTGAGAGAAAAGTAAATCACTCTGTCATTTAGGTCACTTTTATTTGAATTTTTATTATATGCAGACAAGCCTAGTCTGGACTTACATAGGATACATAACCCATTGATTAACTCTGTTAGTTCATTTTGCAGAGGAGTTTACCAGAAATCTGAAATGAAAACTTAAGTGATCTGATAAGGACTATGCAAGGAGTACTAGTGTCAGAGACAAAACTGAAGCCTGGGAATTCTGGCCCCAAAGCCTGTGTTTTATTTATTGTACCGTCTTGTTTGCCAAAGATGTGATTTCTGTTAATTCCCCCACTCCTCCATTACTGCACATTTTCAGGAGAACTGCCATGCAGAAGACTGACCTTAGAGTACCAGGTCACAGTTAATGATGTTATGTCCTGCGTGGGGCATCTGGTAAGACCTGGTGTGTTGACCGCTTTGTCCCAGCCCCTTCCTGAGCATGGGTATCCTTTGCCTTGACCATATGGCAGGAGGCCAATAAAACATAAAGCCAAGTAATGACCATCTCTCCCTTTCTCCTGAGCCCCCTCCCTCCTGCCCAGAGCTGGTTTCTTGCCTCTGGGGCTCTCTGTGGCTGCTTGCATTGTGTTCTCCTGGCTGTGCAGAGAGATGGGTCATCTGGGCCCTTCTCATCCTGCAGGTACAGGATTGCAGGGGCATCTGGCTTGTCTTTCTCCCATCCTGCTGTCTGCCCCCTGGCTATGTCACTGCTCAATTAGCATCCCTAGCGCAGGATGGTGGTACTCAAATCTGTCAGTTCTGCGACTTGTTGGCATCTCAGCAGAGAGCTCAGCAGGAGAGGAGGTTGCTGACTCAAGGCTAATGTCATTTTCATATCGTCTGCATGGCTCAGTCATCTGCAAGATCCTTTTTACTTGCAATCAGTGGTTTATTGAGCATCCTCACTGACCTTAGGAAATACCATCAGCAACGTCTCCTCTGCCAGTAAATGGTCCTGAGCCAAGTGCTTTGTGCCTCTGAGTTCCAGGTGTGGCCAGGTTGTAGCCATGGCCTTCAGACAGTGCCTCTGAGCTGACCTGATGCTCATGGCTCCATGACTTCTCTGACCCTGTGTGCCAGTGTTCCTGCACAGCCGAGCAGAGGAGCATGCCTACTGCTTGACTGTATCTAGGAAGGAACTGGGTAAACTTTTTTTCTGTGAAGGGCCAGCTGCTAAATATTTTGGTTTCATGGATGATTTGGCCTTTGTCAAAACCACTCAACTCTGCCCTTGTAGCATGGAAGCAGCCTTGGACAATATGTAGAAGAATGAAGATGGCATACTCCAGTTAAACATCTTTTATGGAATACTGAAATTTGAATCTCATGTAATTTTCATTTGTCACAAAATATTATTATTGCTTTGATTAAAAAAAAAAAAAAAAAAACTATGTGAAAATGTAAAAACTGTTCTCAGCTTGTGGCCAGTACAGAAACAGACCGGAGGCTGGGTTTGGCCCGTGGGTAGTAGTTTGCCTGCCCACGACTAAGCGACTTCACTTTGACTTTTCACTTTCATGCATTGGAGAAGGAAATGGCAACCCACTCCAGTGTTCTTGCCTGGAGAATCCCAGGGACGGGGGAGCCTGGTGGGCTGCCGTCTATGGGGTTGCACAGAGTCGGACACGACTGAAGCGACTTAGCAGCAGCAGCAATCTAGAGGAACGGTAATGTGGTAGTTAAAACACATGATTTCTTTTGGTGCAAATCCTGGTATTTTCACCAATCAGCCATGTAACTTAACAGCAGTCGCTTCATCCTCCTGAGGTTTGGTTTCCTCATTGTGAAATAGGAATGACTACAGTGCATACTGCAGAGGACTGCTGGTGAATTAAATGAGACGAAGGATCTCATGGCCATGGCCCAGCACACTGTCAGCATCCACCGCAGGCCCAGTGCTGACTAGTCACCCTGGGAGATCCGAAATGAAGCAGGCACAGCCGCACTCTCTGGGAGCTGGGAGTCTAGCAGGAAGGTGGCCGTATGCCCCAGTAGCTGTCACACACATGGCAGAGTGATCATAGCTATCAGAGGTGCACAGCAGGGACAGTCTGTCATCTTGATGTTCGCAGTGCTGCTTCTCGGGCTTTGGAACATGTGGGGTGTTCTTTCAGAGAGAACACAGACCCATCTGGGAGTGCCCTGGCGAGGCCGGTCCCTGTGCCTCTGTTAATCCCCAGCCACCCACGGTGGCGCTGTCGCACCGAAGCCCGGCTTCCCGGCTTCCCCGTCACCCTTGCCAGCCTCCCTGCCATTCCCTCTGCTCACTGTCCCTCGGCAGCCACAGAGGTAGAGCTTCCACTTTCCACTCTTCCTCGTGTAGTCCAGTTGAGTTTGGGGCAAGTTAGCACGTTGTCATTGGTAAGTTTACATTACATTGAAGTCATTCTGATGTATTAATACACAGTGTGCTGGTATGCCACTTTACAAGCAAAATGATATGTATGGTTATTGACCTTTGGGGTTGTTGTTTAGTCCCTAAATTGTGTCCGATTCTTTTGCAATCCCATGGACTGTAACCCATCAGGCTTTCTGTCCATGGTGTCTTCCAGGCAAGAATACTGGATTGAGTTGCCATTTCCTTCTCCAGGGGATCTTCCTGTCCCAGGTATCCAACCCATGTCTCCTGCATTGGCAGGAGGATTCTTTACCACTGAGCCACCAGGGAAGCCCAGAGCTTTATTTTAATTTCCACTTGAAAATCAGTCTTACCCTTACTTCTCTGTAAAGTTTCTTCTTCTGCTCAATGTGGCCACCAACTGGAATGCTATCTGGGCTTGTCACCTGAGGGCCACCTACCTATAATCCTAGCCTTGTTAGAGAATTTCTTTAACTCAGCCCTTAAAGACAAAGGATAACAAAGTGACTTGTGAATGACTAGAACCTCCATATGGTTTTAATAGCATGCAGCTTTCTAAATTGTTTCTTTTTATACAACAAATGAATCACAGACATACTTCTTTGAGTATAATAATACCTAGCGATATTCACATGCTAACAGCTGATCTTACTTCCAGAAAGAATTGGTGAATCCCTTAGCAACAGTCCTGAGCCTTTACAGTTTGTTTCCTGAAGTTTTCCTTATATCACCCACAAATCCTTTTATGTCCCATGTTACTCATATCCTGGGCTGTTCATCCTAACTTGACCTCACACACTCCTGAGTCAGATGTTTTATACCCTTTGTCAGATGTTTTATACCGATTGCAAAGTTTTCTCTATCTTCGACTGCAGTACTCAAGTTCAAGCCTTTAAAGTAGTGATCTTCCTATTCTTCCTTTTTGCAAAACCTTTAGGAGGGTCCTTTTCTTCCAATACACTTAAAGGATGCCTGCTGCAGCTGCCAGTTACCAGAATGCCTTCTTTCATTTTTGCACTGTTACAGTTTCTTTCTACTCTGTCCACTCTTTGATCTACCATCTACTGTGATGCTGGGAAGGGGTTTTGAGGTTATTCTAGAATTTGAAAGCGTGAGAGGAGTTTCCAAGTTCAGTATATCATGGAAATCTTGCCTGTGCAGGGCTGTTGTGTAAAACAGTTTCAGACAACAAACTTCTCTTCGTGGTCTATGTGGGGATGTTGTGCCGTGCACAACCCACTTATCTTCTGCCTTATTCGTGAAGAAGGAGGAAGAGGGAGAATAGCAGTACTTTTGTAGAGCTTCTTTTGTGTTTGACATTCTTCTGAGTACTTTACGTATATTAACTTACTTAATTATCAAACTGGAGATTTTTCTTGTCCCTCCTACACAGTGCAACCCCCGTCCTGGACAATGGTGAACGGGCCAGAAATAGACTTTTTCCCCTCATACAGGATGCAATCTAATGAGTTTTGAGGGAACTGATCAAAAAGTTAACTGTGACATCTGTGGTAACACCAAAGCTCAAGGCAAAGAAAACTGCTGAAATGGTTATCCGACCCTCCTCAAAGATCCACACAGGCTATCTGTTTTGTGAGATGACAAATCTAACCTTATACTGTACATTGCAGCACCAAGTGGCCTTTATGTCCAGCTTTAATTTTCTCTGTAAGTCTGTATGTTGGCCCGTCCACACTGGAAAATTAGGCTGCTTCCCCACTTGCACTGCTGCTGCTGCTAAGTCCCTTCAGTCGTGTCTGACTCTGTGCGACCCCATAGAAAGCAGCCCACCAGGCTCCACCATCCCTGGGATTCTCCAGGCAAGAACACTGGAGTGGGTTGCCATTTCCTTCTCCAAAGCATGAAAGTGAAAAGTGAAAGTGAAGTCGCTTAGTCGTGTCCAACTCTTTGCAACCCCATGTATTGCAGCCTACCAGGCTCTTCCATCCATGGGATTTTCCAGGCAAGAGTCCTGGAGTAGGATGCCATCGCCTTCTCCCCCCACTTCACAGGTACTCAGAAATCTACCTGCTGGGAGCTCTGTTTCCAGGCCACGACGCTTCTCCTCCTGCTCTGCCTTTCCAAATTCTTCCTGAATCCTTCAGCTCACCATCCACCTCCTCTGAGCACCCTTCCCTGATGAGATGAATACACAGCGCTTGGTTTCCCTGGATTTTTTAATAAAAATTATCCCACATTTTGTGTGTAATAATGCTTTGTTTTGTAATAGTTTGTGTGTGTGTGTGTATGTATATGTATCTGTCTAGTTACATCTTCCTGAAGGGTGGAAACCTCATTTCTAATTTTGTTTGTACCCCCTCCATAGCCCCTGCTCCTCAGCACTCAGCACCCAGCACTCAGCAGGTGATCAATAAGTGCTTTTTAATAAGGAGTTGACTCACTGCCAGCATTCTGGCCCCCTTGGCTCAAGTTGTTCTAAGGCTTGCAGCCTTCCAAGAAAAGCTGACTTTCTTGGCTTCCTTCCATAGTACTGGAATGAATTTCAATACTAGGCCTTCAAAGAAAAAACTCAGAAAGGGCCGTCCTACCCTTGAGTAATTGCGAAAGAAACAAATCCCCAGTGGAGAGGAGGCCTAGGGCTCACTCAGATAAAATTCACAGCTATGTCTGCTCATTTTCCTTTAGCAAAATAAAATGATCTCCAGCCGGAGCAAGCACTGAGTGCTTATTATATGACATGTAAATATGCATATAAGTATAGATACATTTGTAAGTAAATGCAAATATATATGTGTATATATTTATACTCAGCAAGCACGCTCGGGGAAAAGTGTTATTACCTATTCTCATCTTACAAAAGATGCCTTTATGTAACCTGTCTGAGGTCACACAGTAGCAAATGGTAGAGCCAGATCTGTACACCAGGCAGGCTACTTTGAGTCTGAGCTCTTGGCATTTGCACTATAGAGTATTCTATACTCGACCTCTTAGGGTTAATTCGCATCCTGTGAGAGAGGGAGTGTATGTATGTGTGTACCTGTGTGTAGACAAGACAGGAAACAATTTTGAAGTGTAATATTTTATAAATTAGATTTTTTCTAGCTTTATCAAGGTATGGTTTATATATAACGCTGTATACATTTAAGGTATGCAGTGTGTTGATTTGATACACTTATATATTGTGAAACGATTACCTCAGTAGGGTCAGTCAACACCTGCATCCCCTCAAATAATTACCATTTGCTTTTTGTGACGAGAACAGTTAAGGTTTACTCTCTTGGTAATTTCAAGTCTTTAATACCATATTGTTAACTGTAATCACCATACTATACGTTAGATCTCTGGCACTTATTTATCTAACAGCTGGAGTTTGTATCTTTTAACAACACTTCTCTGACTTCAAACCCCTGAGAAACACCATTCTGCTGTTTCTATGCATTCACCTTTTACAGAGTCCACATGTAAGTGATACACAGTATCTGTCTCTCTGTTTTACTTGTTTTGCTTACCATAAAACCCTCACAGTATGTCCATGTTGTCATAAATGGCAGGATTTCCTTCTTTCTCACGGCTGAATGATAGTCCATTGAATGTATATGCCACATCTTTTTTGTCCATTCATCACTTTTATGTATTCATCTACCACTAAGGTTGTTTCCATACCTTGGCTATTATGAATAATGTTTCAGTGAACACGGGCGTGAAGATAACTTTTTGAGGTAGTAATTTCATTTCCTTTGGATATATACCCAGAAGTAGGATTATTGGATTGTATGTGTAGTCCTGTTTTTAATTTTTTGAGGAACTTCCATACTGTCTTCCATAATGGCCCTACCAGTTTATATTCCCATCAGCAGTGCACAAAGGCTCCCTTTTCTCCACATCCTCACCAGTGCTTGCAACTGCTTGTCTTTTTCACGACAGCCATCCTGACAGGTGTAAGGTGATGGAGGTTTTGTGTTTCCCTGATGATTAGGATATTGACAATCTTCTCATGTATCTGTTGGCCACCTTGGTATCTTCTTTGGAAAAATATCTATTCAGGCCCTCTGCTCATTTTTTAATGAGGTCGTTTGTTTTTTTTGCTGTTGAATTTTATGAGTTCCTTATATATTTTTAACCCTTTATCAGATAGATTATTTGCAAGTATTTTCTCCCATTATATAGATTTTCTTTTCATTTGTTGATTGTTTCTTTTTTGTGAAGAAGCCTTTTGATGTTGTCCCACTTGTTTATTTTTGTTTTTGCTGTCATATCCAATAAATCATTACCAAGATCAATATCAAGAAGTTTTTTCTTGTTTTCTTCTTGTAGTTTTATGGTTTCAGGTCTTATGTTTAAGTCTGTAATCCATATTGAGTTAATTTTTGTAAATGGTATAAGAAAGGGTTCAATCACATTTTTCTGTATGTGGTTATCTGGTTTTCCCAACACCGTTTTTTAAATAGATTATCATTTATTCATTGATTATTCTTGGCTCCCCTGTCAAATATTAGTTTACCATGTATGTGAGGGTTTATTTTGGGGCTCTCAGTTCTATTTCATTAATCTGTGTATTTTTATGTCAGTACTACATTGTTTTGGTTAATATAACTTTTCACTACATTTGAAATCAGGGAGTGTGACATTTCCAGCTTTGTTCCTCATTCTCAGCATTGCTTTGGCTAATCAGGGTCTTATATAGCGCCATTACAAATTTTAGGATTGTTCTTATTTCCATGAAAAATGCAATTGGAATTTTGATAGAAATTGCACTGAATTGGAATCTGTAGGATTGACGTTTTAATAATATTAATTCTTCTGAATGATGAACATATATATGTTTCCATTACTTGTGTCATCTTCAATTTCTTTCATCAATGTCTTACAGTTTCAGCTTTTCACCTCTTTGGTTAAATGTGTTCCAAAGTATTTTATCGCTTCTAATGCTCTTGTAAGTGAGTTTGGTTTTTTTCTTTTTCAGGTATTTCATTGTTTTTGTATGGAAATGATTCTGATTTCTGTATGTTGATTTTGTATCCTGCAACTTTACTGAAATTGTTGATTAGTTCCAACAGTGTTTTGATGGAGTCTAGGATTTTTTCTGTATAAGATCAAATTATCTGAACACAAAGACAGATCTTCTTTTATGATTTATGGACCTTTTCTTTCTCTCTTCACTTCTTCTTTCCTTACTTTCTTTATCTCCTAATTGTTCTAGCTGGGACTATGCTGAATATAATATAATATAATTATAATACTATGTTGAACTGAATCGGTAAGAGTGGGCACCTTCCATCTTATTCCTGATCTTAGAGGAAAAGCATTCAGCCTTTTACCATTAAGTATAATTTTATGTGTCCCCTTATCTTTCTTATTTGGGGGTACATTCCTTTTAACTAAAAGAGATAAATCCTTTTAGTGTACTGTTAAATTATGTTTGGTAACACTGTGTTGAGAATTTTTACATTTATGTTCATCAAGGATAATTGCCTATAGTTTTCTCTTCTTTTGTATTTAGTATTCTTTTTTTTTTATTTTTTTATTTTTAAATTTTACATAGTTGTATTAGTTTTGCCAAATATCAAAATGAAGACTCAATTATTTCAGAAGTGGAAGAGGAGACATTACAACTAGACCACAGAAATACAAAAGGTCAAAGAGACTAAATAATCAAACAGACTATAATTAATAATTACATGTCAACAAACTGGATAGCCTAGAAGAAAATGGATATATTTCTAGAAACATAAAAACCACCAAGCTGAACCATGAAGAATTAGAAAATCTGAGCAGGTCAATAATGAATAAGGAGACTGAATCAGTAAAAAAACAAAAACAACTTCCCAACATAGAAAAGCCCAGGGTCCAATAGCTTTCCAGATGAATTCGATCAAATATTTAAAGAATTAATGCTGATCTTTCTCATACTTATCTAAAATATTGAAGAAGAGGAAACACTCCTGAACTTATTTTATCTGATTAGTATTCTTATCTGACTTGTGACTCCAGTGTTGGGTAAATATATACTTAGGATTGTTAATCTTCTTGATTTATTGACCCTTATATCATTATATAATGGTCTTCTGGTTTTATAGTTTTTGGCTTAAAGTCTATTTTTTTCTGATACAAGTACAGGTGACCCTTAAATGATACAGGCTCGAATTGCATAAGTCTACTTATATACATTTTTTTTTCGGTAACTACATAGTGTGTTACTACATGATCACTTGAGTGATTGAATCCTTGAATGTGGAACCATGGATGTGGAGGGCTGATTGTATTTATATGCAGATTTTCAACTGCATGGGGGTGAGTTTGGCAGCACTAAGCCCTGGAGTTTTCAAGGGTCTACTCTACAGCTACTACTGCTCTCTTTTGGTTTTCATTTGCATGGAGTATCTTTTTCTATCCCTTCATTTGGAGCATTTGTGAGTCCTTAAAACTGAATTGAGTCTCTTGTCAGCAGCATATAGTTGAGTCTTGTTTTTTTTTTTTTAATCCATCCAGCTACTCTGTGCCTTTTGATTGGAGAATTTAATCCATTACATTTAGAGTTACCGTTGATAGTTATTGATAGGTAAGGACTTGACTTAAAATAATACGATATTATTATTTTCTTGTTCTGTGATTCTCTTGTTACTTTTTTCCTCTCTTGGTGCCTTCATTTGTGAATAGATAATGCTCAGTAGTGGTATACTTTGATTCCTTTTATCTTTTGTGAATCTATTGTAGGCTTTTGCTTTTTGGTTAATAGGAGGCTTACACAGAACATTTTATAAATATTATAGTCTATTTTACACCTACAACAAGTTCAGTAACATAAAAACCATGCCCTTTTATATACCTCCACCCTGTTTTGTTTTTCTTGTCTCAATTACCTCTTTTTATATAGTGTATTTATTAATAGATTATTTTAGCTATTTCTAACAACTCTTGTCCTTTAAGCCTTGTACTGGAATTAAATGGGTAACACATCATATTGCAGTATGACAGTATTCTGAATTTAACTATATACTTACCTTTACCAGTGTGTTGCATATTTTCACATGTTTTAGCCTTGGGTGAAGTGTAGTTTGAGTGATATCACACTGGTTCTCTTACCCTCTCCAGCGTGTCCAAATTCACATTTTTGTTTTGTTCCAGTGGTATGCTAGCACTATTGGAAACCTGGATTTCCACAAAAGATCTCTTGTCCATGGTTGATTGTCTAAGACAGTCTTTTCCAGAGCGTCCCAAACCATGTCTTGGAGGGGCTGCAGCCAGTCCATAGGCCACTCAGAGTCTACAGCTAGAACTAAGATCTGTGCACCTATTACCCAACACATGGGTGGACTCCTTCTGGGTTTCTTAGTATATTGTGTTGGACCCCATAGCTCCCACAAAGGCACTTTTGTCCATGGATGGACACCAAATTGTTCTTGTTTTGGGGGTTGTGGTCGGGGGGAGACAGGAACAAAGGCCATCTTATTCAGCTATGCTGCTGATATCACTCTACACTTGATATTCATACTTGTGTATTGATAGTTACCTGGTTTATGAGGACAATGAGAGATTAGCTATAGTGTTTTAAATAAATTTTTGGCAAAATTTTGCCAACCTAGAATAAAAAATAGCTAGTGTTGAAAGCAACATCTCCAAATAAGGAAATTCTGCAGTTGCACACAGAGAATTGTTTGCCATCGTGATTTTGTAACACTTGAAATCAAAAGCATTTCCCTGTTTAGCCAATCACTCTGGCTGCAGCTGAAATCATTTCCCTGTTTCTTATGTTACATTGATATGTTATATCTTAATTTTTGTTTTTGTTTTTTTTCCCCGGCCATTCTCACTTAGTACATAGACAGCTTCTTCCAATGTAGAACACACTCCTCAAGGATTTTCTATATTTTAGAATTTCCCCCTCTAAAATTCTATATTTTAGAATTTCTGGAATGCAGATAGTGGTATTGGAATGAACGCTGGCCTTGCTAATTTTAATCAGAATAAACTATGTCCTTCCTTTTCCTTCCTGTGTATAGTGGCGATCAGAATACCTCCTGGCAGTGGGACTGGAATGAAGTGACATCATAAATGTGCAAACATTATCAAATGGAGCAGTTCATAAATGTGCTCTTGCTTTATAACTGTGGCTGAGAATGGTAGCAGGAAGTATCTCTCTTGTCTACTCCTGGTTGCTCTTTTGTGTTTCTCTCCCCTTGTGCTCTTTCTCCCAACCCCCTCCTCTTCACTTTGGTTCCTGGGCAGCTGCTACTGTGAAGACAGTGCAGATCCCATCTGCTTTTAGCATATGGGACCAACGCTGTTGCTTCCACAGTCCTTGCATTTTCTGTTCAGAGCAGGGGTGGGTTATTGTGTGGAAAGTGAGGCAGAAAATTGCAGAATGATTTAACAACCAGTCTTTGTTACATCTTCATATAGTAATGATGAAAACAATAGATCTTTCTATCCATCATCCATCCATTTCTCATTTTTTTTTCCTACTGATAAGTTGTTTCCTTACACATTTATATTAAAAAATACAAGTAGATACATTTTAAAATCAGGGAAAATATAGAAGGACTGAGGCTAAGAGGAAATTGAAACAATTGAAACAATATGGGTCCTGCATATTACAGGACCCATAAATATTACTGTCAACCCATGATTTTGGCTCTGAGCATCCTGGCACCCTAGCAAAAGAGGCAATGCTGTTGACCTACAAGATTCCTGGTGTCCATGAGGGGCCGATCAATGGTAGGTGGGCAGAATGTCCGGCAAAGTTTCCCTTGGCATTTTGCTCTGAAGAAAGTTTTTCAAATGGGCTCCTAATAGGATTTGGAGCAGTCTTCAGAATAGAGTATTAAGGGCTCTAAACTTAATGCTCATTCTAGAGCTAGGATGCAGTTAAAGTTTCAGGTAAACCCCACATATAAAACAAACTGCTGGTTGTAGTTATCAAAGTACTGAATGATAATCAATATCCCTGGATTTAATTTTCCTGACTTCAGAAAATTAAAATGGTCAGTGTCATCCACCATTCTATATGAGGAAAGTATAGACAGATATCACCCAGGAAGCATTCATTCTTCTATTAATAAATCCACTAATGATTTGTCAGCAAAGTGGATGGTGGGATCAGTTTGTTAGGGGATGAAGACAAATGCAGTGCATGCTCTGGGCATCCTTCCTGAGTGGAGTTGCTCTTCACTGTAGATGTCACTCTCCTGAGTCTCCTAGATTATCTCTAATTACAGGGGAAGGTTGGGCGAAGTGGATGGTGTAATGAAGGTCATTTTCACGGCTAAAATAACCCTGTGGGTCAGTCAGTAGTACCCTTTCATATGGAAATTGTTTGGGAATGATAGTGATCATTTTACCAGAGCTTATCTAAGAGCTCTAGAGTTAGAGTTTGAACCTGCACTGATGAGTGTCTGTACAAAATAGCCAAATAAAATCGCTGTCAGGAAACTCAACAGCTTCTTCTGTAAGCTTAAAATGCAACTAACAATTGATTGAAAAGACAGCATGATAAAATGTGTTTCATTTTCCTTAGTTTTTATGGTTTCACAGTGCTTAAAAATTGAAGGGAAATAGTTGATATTTTAAGTTGCAGACTTGCTCTCCACTAAGGTTTGTAGTCGACCCCTGGGGATATGGAATCACAGACCCAAAAGCCTACAGGGCCCAGGCAGGTCATGGCAATTCACAAAGGGAGCTGGTTGCAAATAAGAATGAATGAATGGTGGCAACTGTGGTGACCTGGAGATACATTCTAATGGTGGTGGCAACTAGTTCCTTCATGTGACTGCTGTCCTAGAGAAAGTCAGACCCAGGGATTTCATGCTGTGCCATTTTAGTCAGAAATTCATATTTTCTGTGAGATTTTTCTGATTATTAAGACATATGGTGACCAAGTTTAAAAGTGTCTATAGGCTAGATTTAGCCTCTGCTCAGTGGTTTTGTGCCCAGTAGACCAGCTGGCTAAATGTGAAAGAGGAAACAAGAGGAAAAGAAGAGACTAGGCTAAGAAAACAACTTCACATCCATGCTTTTAGTCGATTATAGGTTCATGTCATTGAGAGAACTATAGTAGATGCATTTTGCTTTCTAAAAAATGAAGACAAGATTAATTTCCTGTAAGTGTGCTGTGTCAGTTCAGTTCAGTCACTCGGTCGTGTCTGACTCTTTGTGACCCCATGAACTGCAGCACGCCAGGCCTCCCTGTCTATCACCAACTTCCGGAGTTTACTCAAACTCATGTCCATCAAATCGGTGATGCCATCCAACCATCTCATCCTCTGTCGTCCTCTTTTCTTCCTGCCTTCAATCGTTGCCAGCATCAGGGTCTTTTCAGATGAGTCAGCTTTTCACATCAGGTGGCCAAAAGATTGGAGTTTCAGTATCAGTCCTTCCAATGAATATTGAGGACTGATCTTCTTTAGGATGGACTGGTTGGATCTCCTAGCTGTCCAAGGGACTCTCAAGAATCTTCTCCAAAAGCATCAATTCTTCGGCACTCAGCTTTCTTTGTAGTCCAACTCTTGCATCCATGCATGACTACTGGAAAAACAATAGCTTTGACTAGACGGACCTTTGTTGGCAAAGTAATGTCTCTGCTTTTTAATATGCTGTCTAGGTTGGTCATAACTTTTCTTCCAAGGAGCAAGCGTCTTTTAATTTCATGGATACAGTCACCATCTGCAGTGATTTTCGAGCCCAAAATAGTCTCTCACTATTTCCATTGTTTCCCCATCTGTTTGCCATGAAGTGATGGGACCGGATGCCATGATCTTCGTTTTCTGAATGTTGAGTTTTAACCCAACATTTTCACTCTTCTCTTTCACTTTCATCAGGAGACTGTTTAGTTCCTCTTCGCTTTCTGCCATAAGGGTGGTGTCATCTGTGTATCTGAGGTTATTGATATTTCTCCCGGCAATCTTGATTCCAGCTTATGCTTCATCCAGCCCAGCATTTCTCATGATGTACTCTGCACAGAAGTTAAATAAGCAGGGTGACAATATACTTGATGCACTCCTTTCCCGATTTGGAACCAGTCTGTTGTTCCATGTCCAGTTCTAACTGTTGCTTCTTGACTTGCATACAGATTTCTCAGGAGGCAGGTCAGATGGTCTGGTATTCCCATCTCTTGAAGAATTTTCCAGTTTGTTGTGATCCACATAGTCAAAG